>NW_021635531.1:0-365954 GCF_004799145.2 Neltuma alba | reverse complement strand
TTTTTTTTTTTTTTTTTTTTAACTTGCATTCCAGCATCTAAACAGAATTTATTTAGCCAGGTTAATTACTTAGCATAAAAAACCATCTTTGTACTTATTAAATACCAAACCTTCATCTAATCACAATATTTCTTTAAAATCCTTTGAGATCACCAATTCAAATTAAACACCTCTCACTCCCTAAATACTTGCATACATATATAAATCTAAATGTACAAAATTCCGTTAGCATATATATAAACTTCTTTTCCCTTTTTTCACTTGAGGAACTTTAACCTTAATCTAAGAATTTTCCGGGTGTAAGATGATAATCAAACCATACTTTTAATATCTTTAGACAACTTTAACAATCCAAAATAACTGCAAAACATTTTAGGATCATTAGACAAAAACTGCAAACTGATTCCTAGTTTTCAAAGTTACTCATTCTATTTAACCTCTTGTGATTAGCACTTGATCACATTTAAGCTCTTGAGATTTGCCTTATAAGCTCTTGAGATTTGCCTTATATACAATCATTTAATTGTCCTCTAACACACGTAACTTTTACTCCAGATCTGGAAATTTTCCAGATTTATAGCTATGTATTCAAATTCAAATTTAGCATTCAAATTATCACACTCATTGATCCATCTAATCTCCCTTAACACAGCATCACAACACGCATAAGGAAAGGAGCTCAAGTTCTGCTCCCCATTTAGTCGCATTATCCACTAAACAAAAGAAGAAAAAGAACATGCAATCCAACATACTCACATGCAATGAGATGTTTACTGTTATGGGTCTTGATTTTAATAGATTCGGAGCTAAAAATTCAAACAACCTTCTTTCCCCTGTTTCGGCCAACCCAAAAACAGAGCAAGGAAATCTACATGCAAGCTAAAAATCATACTCCATTATCGTCAACAAAATCAACAAACACTACTCTTTCCTCCTCATCAAGTTCGCACTTAACCAAGAGTTTCTCTCACTAGAACCCAAACTTCTTTCGTCATTAACTCTTCAAACACTTAGCAAACCGAAGAAAGAAGAGTAGAATGATGATCAGAGGACTCACCTTGTTCAGACACTAAGCTCGGCATGCAATGAAAAGGCCACCGATCACTACTCGGACGGCTTCTCCTCTCACGGTCTCCCTCTCACGTTCCTCTTCGTTTCTTTTTCTCTCTGGTTCCTGTCGAAATGATGGAAGGAGTAGATGCGTTTAATCAAATTAAAAAAAAAAGGTCAGAAATGATCAACAAGTTTTGTATTCACTTTCATCCTTTCAACAAATTTCTGAAATATAAAATAAATCCAAAAATTAATCCATCATATTTTATATGGATTTTTCTTGTCTATTAGCTTCTTTGGCTCATAAAATAATTTTTCTTAAACTTGGGATCAAAAATCAATTCCTAACTATTTTTCTTGATTTTTTTAAGGAAATAGCCCTTAATTTCAGAAATCAATGCTTAATTCATTTTGAGGATTTTATGCCTCAATTAGCTTCTTTGCCTCATAAAATAATTATTTTAAAATTTTTATCTCAAATATAAACCTCTAACTATTTTTCTTGAATTTTCAAAAAAAAAAAGGTCTTTTTAACTCTCAAAATTAACTTTCAAATTGTTTATACCACATTTTGAGGAAATAAACTTTTCCATAAAATTTCTAAGTCCTTGAAATTATTGTTCAATAAATTTTCTCAAATTTTCTTAGGCTTTAAATAATTTTAATAAATTTATTTCCCTTGTTCCCCTAAAATTTAAACATTCCAGATGTTACACCTGCCAAAAACAACTTTGCAACTATACTTTGTGACTGATTGAATAACTGACAATATCATTAGGAACTTAGGAGATGAAATATATTCACAATGATTAACATCCTATATTGTGTAGTGCACACTTTGAGCATTCAAATAAAACACATCGAGGGATGGTCACGTTATAATTTAAATTTTTTTCTACTTTGATATAATTTGTAACAAAAAATTTCAATTACTGGAACATTAAATTTTTTTTTATTGTCAGCAATTTTGAAATTGATATGAGCGTGCAAGGTCAGTGGTGAATACAAAAATCAAGTACAACACAAGCAGGCAGAGAGAAATAAACAAAAGAAACATATGATTATTTGGCTCTAATATAAATTAATTTTAGGTTTTCAAAGTTCGTCCCTTGGTGTCATTAGAGATGAGAAGCTCATCGGTATATTTGAAGCTTGAGGAGAAGTACACACAAACAGTAACAATATTCATAAATTGCTGAGATTCAATCAGAATCATAAACATAATATAAAAGAAGTCAGATATGGACCTGATTGATCAATATTAGCTCGCCAACGGTATAGCAATAGGGCCTCATCCATCTTAAGCAGCGGTCCACCCTTTGATCTCGTTATCTGAGGGCGTCTTAGAATCGGGCAATTATTAGCAGAGAATGTTTGGAGGGAAGGGCAGACCATGATGCCTCTGTATACGACATCTAATTGTGTCATGAAATTTAATTTGAGAGATGTCAACTCGGGAAGAGTGATAGGTTCCAATTCAGAATGATCCTTTTCAGCTTCAACCATTTCTTTCATCTTCTGACAAGCATCAACATCGATGGTGCGCAAGTTTCGTAGGTGTGCCAATAACTTGGGTGTGATCAGAGCTTCCATGCTGTCGCAAAACGAAATAGAGAGATCTGTGAGATGAGAAAATAGGGGGGATTGAGGCAAGGAATCAGCATATGATGGCACTAAATCTTCCAAGTCCTCCTTATCCGTGCAAAAGGGGCAATTACAACAGCACAAGCACTCCAAATCTTTGCAATGGCTAATTTCCAACAGTTCAATTTTGAGTGGCTCACTGTTGTCGCAGTATGATAAAACACTGCATAGGGATCCATTACCTGTCCCTAGGCGGCAATTCCTGATAACCAACTTGTTGGTTCCCCCTGGGAGTATTACTTTTTCATCTCCCAAGTCCATATCCTCAATATATATCTCTTTCACGGAATATTCTCTATCATAAGCATGATGAATACGGTGCCGGCCAACAACGTATTCTGCAACCCGTAAAGTTAATTGATAGCTTCTGGTTACACAATTATGGGCCAGGAAGCTCACAAAGTTATTGAATACGCTAATGTCACGAAAATAGGCTAGTACAACTTCCAACTTTTTCAAACCTTGTGTACCTTGTCCTATCGCATCCGTTGAGCATTGGGTCCAACCCACCTCAAGACATAGGCGTCTAAGATTGACCAGTGATTCCAAGCCCCTAGGTGCTTCAATGATTGGAGTAAAACATAGATCCAATGATATTAAGCTTTTCAATTTTATTAATGAAGGAATGCAACTCAATTCTCTACATCGAGAAAGTAATAATGCAATCAGACATTTCAAGTTGGACAATGATTCGGGCAGACGCTTGATCCCAGTCCCAGACAAATCAAGTACTTTAAGAACAGGCATGTTGTTGAAAAACTCATCTGAAATGTGGTTGAGTTCTACATTACAATTCAACAACAACGTCGAAAGTTGAGAAAACTTAAGACATGTTCCATTTGGAATTGTTTGTATCTTGTTTCCCGTCAGAAAAACTTTTTGTAAATCCTCTTTCCATTGGTCATCACTTGGTATTTCTGTCAAATTCTTGTAAGCTTTTCCCATAATTTTACAAGTTTCTTCTGCAATACCAATGGCAAGGATTCTAAGAAATTTATTTATCTTCCATTGATTCCGTTGATCATCATAATCCAACATGCTATGATCCTTTAATTTATACAACATGTTGTAACCTTTGTTATACTGCACCGTCAACTTCTTTGTCTCATCTATGCTTTCATAAACAAATTTTCTTAGCAAATAATTAGCATCGTCATTGTCAAAAATTCCATTGGTACTTAAAGCACAATCCAAGAAGAATATTTGCAATTTGTTATTTAAGAAATCATAGCTAGATCTCAAAACTGGCAATACCCATTTGTCCATTTCATATTGCCCATTGCCCAGGTTTTCAAGACATTCCAACATATGTCTCCATTCTCTAGCTTCTGTTCTCCCCTTCATGCTTGTCGCGATTCTAACAATAGCTAGGGGAAAACCCTCACATTTTTGTGCCACATTCTGTGCAATATCTTCCACTTCCGAAGACAGTTCTTCACGGAAGGACCCCAAAAACTCCTTAAACAAATCCCAACTCTCTTCATCATCATCATCATCATCATCTAGAGGCGCCACTTCTATTACCTTCTTACAACCCATACCTTGACACACATTCCATATACGGGTGGTCAAAATCAATTTAATTCGATTATCTGACATAGGAAATCCAACATCCTTTAGAAAGAAATGATCCCAAACATCATCTAAAATAATAACACATTTGTTCATCTCTTCGAATGCTTGAAATAATTTCCCGGCAATTCTTTTAACCTCAAACTCATCAGATATATCCAACTCAATTGATCTGGCGACCACTTTTTGCAAATGGGAGATGCTATTTTGTGATACAGTTACCCAAATAACTTTAATGTCGCTAGTAGCTTCTTCTGAAATAAGCTTGTTATGTATATGGGTTGCTAAGGCTGTTTTTCCTGACCCTGCCATTCCCCAAATTCCAATTGGTGACGGCTTGTCATCCATTATCCATTCCCATATATCTTTAATTTCCCATTGAAAACGCCCACCTATTAAATCTGTCGTAGGCAATATATAACCCGTGGAAGATCCTAGCAACAAGAATAGTAATGAATAATTAAGTAAAGAGAGTAAGAAGAATATATAAAAAATTAAACTAAACATATGGCATTCAAATTTTAAGTAGTCATATATAGACATATATACTCTATCATCGAAATTTTTCAGGAATCAAAATGTAAGTCACCACAGAATTTAGGCAGCATTAAATATTTTTCTGCACTTGTCCCTCATCAAATAATCAAAAAAGTTATGGACAAGAGAGTGGCTAAGAAATATACAAGAGAAGATTACAATTGAATGGGAGAAATTTTTGGAAGTTATGAAGTTTATCAAAAAGATTTTGGAAGTCATGAAAACTTTGGAAAGTTTAAAAACTTCAACTAGTTTTAATAAATTTTCATAAATAACATTTAAAATGAGCTGGACATATATTTTTTATGCTAACAGACGTACCTTTTCCTTGTTGGTTTTCATTCTCACTATCGGAAGCAGAAGATGACCCATCTTGAATCATTGCCTGACGGGTAGCTTCAGCTGGAATTTGTCCTGCTTCATTGGACAACGCCATAATCTATTAGACCGTCCAATGAGATTTTTTTATTACAAAAAACCAAAAAAAAAAAATTCCCCTGTGCATGTCTTTTGAAAAAATTTACCAGATCTAAGGCAAGAGCTAAAAAAATTCACCTCTGTCTGAAAATTAAAGGCGTATCTAATTAATTTAGTCTTCATTTAAACCTCTATATCACATATGATATCTTCAAAAATAAAGGCAATGTGGGATAGAAATGTAACAAACATCACATAAGATATCTTCCCAAAAAAAAAAACCCTCTGTATGAATTAAAAAAAGATAGGAGGCGAGGGAGTATATAATTAAGCATTTTAGCTAATTCATTAGAATTAAAATATGGCATTTAACTCATCAAATCTGTCTCAAATGGAAAATATCCTTCAATTTTATCCAAGTTAAATAAGATTGTAAAGGAATACAAAAGGTTACATTAAAGTATTAATTGCAGGACAAAATTGACAAATAAATATTAATTACGCTCAAGATCAATCACTAAGTAATCAAAAAGTTATGGAGAAGAGAGTGGCAAAGAGGAAAATATGAGAGAAGTTTACAATCTGACGAGAGTAATTTTTTTAGGTTATGACAATTTTTTTGGCCAAAAACAAAGTTATGAAAATTTTTAAGAGTTTAAAAACTTCAACAAATTCATAAATGACAAATAAATGGAGGTGGATATAAATTTTACATGCTGATACTCATACCTTCTTCTAAACGATCTTGTCTATTCACTCCGTCAACTCGTAATCTTTTATTGCCATCTTGCTTTCCAACTTGTGCATAGTGGCGTCTTGCTTTATCATATAGACTTTGTTTTTCTTGGTTCAGGTCACTGTTGAGCAACTTCATAGCCAAATCTTCCCTTTCTTTTTCACTGTCAAACTAAATAGTTGTCCGTATCATTTATATGACCAAGGGTCTGTTTGGGATGAAGAAAAGGGAGGGGAGGAAAGGAAAGAAAGAATTTTAATGAGGCCGACTTTAAAAATCGAAGAAATTGGGTTAAAAATGTTTAATTAATTTTTAATACTTTTTATTTTACATATTCTCTTTATTAAAATTTTAAAATCCCATTTCTTCAATTTTTTTAAATCAACCTTATTAAAATTTTCTCCCCCTTATCCTTCCGTCCATTTGCCTCATGGGGTAGAAGAGACTACTTTGCGTGCCCGTGTAGGACTATGTGTGGGCATGTGTGAGTGCTGAGCTATGAATCTATGACTATATGTTTGTAAGAAGTCATACCTGAAATGAAGGATTTCTCTTCACATAATTACATGATTGTTCCATGAACTTCATAACAAAGATACCGCAGTCAAATCTACAAATTAATATATATATATATATATATGATAAAGTCCTGATAAAAGCTTTTTCTAGTAAAGTTTATATAACTTTACATAATAATTGTCGACTCACCCATTGGGCTGTGGGAGGATGTCAGTTTCCATCTTCGAACGAAATTCCGTAAATGCTACCTCTATGAAGAGTTTTTCCATGGCAAGCAACTAGATACATAAAGCATAAATTCTACAAAATCAAAAGAATAATTGATCGATTAAGGTTGTCAATATTGCAATGATCTAACACTCACCAATTTTTTGGTTGTCTCATCACGTTCTATTTCAGCCACAAATGTATTGAGTAGAGAATCCCACACTTCAATCTCTTTATTCTTTAAATGGATAATATATAAATAAAAATGTCCACCATTTGACTTCGCTCCAATGTGAACAGGAATAAATATCTAATATTTGTGATAACAAAAATTAAATTGATATATATAGCAGGAAAAAAAAAAGGTAATCAGGTCGACAAAGAAAGTTTTCTATAAAGAGTTAAAAAGACTTGACATACCTTCTCACAGGATTTCAAGTCAGACGTATAATTTTCTCTTATTTTTTGGCGATCGACAAAGTCCAAGAAGCGAGCTATGCTGTATTTGAGTGCTGCCTCCTATGATCACATTACGTTGAACCATTAAGAGTTATTGTCAATGAACTAGCTTTAGATTAAACAACTACTGACATGCATCATGTAACAAAAAAGGGAATAGGAAATCACCGAAAATGTCACAGGGAGATAACAATTCGAAGGTGTAATTTTCTTCTTTCGCTCAATATGAGTTAACATCTCCGCAAAAGCATCTATTACCTAAGGATGCATGAAACTGAATGTCATTAATATAAATAAAACCTTTTTCATTAATATTAAAATAGAATATAAAAATATAATAAATAAATACTCACCAATGAATCCAAAAAAGCCCCTGGTCTAAGCGTGGCAAATTCTTCTTGAGTCAAATATGAAAGTGGGGAACCAAAAACCTTATCTTCAGGACTGAAGAATTAATTAAAATGATATATTTATCAAAACATAGAATTAGAGTGATTTGAAAAAAGAAAACAAAAAATAAAATACATTCATCTACACATATTAGAAGCACATATACAGTGAGAAGCATGAATCTAACCTTAAGCATTCAAACACATATTGTATAACCTTCAAGTCTTCAGTCTCCCCATCGGAAACAGAAGAAGACCCAACAACTCGAACCCCTTTCTGATACTTGGCATCAGCTTGACTTTGTCCTGCTTCGTTCGGCATGCTATAATCTATTATACCGTCCACTGAGATTTCTTATAAGGAAAAAATATAAATAAAATGAAATAAAATTCCCTGAGCATGACTTGTAAAAAAATTTACCAGAACTAAGGGAAGAGTTAAAAGTTAAAACTCTTCACCTCTGTCCGAAAAGTAAAGGAGTATCTAATTGATTTTATCTTCATTTAAACCTATCGTATAGCGTAACTCTAAATAATTGGGTCAACATTAAATAACGGCAATGTGGGAGAAATGTAATAAATATCAAGTTGGCAAAAAAACAAAAAGAAAAAATCCCCTCTGCAGGAATTATTAAAAAGATAGAAGGGAGCATAATAATATATAATCGCGTAACCTTGGTGACAATGTCGGAGGTTGTCTCTGAGATCATTGGAGTTTCCTCTGTCTGGAACATATTTTGCACAGGCTCGAATGCCTCCGCCTTTACCTCCTTTAATATGAGATCTGATTCTGGTGGCACCTCCTGCGAATTCCAATTTACAATATTTACACTTCCATCTTCGTCCTTCCTCCAATACCACAACGTGTCGCCACACATCATCATCCTTTGGCCTCCCACCAACTACCTTTTTCATTATTACTGTTCCTGCATATGCAATATATATACAGAGACAGAACCAAAGTGATAATAATTAAAATTGAAGTCATATATACAGTTCCACAGTTTGGGGATTGAGTTTTCGCCAATAAATCTAATCTACTTTTCCCGCACATACAAAATCATCTACCTTTCCTTAATATGCATGCAATTTGATCGAGCAAAGTAATGAAGGGATGAAGATTATTGTGCGCAGAGAAACTTCAGAGAGCGACCAACCTTGAATCTGTCCAATTAGAGAATGAACAATCGTGGAAAGGCAGAAGCAGAAGTAACAAACACAGGAAGATGAAAATGAGGTCACCTGATAATGATCAAAAGGAAAGGCAGAGGAAATTGAGAGAGGAAGTTACTGAATGCCATTGCAAGTTGAGGATTGAAGCATGGTGGACAGCTGACTCCGGTGAGAAACAGCAGTTGAGTTGAGTCCGTAGAATAGAAATGTGATGATGAAGAAGAAGGACTCTGGGGGAAGAGTGTTGTAATATTTTTTGGGTGTGTCAAAGAAAGGATCCTACATTAATTGGGAATGTGGGAAGATGAAAATAAATTGAGCATTAATCATGGACAGATTTTCTTATTATTATTATGAATTATGAATATTATGAATAGGAAAATCAAATGTAGAAGAGTTTTAAATGGATTTCCAATGCATTAAAAGATTTAAAAGTGGCCCATTAAAATCCTTTAATACTGAAGCATTTAAATTATTCAACGGAAATTTTCTATGATTATCCAACGCCTTGAAACGCTTGATATCCAGGTGCTTTAAACATGTTTTAATGTATTAAATGATGGCCATGAATTTCAAAATGGAGTAACGTCTGAAATGTTTGAAGTGTTGGTGCGGTTTTATTCCTTTTAATATATTAAACAATGATTATGAAATACAAAACGGAAGCTTTATCTCTTTGCCTCCAACCGTTCACATTATGCAATTAAATCATTTAATGTGCAACGTTCAAAACTGAAATTTGATTAGCTTTAAGAGGCAAGCAATATTCAGATCATGGAGGCCTATAAAAGGGTGCTCTGGTCTAAGGTTCAGAACACATAGCTCTAGAGTTTTTGAGCTCCTCTCTTCCCCCTCTTGTGTGTTCTCTTACTAGCTGAGTTTACTACTATCTTCTGCTGTTCTGCTCACCCTGTTATATAGGAAGGATCCGTTTAATCCTGGGGAGTGCCGCATCCTTATCTACCGGTGGTTGTGGAATAGCTCTTAAGGACAGCGTACTTAGGACGTGACTCGGATTAACTATTTATTTTGCAGGTGCTGCCGCCAACAATCTTAAGAGCTAATCACATCATGGAACAACCCCGCAACACTGCTGCTCAGAATAACCATGATGCTGCCCCAGTCACTGTTGTTCCAACAGCAGTTCCTATTCCTAGGCCGTTCCCTGACACTTCAAAAATAGAGACATTTGATGGAAGGAATTTCAGGCGGTGGCAGGAGCGAGTTTACTCTGTCCTTGACATGCATGGAGTAGCTGCTGCTCTTACTCAGTCCGAACCAACTCCAGATGCTGATCAAGCCCAGAAAGATATTTGGACACATGCTAATAAGGTTTGCAGACACACTCTCATCAGTACTTTATCTAATGACCTGTTCGATGTGTACTGTGTCTATAAGGAAGCACACAAGATATGGGAGTCTCTTATCCTCAAGTACACTGCTGAGGATGATGGGAAACAGAAGTTTGTGGTGGGGAACTTCTACAAATGGGAGATGACTGAAGAGAAAGACATCAAGCTCCAAATCAACGAGTACCACAAGTTGCTGGAGGAGCTTCGTGCTGAGAAGATCAATCTACCAGATGAGTTCGTAGCTGGTATACTGATCGAGAAGCTGCCAGAAACATGGAGTGACTACAAACAACAGTTAAAGCACAAGCAGAAGCAGTTGTCCCTGTCAGATCTAATTACCCACATAATAATTGAAGACACAAACAGAAAGGCTATACAAGCTGCGAAAGGAAAGGAAATAGCTGCCAAAGCAAACCTGGTGGAATCGAAACCGCGCTCCAAGAGGTATGATCCCAAAAACAAAAATAACAAAAATAAGAAATCTGATTACAAATCCAAGGACTCTAACCCCAAATTCAAAAAGAAAGGCAATTGTTTTGTCTGTGGAAAGCCAGGGCACTATGCGGTGCAATGTAGAAAAAGGGCTACTCAAAAGGGTGATAATCCTCCTAAGCCAAATGTGAATTTGGTTGAAGGAGATGATGGCAGTGATGATGAAGTCATAGCTGCAGTGGTCTCTCAAGCCCTCATTGTGACTGATGTGAAGAAATGGGTAGTGGATTCAGGAGCCACTAAGCACATTTGTGCAAACAGAGAGATGTTTACCTCCTTTGAAGAAGGGGAAGACCACATCTACCTTGCCAACTCTCGAACTGCTAAGGTTCAGGGAAAAGGAAAAGTGGTACTGAAACTCACATCAGGGAAGACCTTGGCACTGAATGATGTTCTGTATGTGCCTGATGTTAGGGCAAACTTAGTCTCTGTGGCGCTGCTTGGGAAAGCTGGGGTTAGAGTGTCGTTTGAGTCTGACAAGGTTGTCATGACTAAGAACAATGTTCTCATTGGGAAGGGATATTGTAATCAGGGTCTGTTTGTTTTAAGTGTTGCTGAAATTAATGAAAATGCATCTTCTTCTGCTTACTTGATTGACTCTTTTGACATATGGCATGCTAGATTAGGACATGCTCATAAATCATATATAAAGAGATTGCAAAATCTTGGGTTAATTCATGGAATTAAAAGTAATGATTTTAACAAATGTGAAGTTTGTGTAGAAACTAAATTAACTAAGAAGCCACATTTTTCTACTCAGAGAGAAACTGAATTGTTATCTTTAATTCATACTGACTTAGGGGATTTAAAACAAGTTCAAACTAGAGGAGGCAAAAGATATTATATCACTTTTATTGATGATTTTTCAAGATATACTAAAGTATATTTATTGAGAAATAAAGATGAAGCTTTTGAAATGTTTCTTTTGTATAAAGCAGAAGTAGAAAATCAACTGAATAAAAAGATTAAACGAGTTAGGTCAGACAGAGGAGGAGAATATTTATTATTAAATGATTTTTGTGAAAAAGAGGGTATAATCCATGAAGTAACTCCTCCTTATTCACCTGAATCTAATGGCATAGCAGAAAGGAAAAATAGAACTTTAAAAGAAATGATGAATGCTCTGCTTGTGAGTTCTGCTGCACCTGATAACTTGTGGGGTGAAGCTTTGTTGTCTGCTTGTTTTTTACAAAATAGAATACCCCATAGGAAAACTAAAAAGACACCTTATGAATTATGGAAAGGATTTGTGCCTAACCTCAAATATTTAAAAGTGTGGGGGTGTCTTGCAAAAGTTTTATTACCTGATTCTAAAAAGAGAAAGATTGGTTCTAAAACTTCTGATTGCATGTTTATTGGTTACGCTCAAAAAAGTGCTGCTTATCATTTTCTAGTTTTGAAAAGTGATATTTTGGATTCTAATACGATTGTTGAAACAAAAGATGCAAAATTTTTTGAACATATATTTCCTTTGAAAGTTGAGCGTGTCCCTAAAAGAGTTGAAAACTCTTCTTTGGAAAAAACTTCAAATGATAGTTTGAGTGAGAATTTAAGGAGAAGTAAAAGACAAAGAAAAGAAACGTCTTTTGGAGATGATTTTTATACTTATTTAGTAGAAGGTGATCCGAAAAATTTTCATGAAGCTATTTCTTCTCCAGATTCTCAGTTTTGGAAAGAAGCTATTAAAGCTGAAATAAATTCTTTAAATCAAAATAAAACATGGGTTTTGGTTGACTTGCCTCCAGGAGCAAAACCTATTGGATGCAAATGGGTTTTTAGGAAAAAATATTTTCCAGATGGATCAATTGATAAACATAAGGCTAGATTGGTAGCCAAAGGTTTTACTCAAAAAGAAAACGTTGATTACTTTGATACATTTTCTCCCGTGACTAGGATTTCTTCTGTTAGAATCCTGATTGCTTTAGCTTCGATCCACAAGCTTTTTATTCACTAAATGGATGTTAAAACAGCCTTTTTAAATGGTGATTTAGAAGAAGAAATTTATATGACCCAACCTGAGGGGTGTATAGTTCCTGGACAAGAAAACAAAGTTTGCAAACTTGTTAAGTCTTTATATGGTTTGAAACAAGCGCCTAAACAATGGCATGAAAAGCTAGACCAAGTTTTGTTGAGTGGTGGCTTCTCTACTGTTGAGGTAGAACGTTGTGTTTATACAAAACTTGTAAATAGTGATTGTGTGATTATTTGCTTATATGTAGATGATATGCTTATTTTTGGTACTAGCATGAATATGTGTGTGAGACAAAATGTTTTCTTGCTTCAAATTTTGACATGAAAGATCTGGGTGAAGCAAAGGTCATATTGGGCGTAAAAATCATAAGGAATAAACATGGTATCCTACTTTCTCAAGAACACTATGTTGAGAAAATCCTGAGAAAGTTCGAACACTATGATGTTTCTCCTGTTAGCACTCCTTATGATTCCAATATGCATTTAACAAAACATGAAGGAGATCCAGTGGCTCAATCTAGATATGCACAGATTATCGGGAGTCTGTTGCATTTAATGAACTATACCAGGCCGGACATAGCCTATGCTGTGTGTAGGTTGAGCAGATACACTCACTGCCCAAGTAGTAAGCATTGGGAGGCTTTGCTAAGGGTATTGAGTTACCTGAGGGGTACCATGAACTATGGTATACTATATAGTGGATTTCCCGCTGTATTAGAAGGATACAGTGATGCTAGCTGGGTTTCAGACTCAGATGAGACAAAATCCACTAGTGGCTATATTTTCAATCTTGGTGGTGGTGCAGTAACATGGAAGTCAGCCAAACAAACTATACTAACAAAATCCTCAAGGGATTCTGAGTTTATTGCAATGGAGTTGGCTGGTTCTGAGGCCGAGTGGTTGAAAAACTTCTTAGCGAATATTCTATTGGGTGAAAAACCAACACCATCAGTGTCTTTACATTGTGATAGCCAATCAGCGATAGCTACGGCTAAAAATAAAACCTTTAATGGTAAAAGTAAACATATTCGATTGAGACATAATATTATAAGGCAGCTTCTAAAAGATGGAGTAATCTCAGTCGATTATGTGAGGTCAGAAGTGAACCTAGCGGATCTGTTAACAAAACCTCTAGGGAGGAAACAAATTTATGAAACATCGAGGGGAATGGGACTAAAGCCAATTTGAAACTAACAGCGATAGCAACCCAACCTTTGTGATTGGTGATCCCATGAAGAAGGTTCAATGGGTAAGAACAAGTCGTTTGTTAGTTTCTGCTAGCACTAAATAAAGTAGCAGTCCTTTTCTATGGTGTGTGAGAAAGTGCTAGAATGCATTTTGGTGAGGCTGAGCAGAAGCTCTTAATGATTTCATAGTCTCACGGGACGGTGTGCTCATTGCAGGTACACTTAATGAAATCACCTCTACGAATGTGGAGTGGGGCCGCTCCTATGAGATCGTGGCAAAATCTCTAGAGCATTCGTTATGCACCAGGCACGCGCATGGCCGTTTTAACGTGCAAAAACGCCGTTAACAACAGGAATGTGGGGGTACAGTCTGACTATTAATACCCCTAGTACACACCTAGAGATGTTGGTTTTAAGTTCATAAGAACCACCGGCACCTCTGTGTACTAAGTATTATTAGTCTAGGTCTGGTTTTAAGTTCAAAGGACCACCAGATACAATGATTGTACTCATGTGTGTAACTCAGCTAATGGTATTTTCTTTGACACATGTGGGGGATTGTTGTAATATTTTTTGGGTGTGTCAAAGAAAGGATCGTACATTAATTGGGAATGTGGGAAGATGAAAATAAATTGAGCATTAATCATGGACAGATTTTCTTATTATTATTATGAATAGGAAAATCAAATGTAGAAGAGTTTTAAATGGATTTCCAATGCATTAAAAGATTTAAAAGTGGCCCATTAAAATCCTTTAATACTGAAGCATTTAAATTATTCAACGGAAATTTTCTATGATTATCCAACGCCTTGAAACGCTTGATATCCAGGTGCTTTAAACATGTTTTAATGTATTAAATGACGGCCATGAATTTCAAAATGGAGTAACGTCTGAAATGTTTGAAGTGTTGGTGCGGTTTTATTCCTTTTAATATATTAAACAATGATTATGAAATACAAAACGGAAGCTTTATCTCTTTGCCTCCAACCGTTCACATCATGCAATTAAATCATTTAATGTGCAACGCTCAAAACTGAAATTTGATTAGCTCTGGTCTAAGGTTCATAACACACAGCTCTAGAGTTTTTGAGCTCCTCTCTTTCTCCTCTTGTGTGTTCTCTTACCAGCTGAGTTTACTACTATGTTCTGTTGTTCTGCTCACCCTGTTATATAGGAAGGATCCGTTTAATCCTAGGGAGTGCCGCATCCTTATCTACCGGTGATTGCGGAATAGCTCTTAAGGATAGCGTCCTTAGGACGTGACTCGGATTAACTATTTATTTTGTAGGTGCTGCCGCCAATAAAGAGTCAGTCTGAAATAATTACTGTGTATTGTACAGTCCAGCTGTATGACAGAGTGCTTTATCAGAATGGTGGATAAGAAAAAGAGAGAGGACGGATTCTTGTCTGATTGGCACATTCACTCCGTCGGCAGAAGCGGGAAACACTTTTTATTTAAAGCCTATTCATATTTAAATCGGTTGTTGAGCTTCTAATCTCTGAAGTTTAAACTAATTAATACTTCATCTTATTCTTATTATGAGACTAATTTGTGTACCAAAATAAAAAAATCAGTTAAAATTAATTTTCTTGAATGTCACACCTATATTACAAAGCATCCACACCGAGGCATTCAACTTGTCAACTCACAATATAACGAAAGAATATAATTTCAGTTCACATAATCAAATTGAAAAGAAGAAATCAAAGAGAACAAATTACCGAATCTTACTCCTTTATACTTAAATATAAAAATTAATTTTTTAGTCTTTTAAATTTTAACTAACTTATAACTTAGTCCCTCGTAACTCGACTCTCCTTTCATTTCTACTGGACGAGAAAGATGACAAGCTCTGTTTTTTTCCCCTAAAAAAATACTAAATATGTATAACTTGCGTTGGATGACATGTCAGCAATCTTTAGTGGCATAAAATATTATTTTTTGCCATATAAGATAATTATTTGGTGACTAAAAATAAATTATATATGATAAGGATTAAATTATTAAATTTGAAAAAAAAAATTAGAAACTGAGCTATCCCGAGTCATAGTTGAGGGACTGAAGTATAAGTGAATTAAAACTTAGAACACCAGAAGATTAATTTTTTTCTAAAAATTAATATGAAAAGAAGAAGTCAAGCCTGTTACAAAGCATCTACGCCGAGGCAATCAAATTTTGCATTTAAATGAATGAACTTACTTTATTTCTATTTTTATATTTATTATTTTTTCTTAGACTAAATTATCTTATATATAAATTAATATATAATTTAATATTATAAGAAAAAAATTTTAAAAATCATGTCACATTTATTAACATTAAATAATCTATTTAATTTCTGACATTAAATATTTAAAAAATGATAAAAAAACTAAAAATTATTAAATTTCAAATTAGATTTGATGACAACATTTTATTTAATGCTTTACAATACTAAACTTGTAAACTACTATACTGTAATTTTCAACTTTTTTCTTATTATTTTTTGATATTAAATAAAAAGATATTACAAGTCATGAATTGAGGCATGAATTGAAACAGTAGTGTTGCAGGCTTTGGGGATTTCGGGAAAGATGCGCAATGATTGTTGTTTAATATAAACTCTTCTAAGTATTTTAACCTAAACCAAAAACTTATTTTATCTGTTTATTTCATATTTCATAAATTACTTCCTATTTTTTAAAAACTGCTTTTACAAATATTAGTTGCAATTCTAAACATGTATTAAAAACAGTTTTTTAATTATAATTTATAAATATAGATATATGTTAAGACTTAAGAGCGTTTTATTTTAATTTACATAAAAATACCTCAGCTAAGTGATTATGGGACATTCTGCTAGTGTACATCTGAGGGTGCAGAGCATCCAACGTCCTCCAGCTGTATCACATAATGCTTTACAATTGGGAAAAAAATTTTGCAGGGCAAAAGTGACTTTACAAAGGACCACGCGATTTTTGAAATTATACGGTAATACCAAAGCACCAAAATCAATATATATATATATATATATATATGTTTTGATGGTAAATTATCAAAATATTATTTATTTATTTATTATTTTACACGTATATATATATGCATTTTAACATGTAGCGATTAAAAAAAATATAAGTGTATATATAAAAATTTATAACTTCCAATTTATATTATAACTACTGGTCCAAAAATTTATGAATTTTTATAAGTAAATTTACATATATATAAATATATTAGCAACTAAAAATAAAAAATTTATTAGTGTACATATAAAAATTTCAAGAGTTAAAACAAAAATTTACAATTATTCATCGGTGAATTTATAAGTATATAGAAATATTTCAACAACTAATAATAATAAAATAACAAACGTGGATGGAATGATGTTTTGGTCATTTACTATTAAAAATATAATTTTACTCCAGTTCTTTGTTTACTGCATACTACAATGTAATTATGAAATTTTTGGGGTGAACAAAAATTAAGTTATTTATCAGTTTCTTTAATGAAATTGTCCCTTTATTAGAATGATTTATGAGAAAAGACAGATTGTTGTCTGCTTGACCCGATGAAAACAGTAATACTATCACCATCTCTTTTTAACCATGAGTTAGTAAATGAAATGGTTGTTGAATTTATAGCTTTCTATAAACTAAATAGTAAATCCATACTACAAATTTAAGGGAAAAAATTAAAAGAAATACTTCTCTTATTCTTAATATAATATCTAATTATTAAATTGATTTTGATATATTTGTATTCCGTGCTCAACACCCAAAACCCTGCACGTTTTGAGTGGTGAGCGCTTTTTTTTCATGTTGAGGATTGAGGCATGGTGGACAGCTGACCCCGGTGGGAAACAGTAGTTGAGTCGAGTCCACAGAATAGGAATATGATGATGAGAAAATTACTGAACGCTAATTTCAAGTTGAGGATCGAAGCATGGCGGACGACTGAGACTGACTCCGGTGAGAAACAGTAGTGCTTCTGCTTTGATGCCTCAGCGCAAAGTGGAGAAAGAATAGGCATATTCCATAGTTAATTAAGAAGTTTAGGGATTTCGAGATCAGAAAAGATGGATTATAAAATACTCACATGAGCGTAACTTTTCCCCGAAAAATAAATCATTGTTTATATAGAATACTCCTCCGGTCCTTAATATAAGACCCATTTAACTAATTTGATTAGATTAAGGAAGTTAGGTAAGTTAGTTAATTATAAGAAAAGTGACATATTTTTTCTAAAACATCATAATCATCTTTTTTAATACCCCCTCTCCTTCTTCTACTTGATTATGGTTGAGAGAGTATCTATAGGGGTAATTTAGAGAAAATTGATAAATATAAAAAAAGGGTCTTATATTTAGGACCAAAATCAACACAAGAATTGGGTCCTATATTAAGGACCGGAGGAGTATTATTTTCCAGCTGTATCGCAGACTGCTTTATTAGAATGTTTTCCACTGACTTTGCGCTACTTCTTTCGGCGGACGTGTTTAAACTCTTTATCATCTTCCGCGTTTCATCCTTTTTCTGTCTCATCTCCTGCCGAAATTACTTGGAGATCCTGATCTTTTCAATTAATAATATCTCTAATACTTAATATAAGATCTTATTTGATTTTTATTTTAATTTTAGATATAAGACTCTAATCCAGTTTGTCTCTCATGTTTTTGCATTTTGCTTCTAACAATAATAGTTTTAGCTAATATACTTGATTAGCAAGACAACACATATTTATTATAAATAATTAACTTAATTTATTTCCTTAATCTTCTCAAATTAGTCAACAAACTCTTATAATTAGGACTGGAGGTAGTACTGAATGACAAAATAGTGCAAGTCAATTCATTGCCCGATAGTAATTAACGAATGCAAAATAAATTTCTCGTGTCTTTTATATAAAGGCTAATTGACTAATTTAAATAGATTAAAAAGTTTATGAAATTAGTTATTTATATTAAAAAGATGTTGTTTTTCTCTAAAATACTCTTACTAATCATATATATTAGTTAGAACTATCATTTGATGGAATCTTTAATATATACAATTACTACAAGGACTACTTTAAAAAAATAGATAAATGTGAGAGTCAAAGTAGATTGAAGTTTTATATATAGGACCAAATTAAAAGTCAAATTAGCTTTTATATTAAAGACTAAAGATAATACTACTTTAACATAGAATATGTACAAAGAGATGAAAAGTAACAAGGAACATTAATATGGATAATTTTCAAGTTTGCTTATCCTTTGATAATATTGAAACAGTGTCTAATAATGAAATATCCAAGTTTGATTACTTTGTAATTGTGTTTTCATGACTTCAGTGATCATAATTTGCTGGGTTTTATAGTCCAATAACATCAAACATCTTCCTTAAATTTTTGTAAAGCGTGAAATTGAGTTCGAACTTTAAACAAAAAGTGCTTATTACTCCTTCCTATACGTTGATAAAATTAGCTTTGCTGTGTCACAATTACAGTTAATAGAGTTAAATTTTGGAGATGCTGCTGTAAGTCTGCAACCAGTCGCAGTTCTCCGGCAAAGTCAGAGCAATTCTTTCGCAACCAATCACAGCTCGTTGGTCCGGAAGCAAGACGCTCGTTCCATCCTTGCGCCGCCGTCGGTTCTCCATCCTTGCAGGGGTTTAGTGATCGGATTTGCAGTTGCTTCCACAATGCGGAATTGAAACTTAGAAATCCATTCACCGAAAAAAAAAAATCTTTAGATCTCATTAATTCTGTTTTAGAATTAAAAATTTTCTAATTTCATCTTTGTTTAATATACACTATACTTCATAGGAATAAGGTACTTTTTTTTTGCCAACCCATACAGAGGAGTACAGTTTACACAATAACTAGAATATTCTCCACCACGGATGGGTGCATATTGCTCTATATCATTTTTTTTTTTAAACGCAAAATTGTAGGACTACCTTTATAATAATACATTATTCTATATTTATAGTTCTAATTTATATATTAAGATATATTTTGTCAGGATTCAATTAGAGAAAAATAAAGATGTTGATCAAAAAAACTTTTGGATACTCACCATAAAAACTTGTTTTGCTTTATTAATTAAATTAAATAACCACATATTTATTTAGTAAATTTAGTTATTGGTTTAAAATATTAAAAATCTCCGGTGAATACTTGCAATCATTCTAAAGTGAGCTGCGTAATCAAGACAATAATAGAAGGAAATGTTTATTATATAGCATGAGAGTTTTGTTGTTTACTCAAATGGAAGGAAGCCGTCATTAAATGGATGGGCATCACACTAATAATGAATAATGCAACTCACCCATTTCAATTGCACCCGACCCATTTTAGCTTCAAGGGTATTATGAGATTTCAGTAACAAAAAAGTAGAAGATAGATAAATGAGAGGTAAAAATTCACTCCCACAAAAATGAGGGGTAAAATTGTTACTCCCTTTGTCCTTAATATAAGAC
The DNA here is from genome assembly GCF_004799145.2 of Neltuma alba. Taxonomy (NCBI): domain Eukaryota; kingdom Viridiplantae; phylum Streptophyta; class Magnoliopsida; order Fabales; family Fabaceae; genus Neltuma; species Neltuma alba. Next base: position 345,808 of record NW_021635531.1, on the reverse strand, counting down.
CCATTCAACTAAATTGATTAGATTAAGAAAGTTAAGTAAGTTAGTTAATTGTAAAAAATATGACGTGTTTTTTCTAAATACCATAATCATCCTCCTTAATATCCTCTCTCTCTCTCTTCTCTAATTGATTATGGTGTAGGGAGTATCTACAAAGATAATTTAGAGAAAATTAATAAATATGAGAAATAGGTTAGGACTAAAATCAACTTAACAATTAGGTCTTATATTAAGGACCAGAAGAGTGTTAAAAAAGCGAATTAAGAATATAATCGAAAAATATCTTTCTTCCCTTACTCATAAATAAACTGGAAGAGTACGCCGAGTTATTACCATCTACATTACTTAGTGTGGTTTTTAGCATGGCGGATGGATGAGAACGGGACTTAGATTCTCTCCACTACCTTCCCATCCTCTTCTCCTCCATTACTATTCTTTTCTCTTCACAACCATTGGATCAAAATTCCAATGGTCCAAATTTAACATCTTATAAAAATGATGTTATTAAAAAAAATAAATTTAAACTGTTAAAATCTGGTCTGAACATTTTATAATTGTATTAAAAAAAATTTGCTCTATAGTAACAGTCTGTAGTTATGAACTGTTCAGATTAGATTTTAACAATTTAAATTTATTTATCTATTTTTTATCATAATATTTATTTTTATAAAATATTATAAAATATTAAATATGGACCATTGGAGTTTTGATCCAATAGTTGTAAAGAGAAAAAGAGAGTAGTGGAGGGGAAGAGGATGGGAAGGGTAGTGGAGAGAATCTAATTCCATGAGAAAGGCGGATTGTTGTCAGAGTGGCCCGCCGCCTAGTTGTTATTTGAAATCCGTTCATGTCCTCCCACGTAATTCCATCACCGTCCACATTTTGGTTACCACAAGTTAAATAAATAAATTGGTTGGTGAATTTCCAGTTTTCCCTAAACTAATAAACTAATACAACAACAACAACAACAATAATTATTCCTTAAAGCGGAGTCCGGCAAATACACCCCAGGCAGCATATAATAGCTTTGATTTTAGAAACCCTCAGTTTATGAGCAATTAGAAAACGCATAATTAAACAATTAGGGATCTTTAATGAAACTGCTTAATGTTATCGTGGGCCTGGGCTAAGAAGTGGGCACTAGTGGGCCTGATACCTTGGGCTTAGGAGAAAAGCAGCCGGCCGGGAAAGAAGTGGATGCAGATTTTTTCCCCCCTCTAAGCATAGATATTCTCCTAATAGAGACAATTATATTTGACACATTATCGGGCACTAAATGTGAACATTTTTTTTAATATTTATTTGAACCTTAATTCATTATGTTGTGAGAAACTAATCCCTTCCCCTAGATTGAACTGCATAAATAGATACTAGAACTTGCTAAACAATCATATACATGATTTGTGTACACTCTCTCCCCTCTCCAAAGATTTGTTTCCCTTTATAATGTGATTTTTTTCCCCATACGTTATGCTTTTTGGCAGTTTTCAACTAGTCAAACCACATTTTAATAATTTCAATTTATTTATTTATCATGTACTATTACAATAATAGTTCCATTAAATAATAAATTTAACTGTTAAGATGTTAATCAAAATAGAAGAAAAGGAAGAGGAGGGGAAGAGAATCCTCTTCTGTAAGACCCTTAACCTCCCAAAACATCATAACTCGTCATAAAGTCCACTACTATGGTAGAAAAGGAGAGCTGTTAAAACGAGCTACCATAGTAGAAGGAAAATTTCATATTTTTAGAAATTGACTTTCAAGCTCGGGTCAACCCGTAAGACGTTGCATGCAACTAAAATAATCCATTCATATCCACTGGGCCTCCGAGCCTCCGGCCCGGGTAACACATACATCAAAATCAGCTCATCTAAATAGTTTTCAACCATATAATCCAGAGTTCATCAAACACTAGCAATGGCTTCTGGCCAACCAAAATAAGGAGATACATTCTCTCCAGTTTACAACAAGGCCGGGTAATCAAATATATCAAAAAGCAGTCCTAAATGTGGCAATATATACTAGTCATACATATACAAATGCTAGAGGCCTAAAGCTAACCAAGCTCAAGCCTTTGCGTCTCTTCCCGAAGGCGCACGCCCGGAACCTTCACCTGAAAACATTGTAAACCACGGGATGAGACAAAGTCCCAGTAACCAACCTTTCCAATACTAGGTACTACTAAATAGGTGCTCGTGAGGTGTCAAGTGGGGCAGTTCACAAATAATATAATGATAGCCACAACAATTCATGCAAGTGCAATGATGCAATCCCATCAACCAAATCCCTCACTTTGGGGGATTTTCAGGAGCCGAACCCGGCCTATCCCTCACTATGGGGGACGTAGAGAGCCAAAAAGGCCTATCTCCCACTATGGGGGACGTACTAAGCCAACCATTATGCATTAATGGAAGCCTTACCACGTGGTAGTAACAGACAAAACTCTCACCAATTCCCAATCAATGCATCATGCTCAAATCATAATCAAAGAGTAATAGTCATTTCACAATTAACCTCATTCAGTGGCATATCTTTCACAATTCCAAAATTCATTCATCATTAGTCAAAACCCCACAAGACGGTTTTCCTTCTTATACACAACATACAGTTTGAACATAATTACTACTTAAAGCACAATACTCACAGCACCACAGAAGCAAGTACTAAGGATTGGAAAGTGGTTACCTCTCGCCTGAGCAAGGAACAACAAACCAATGATGTGGCCCCGTGCACCACCAAGACTCCCAACCGGTCTACACAAGCACACAAACACACAACCATCATATATTAGCTTTCAAACTAATAATGTGGCCAAAACAACACTTGGGGACACAAAATTCCTATCTCCCATTAAAACTCTACCCAACTCAAAGGGTATATCTATCAAGGCAACACTCCAAAGTCATACCAATCTATTAACACCTTAATTCCTTTCCAAACATCAATTAAGATTCACAACCTCAAGGACCCACTATGGAATTCTACACCCAAACATCCCATTTGAGCAATTAAGGTTCCAACAACAATTCTAAACCGATTAAACATCCAATTTAACCCTCCTTAACATAACCCAATTCACAAAACTCAAAATCAACCTCTACATTATCATCCTCAATCACAAACCTCCCATTTCCATAAACCCTAGCTCTAAAAATTCAAGGCTCTTTAAATCCAAGGAAACTACACCGATTAAATACTTAAACTAACCCAATGCAATCAATTAAACTCAAAACAATCGGTCAAAAACCTCAGTTCCAACACAACCTAGAAAATCCTAGGGTTTCACCATAAATCCTTATAAATTCCAAGAAATTCCAAGAAAGAAAGAAGATTAGAGGTTAAAATCACTTACTTGAGGTAATGGATCCTTAGAAATGTCTTTCCCAAGCCTCAAAACCGAAACCCTAGCAGAGCTCCTCTCTCCTCCTTCAGATTTTCTAATTTTCACACAACTGAACCCTCCAGCGACTATATAGAATCGCGACCTTTCGCCGCTGCGAACCCCAATATTCGCCGCGGCGAACTAATCCCGAGAGGGATTACTCGCTTGAAAACCCGACTTCGCCGCGGCGAAAGCTTCCCGAGAGGAAACTCTCGCTTGCCCAAAAGAATTTCGCCGCGGCGAAACCTTCCCGAAAGACACTCCCCTTTGAAACTCCCAGTGCGCCGCGGCGAAGTAAACTTCGCCACGGCGAACATACCCTGAGAGGGGTACGTTCACCTATTCCTCCAACAAACCTCAAATCCAACCCAAACACCAAGATCAAGATTAAATTGCTAATCTATCCTCAAAATCAACCCAAAAGAGGCTATTAAAACCCGATAAAACTCAGGATGTTACATCTTCCCTACGTGATCCCCTTTCTGAATATATTTTCTTCCATCTCTCTCATCATTATGGTTCTCTCTGTTTTCTTCCCTATTGGTTTTTTAATGGTGATTTAATGTATGTGAAGCGGCTTCAGCTTTGATTATCATTAAGTGTAATTTTTATATTATAAAATGACTCTTATATTTAAGACTTGAGAGAGTATATTTTTTATGCGCTTAGCTCAAATTCTTTCACCAACTCTCTAGTCTTCCCAATAACTTTCTCATGTTTAGACCAACTAAACTCACTCTGCCCAGTCAGTTTAATCTATATATATCTGCTGTCACTTGACACGCCATAAATATAAACACTTAATATTATTCAATTATTCATACACTACAAATATCACATCTGTTCATCCTTATTTATAACTACTGCCTCTTGTAGAATATGGAAAGAAAATAAAAATAAAAAAACAGGGCACCAATTTCACTCATATTTTTAAGTACAAAGTATATTTTTAGCCTTTTAATTATAAAATTGTCAACAAAAATGATGATATTGAGAATTTGAGATATTGAATATTGATAAAAATATTCTCACATGCTACTGTATTAACTTTCATTTTCAAAACAACCATAATTATTACCAAAAAAAATTATTATTTAAGATTAATAATTTTAGAGTTAAATGACTAAAAATAAACTTTTAAAGGTTGCGAAAGAAACGAAAAGCTGCTATTGAAAACCTCTTACTTCCTTTCAAGGGAGAGAATGATGACGAAGAAGATGATGATAATGATATTGAAAATGATGTGTCTCGGTTGTGTTTACTTGTGTCCACAAGTTTATCTGGTTCAAATTTGCAAGATTCACTTTCACGTGCTAATGTGGACCTATCAGAGCTTATTTCTAATGATAGCTGATCTAGAGAACTTGGTTTGAAATATGGAAATCTTTCAAGTTGAAGTTCTTGTATTGGTGGTTGCTTCTACTTCAGCTGTTTGCCCTCCGCATCAGATCCTTGAACAGGAATCTCCTCGTTCAATATGGAAGCTTTCCTTTCACCAAACATGAAAGTTTCTGCATAATCAAAGAGGCTTCTCAACAAATACGTACTTATACATTCCCCCATCCAAAATATTACCAAATGACAATACTCCATTATTTCATTTGAAGGACATACCAAAAGAGGGAGTCCGGATTTGAGATCCTTTGAGGACGTATTCATTATCAGAGACTGGAGTAATGAGATCATCGTCCAACAAGTCTTGCCACATATACCTTATCTTGTATCTGCTGCTCCCAATTTGAATCCACAAATCACACACTTCGGCTCATTCAAAAAAAAAATCAAAAGTATAAAATATGCAGTTCATTCTAAGGACTGCATATGTCTCTACCAAATCCTTCCCTCTCACTTCCCCAATCCACCTCTTCACATCTTTTATGGCATAAAGTTAATGAATCATGAACTATGTAAGTCAGAAACAGGATGCTACACAGAGATAGAGGAGCGTATAATTTGTAATCCCCAACATCTAAAAGAACCACAATCTTCCTAATTCATGCCATTTTTATCTATTTGTTTCAACTAAATCTTGACTTACAAAAAACAGTAAATAATATGGTTTTCATGTTTGAAAGACAAGTCCCAAACCTTAAATAAACAGAGTATTAACAGGGAGAAGAGAGAATAATACAACATTGGAAGTGAGAATCATCAAATTATGTCATGTGCCAGTGAGAAACAAAGTACCAAATACAGAGATTGAAAGTGAGAACTTTCTTAAAATCTAACATCAATGTGCAAGAACCTCATGGGAATGTGGTGAAAGAAACAGAGAAGTTAAATCACCTCGAAGATGGACTCCATTACGAGCCAGATGATGAAAGCGTATGAGATGAGGTTCTTCAGAACGACCCATCAAACTGAGGAAGTACATTATGAATCCTTCTCACTTCTCCACCTTTACTTCCTTCCATCTCAAATCTCTCTTCCTCAATTTACAAACTTAACTCTCTCCTACTTCGCAAGCAAGCAATGGCAATATATATACACACACACATACTGTAAAAATCAGTTAACATGTAAGAAGAAAGATCTCTGTCTCTCGTGGTGTCGGCAGCTACTAACATAGGAATTGATAATAACCCATTATTGCCTTTCGATGTATGATTGATTTGTCATCTTCAATAAATTGACTTCTGTTAAATCAAATAATTTGGTTTACTATATAAGGTGAAGATAATGCAGGCCTGTTGGAAACAGAGTCATCCTTGGAGTAGTGTGCCTGTTTTCTTTAAATAATTTGAATATTCCCATGCAATGTATGAGGAGTTCTGATTTTATATGATTAACATAATATTTACATAAACCACTTCTGTTTATTTATTCATTTATAATTATAGCTAATAGTCAGTTCTTGTCCTCACAACATTGCTCTCAAAAAAAGTAAATTCTGCTTCTTTCTTTCTGCTGCCATTCGTATGGCATCTTTCATTTTTGTTTTTCAAAAGTTTAATTGCAAATTTCAAATCTTAATTTTGAAAATAATTCAACTACAAATACAATATGATCTTTTCTCAAAGTCAGCTTTTTGATTCATGATGACGAAATACTTATTTGTATTGCATGGCTGGCACTTATACCTAACATATAGTGTCTTGAAGAATAGATATGCCATGTGCATTGTCTTAAATTTGTGACATAAAAATTTTAAAAGCTTACAATCAATTTTTATTTGTAACTTGAATACTTATTTTGTCAAATGTTGAAAATAATGTACAATCTAATCCATATAAAATTTAAATTATTTCACTTGAACAAAAACGTTGACAAGCAAATGAGAATTGAATAAATGGTTTCACTGCAAATATAACAATAAATTATATTAAAATAACACATAAAAATATACAAAAATAAATCACTTTATTTAAAACAATAAAAATCAAATAAAAATAAGCAGGAGTTTTATTTTATTTTATTGCAAAACTGTCCACAAATATTATAGATATATTTTTCCAGTTAATTATTAGCTCACCCACTGGAGAGTACAAGTTTAAATATTATACACCTCCTCTATCGTTAATTTTCGCATCACATCCTCTATATGTTTTTCTTACTAGCGTATATGTTTCTAACTTCAAAATTAATTTTTTTCTCACTCAGGTCACTAATAAAAAAATATTAAATAACTGTCAAATTTTGAAATTTGTCTTGTAAAGCTACACGTGCACATGTGAACCTCCGATAGAGGTATGTTAGTTTATAAAGAGATAGATTAGAACAAGACGGAATCAATGTAATTATGATATATGAACCTTTATTTTTGCGCAAAAAAACGATTCATGAACCTTTATAATGAGCCACATTTTCTGCCTCAAGTCACTAATAAAAAAAAAGTATTAAATAATTCTCAAATTTTCTAATATGTCTCATAAATAGAAACAAATCACTCTCCAAAATGTTGTCCTACAAACAGAAACTGAGGACAAAACTTGAAAGCATTTTAGTAAAATTTGCAAGTTTTTATTCATAAATAAGTCCCTTGTTCAGAGTTCATATGTAAATTTGCCTACGTAATTCAACTTAAGTTCAATATAAGTTCCTTGAATAAGTCTCCATGTAATTCTTCCAATAAAATAGTTTTGTTGCTACAAGCAAGTAGTTGCATTACAAACTTAGTTTCATCATCAATGTACCCATTAAAATAGTGTAATTGAACAAATATAGAAGCACACAACATAAATATAGAATCAAGAGCAGTTCTTAAATGATGACTTAAAGGATGTCAAGTCCTATCATCTTCAATGTCACACACAGCAAAAATCATGTCCCGCATTTTACATTACCAAAAAGAATTAGAATAATTGAGAGGCATGCCACAAACAACTTTGCAACTCGACTTCGTAACATATGATTTTTTGCCTCTAATATAATTAATTAATTTTAGGCATTCTTGGATCTTAATTTTAGGCATTCTAATTGCTTCACTTTGTCATCTGGGAGGAGAAGCTCATGAAGTATATTCATCATCAACATAATATAAAAGGAAGTCAAACGGTGGGGGAGATATGGACCTGATTAATCACTTTTCCAATAGTACCCATCCAGGATCGTTTTATTTAGAAGCACACTTCCATTATTTGAGTTCACGATCAGAGGGGGCTTTAATTGCTTGCAATATCTAGCATGGAATTTTTTGAGAGAAGGGCAGAGCATGATGCCTCTGTATACGAAATCTAATTGTGGCATCTCATATAATTCAAGAGATGTCAACATGGGAAGTTCAAGAGAAGGGTGAGAGAAGTTGTCATGCAGAAGGGCCGTGAGGTAGCCACCACCAACAAGTTCCTGTACAGAATGATCCCCTCCAACTATTTCTTTCATCTCCTTACAATTACAAACACAAATGGTGCGCAGGTTATGGAGGAGTGCTGGTGACAAACTCAATTATTTTTATATATTTTGATATCTTTTATATGGGTTTTGTCAACTTAATTGGTCCCTTTTTGTCTTAATTGATTCTTAATTTATTTAATATATTTTATTTTGAATTATTATTTTATAGGGACAAAATTGTCATATTTTAGTTTAATTTGACTAATTGATTTTTGAGGACAATTAATGCTACCTTATTCTTGAATTTTGTTTGCAGGTTTTTGGAAGATTTTAAAAAAATTAAAATTAAAATTAAAAAAAAAAGAAAAAATATAATAAAAAAATAATTGCAACGTTTTGCTCCCCCACTAATAACCTATTATTATCATCAAAGGGAGAGACGCACACACGCTGAACGAGCTGCCTGGCGGTGAGAAAAAAAGAAGAAACGCGAAGAGGGGAGGCCAGCGACACACTCTTCATCATCATCTCCAGCGAGCTGACGGCGAGACCGAAGGACCAGAGGGCAACGACGGGGGCTCAGTCTTGAGCCATTCTCTCCCATCCCCACCGTCTTCTTCTTCGCTGAATCTCCTGGTCGCAGACAGATTAGCGACAGCGAGAGGGAGCGACGACAGCAAGAGAACCAGCGACGAGCAGAGGCAGAAAACAGGGAGCTGGACGGCATCACCCTTCATTGCACTGTTCCCTCACGTCCCTTCCATGGCAACCTATAGCAGAGCATTGTTTATGGCATTCCTCATGACAAACCGTGGCTAGAGTTTCATGATTCTCTAATTCAACAATAATGGCAGGAGCTCCGATTATCAAAGGAGAGTTTAGTTACTTTAATTTCCTGTCTATTAATTGTTTAACAATTCCTAAGTCTTAGTATAGTTATTCTAATTATTGAAAATTTTTTATTGTTTAATCTGATTTTATTTGGAGATTATTGTGACTTGATTATTGTTTAGCATTTGACATTGGGTTGTTTATAGCTTTGATTTCAATTATGATGTTGTGCTTATGACATTTGTATTGATTTTGGAGTTAATATATTGTAATTTTCTGAGGTGGCTTGGAATCTTGGATCATATTGTCTCTTGTTAACTTTAATTCTATTGTTTTGGATTTAAGAATTTTAATTAAGCATTAGTTTTTAGCATCCTTAATTCTATTTTACTATTCTGGTTGCAGTTAGTAAATTAGGATTTTGGGAAAATATTTAATTTGTGGCAATTCAAGGTGGCTTGGTTGTTGGATTAAAAGCTTAATTATAATTCTAAATTCATTGTTTTAACTCCCGCATCTTTTAGAGTGATGATTGCCTGCGTTGTTGAATTGGAGAACTGATTATTATCATTGTTATTTGTGTGTTTCCTTTTCATTTCTTTCATCTTCATTTCTTTCAATCATTTTTATATAAAAACAAAAAAAAAGTATTTTAATTTCAATTTAATTCAAGGTGTTTACTTAGCAATTATCAAATTAAAAATCCTTTTTATAGTTTAGGTTACTTGCATTTATTTACTAGGATTTAATTTCATTTTCGGCTCCTCAAAGTGAATACGACCCGGATTATGCACTATATTGTATTAATTCGGTTAATTTTTGGAGTAACCCCAAAGCGACAAATTAAGGGCAAGTTATCTTCAGCTGGTAACTTAAACGCGATCAGAGTCTTACAATCCTGAATTTCAAGATCTATGGGATGAGAAAATAGGGTGGATTGATGCAAGGAATCAGCATATAGCGACACAAAACTTTTCAAGTTGTTCAAACCACGGAGTCTTAGACGTCCAACAAGTTGGAAAGAGGAGCAAAAGGGGCAATTGCAACACCACAAGTACTCCACGTCTTCATAGAAGCAAATATCCAACGGTTCAATTTGGTGTGGATTATTGTGTTGGCCATATGATAAAACAGTACACAGGGGTCCGGCACCTGTCCCTTGCTGGCACTTAATCATATCCAACTCCTCCATGTCTGCAGGGAGTATTACTTTCTCATTTCCCAAAACCATATCCTGAATAACCACCTTTTTCCCGGGATATTCCATGATATCATTTCCATCGCAAGGAACATCACTTGGGTCCAGATCGTAACTTCTATTCTGTAAAGTTAAATGATAGCTTCTGGCTGCACAATTATGGGCCAGGAAGCTCACAAAGGTATTGAATACGCTAACGTCACGAAAATGGGCTAGTATAACTTCCAACTTTTTCAAACCTTGGGTACCTTCTACTGTCACATCTGTTCTGTATAGGGGACTACCCACCTCAAGATGCTCTAAATTGATCAATTTGGATATGAGCGATATTGACATTACCAGCTTTATCTGTATGGAGCAGATTCAGGTATTTAAGATTGACCAATGATTCCAAGCCTACAGGTGCTTCAGTGATGGCAGTAAAAAATAGATCTAATGATATTAACCGTTTCAATTTTCTTAACGATGGAATGAAACTCAATTTTCTACATCTTGAAAGTAACAATGTGGTGAGACATTCCAAGCTAGACACCAATCTGGGCAAACGCTTGATTCTAGTGTTAGACAAGTCAAGTGCTTTAAGAGTAGGCATGTTACGTTGTTAAAAAAATCATCTGAGATATAGTTGAGTTTTGTGTTGTGATTCAAAAGCAATGTAGAAAGTTGAGAACACCTAGGATATGTGCCATATAGAATTGTTCGTATCTTATTCCCCGTCAGAAAAACTATTGTAGATTTTCTTTCCATTGATCATCACTTGGTATTTCTGTCAAATTCTTATAAGCTTTTCCCATAATTTTACTAGTGTCCTCTGCAATACCAATAGCCAGTAGTCTAAAAAATTTGTTTATCATCCATTTACCATCATAATCCAACATGCTATGATTCTTTTATTTAAGAAACATGTTGAGACCTTGATTATAGTGCACCCTTAAGTTCTCTGTCTCATCAATGCTTTCATAAACAAACCTTCTTATCAAATGATAGGCAGCGTCATCATAAAAATTTCCATTGGTACTCAAGGCAAAATACAAGAAGAATCTTTGCAATTCGTTAGTTAAGAAATCATAGCTAGATCTCAAAACTGGAAATACCCATTTATCTATTTCATATTGGCCATTGCCCAAGTTATTAAGACATTCCAATATACGACTCCATTTTCTAACCTGCGTTTCCCCCTTCATGCTCGTTGCCATTCTAACAATAGCAAGGGGCAAACCCCAACATGCCTGTGCCACTTCCCTTGCAATGTCTTCCACTTCCAAAGACAATTCTTCATGGGATCCCAAAAACTTTTCAAACAAAGCCCAACTTTCTTCTTCATCTAGAGGCTTCACTTCTATTACCCTCTCACAGTCCATACCTTGACACACTTCCCATATACTGAGCGGTAAAAATCAATTTAATTTGATTATTTGACATAGGAAATCCGACGTCCTTTAAAAAGAAATGATCCCAAACATCATCAAAAATAATAACACATTTTTCCATCTCTTTGAGTGCTTGAAATAATTTTTTGGCAATTCTTTTAACCTCAAACTCATCAGATATATCCAACTTAATTGATTTAGCTATGACTTTTTGCAACTTGTGTATGTTGATATTTTGTGATACAGTCACCCAAATAACTTTAATGTCACCATTGGCTTCTTCTAAAAGCTTGTCATGAATATGGGTTGCCAAGGCTGTTTTTCCTGAACCCCCATTCCCCAAACGCCAATTGTTGACACCTTGTAATCCATTATCCGCTCCCATATTTGATCAGTATAATCTTTGGAAGATCCTAGCAACAAAAATAGTAATAAATAATTAAGTAAAGATAGTGAGAAAAGTAAAAAAAAATTAAATTAGATAATATGGCATTCAAATTTTAAGCAGTCGCATATATACTCTCTCCATCCCTATGCGGAAATCACATTTTGGAAGATTTCAAGAATTCAAAATGTAAGTCACCAAAAAATTTAGGCGGCATTAAATATTTTTCCTCACCTGTCCCTCATTAAATAATCAAAAAGTTATGGCGAAGAGAGTGGCCAAGAGGAAAATATGAGAGAAGGTAACAATTTGATGAGAGTAATTTTTTAAGGTTATGACAATTTTTTTGGCCAAAAAAAAGTTATGAAAATTTTTAAGAGTTTAAAAACTTCAACAAATTCATAAATGACAAATAAATGGAGTTGGATATAAATTTTGTATGCTGATACTCATACCTTCTTCTAAACGATCTTGTCTATTTACTCTGTCAACTCGTAATCTTTTATTGTCATCTTCCTTTTCAACTTGTGCATAGTGGCGTCTTGCTTTGTCATAAAGATTTTGTTTTTCTTGGTTCAGGTCACTGTTGAGCAACTTTGAAGCCAAATCCTCCCTTTCTTTTTCACTGTCAAACTACATAGTTGTCTGTATCATTTATATGACTAAAAGAGAGCGCCCGCGTGCTCGTGAACTATGTGTGGGCATGTGTGAGTGCTTACCTATAATTCTATGACTATATGTTTGTAAGAGGTCATACGTGAAATGAAGAATTTCTCTTCGCATAATTATCTGATTGTTCCATGAACTTCATAATAAAGACACCGCAGTCAAGTCTACAAATTAAAATATATATATATGTGATAAGGTCATGATAAAAAAATTTTCTGGTAAAGTTTGTATAATTTTACATGATAATCGTCCACTCACGCATTAGGCTGTTTGAGGATGCCCATTTCCATCGTGGAACGAAATTTCGTAAATGCTACTTTCTCGAAATTCTCGAAGAGCTTTTCCATGGCAAGCAACTAGATATCAAGCATATAAATAAATAAAAAAATCCATATAATCAAAAGAATAATTGATTGATTAATGTTGTGAATATTGCAATACTTATCTAACACTCACCAATTTTTTGGTTGTCTCATGACGTTCTGTTTCAGTCACAAACATATTGAGTAGAGAATCCCATATTTCAATCTCTTTATTCTTTAAATGGATAATATAAAAATAAAAATGTCCACCATTTGACTTTGCTCCAACGCGAACAGGAACAAATATCTATTATTTGTGATAACAAAAATCAAATTGACACAGGCGGGGAAAAAAAAATCATGTTGATAGAGAAACTTTTCTATAAAGAGTTGAGAAGACTGACATACCTTCTCATAGGATTCCAGGTCAGACATATAATTTTCTCTTATTTTTTTGGTGATGGACAAAGTCCAAGAAGCGACCTATGCTGCCTTTGAGTCTTTGAGTGCTGCCTCCTATGACTACATTACATATGAACCGTTAAGAGTTATTGTCAATGAACTATCTTTAGATTAAACAACTATTGACATGCATCATGTAACAAAAAAGGGAATAGGAAATCACCGAAAATGTCACAGGAAGATACCAATTCGAAGGTGTAATTTTCTTCTTTCGCTCAATATGGGTTAACATCTCTGTAAAAATATCTATTACCTAAGGATGAATGAAACTGAATATTATTAATATAAATAAAACCTTTTTCATTGATATTAAAATAGAATATAAAAATATAACAAATAAATACTCACCAATGAATCCAAAAAAGTCCCTGGTCTAAGTGTGGCAAATTCTTCTTGAGTCAAATATGAAAGTGGGGAACCAAAAACCTTATCTTCAGGACTGAAGAATTAATTAAAATGATATACTTATCAGAAAAAATAGAATTAGATTGATTTTTTGACCGGAAGAATTAGATTGATTTAAAAAAGAAAACAAAAAATAAAATACATTCATAGATACATATTAGAAGCATATACACACAATGGGAGGTATGAATCTAACCTTAAGCATTCAAACACATATTGTATGACCTGCAAGTCTTCATTCTCCCTATCGGAAACAGAAGATGACCCATCTTGAATCCTTTCCTGATAGTTAGCTTTCGCTTGGATTTGTGCTGCTTTATTGGGCATGCTATAATCTGTTACACAGTCCAATGAGATTTTTCATAAGGAAAAACCGGAAAAAAAAAAAAACTCTACTCATGACTTATAGTAAAAAATCTACCAGAAGTAAGGGAAGAGATAAAAACTCTTCACCTCTGTCTTAAAAGTAAAGGAGCATCTAATTAATTTTATCTTCATGTAAACCCATATAGTGTAGCTTCAAAAAATTGAGTCAACATTGAATAACGGCAATGTGGGAGCAATGTAATAAATGTCACATATGATATCTTTAAAAAAAAAAAAAAGAGAAATCCCCTCTGCATAATGAGAGATAAAAAATAGAGGAGGGAGCATATAATAATGTATAATCACGTAACCTTGTTGAGAATGTAGGAGGTTGTCTCTGTAATCATTGAAGCTTCCTTTGTGTGAAACAAATTTTGGACAGACTCGAATGCCTTTGCCCTTGTCTCTATTAATATGAGATTTGATTCTGTTAGCACTCGCTGCAAATTCCCAGCCACAATATTTGCACTTCACTCTTCGTCCTCCCTCCAATAGATCAACGTGTTGCCACACATCATCCCTTGGCCTTTCACCAACCCTTTCCATTATTACTCTTGCTGCATATGGGCAATATATGCTGAGCCAAAGTAATATAATTAAAATTGAAGACATACAGTTCCACAGTTTGAAACCTGGTTTTCCCTTGGGAAGAGACCTAGGCAATAGTTTCATATTGAAACAAGCTTATTGGCTTTTATTTTAAGAGCACGACCTTTTGACAGGTTTGGGGCTTGAGTTTTCGTCAATAAATCTAATCTACTTTACTTGTACGCAGTTATCTACTTTTTCAATCGTCTACATTTCCTCAATATGCATGCAGTTTGATCGAACAAACTAATCAAAGAATAAAGATTATTATGCGCAGTGCAACTTCAGAGCTGGATCAATCATGAATCTGTCTAAGTAGAGTAGGAATAATTGTGCAGAGGCAGGAGCTGAAGTAACAAACGAAGGTGAAAATCAATTCACATAATCAAATTGTAAAGCATAGCAAAAAGAAGGAATCAAAGAGAGAAAATTACTGATTGCGCCTTTTCAAGTTGAGGATTGAAGCATGGCGGACCACTCCGGTGAGAAGCAGAAAACGCTGACTTGAGTGATGCATCAACACGGAAGAAAACGCGCTGTTAATATATTAAAATGAAGAAATTAAGAATCACCGTTCAGTGTTCACCGCTGCGGCCCGGTGCCAACTAATCAATGTGCCAATAAGACAAAAATCTGTTCTTTCTCACTAAATGTAAGATTCTTTTGCCCAATTTTGAGGGCAAATCCAACTTGGAACTGTGGAATAAGTGTTTTGAAATAATCTAACTCACATCTAAATAATGTTGTTCTTATAGACTAAATCCGCATGTGCAAATGCCCCTAAAGGTAAATTATATATCCAACTTTCTTTTCAAGCTAGCAACCAGATCCCCATTTGTGAATTTTTACTCTCTCCCATCTTCAGAAGTCACCAAACAATATATCCTCTCCATCACACACACACACACATACAAACGAAAAACACATATTTGACAAAATTATATAGATAGAGGAGCTTATCCGTGTCTTGATATTTTTTCCAAATTTTCTTCTAATTAAATAATATGCTGTAATGGTAAAATTATCAAGGATTTGAAAAAAAAAAAACACTATTAGATGGGAACAAATAGGGATCCAACAAATTATCATATAGATACTTAAGTTATAAGAAATAAATTAACGGATAATAAATATAAACGTTGAGAAATGTTTATATGTATATGAATTTAATAGAATTTTCTTTGTTGAATATAGTAGGTTATGAGATTTAATTTCAATCATCTGAATTTAAAATATATTGAAATGAAATTGTTGTCATTTTATATTTTAATTATTTAATTATATATTTTTAAAATTAATATATTAATAAAAGTAAACTCTTACAAGTTTACGATTTAAATTTATGATATAAGTTTACATCTCGATCATGAGTTTGCTTACACTTGTGAGTTTGACAATCTTGAGATAGAATATTGTATTGAAAAAGTTACAAGTACCTAAGTATGTCCCAAAATAAGGGATTTGTTTACAAAAGAAAATGTTACGAATTTTGTTAAAGAACGTTGAAATCTCAAGGCGGTTCGATGTCCTTTTTGTACACATGCAAAAAAACTAAATTGCCTCTTGTTCAAATTTTACATCTGAATTTATATATAAAGTCAATTTTCTAAATTTACAACTCAAAGGGCTTGGATTTATAAGTGCATGTGCATAAATTTTTCATTAGTTATTCAAATTTGTATACAGATTTACAAGCCAACCTCTATTAGGGAAAAAGGACGCTTTACTATATTTTAGCAAATTTCCCGGACTTATTTATTAAAAAAAATTTTATTTTGGATGTATTGATATTTTTCTTTTCATTGTTCTGTGTATCTTTGTCTTTCCATGTAATTGTATCGCCGTCCAATTTTGACCACAAATAAGAAAATGGGCTGTTGATTCTGTAGTCTTCTCTAAGCTAATTAATAAATTAATACCCAAAAAAAAAAAGTAATAACGTCTATTTGCTCGGCTCCGTTGAATAATGCCGAAACAGCAGCCTAACATGTTGCTTAGCATGTGAAGCCTATTACAATATCAATATTATATAAAACCAAAGGTCGAAGTTGTTTAATCTGCTAAGCGTTAAGCTTTTGCCCACTAATAAACAAAAATGCAACCGAAGTAGTTATATTTTTCTATACGCTTTGTTTTGCATTGTGTGCAATATCTGCCTATTAGCAATTTAAAAATACATTAAACAATTAAGGGTATCAATCAGATGATGTCTTCCAAGTGGGAGTATTAAACTATATATACTCCTCCAGTCCTTCATGTATGATCTAATTAGAGAGTTAATATTGATCCTATATGTAAAATCTATCTTATATATTTATAAATATTTTTCAGTTAACCTTAGTGATATTCTTTTAACAATAATAATCAAGTAGGAGGAGGAGGGAATTAAGGAAGATGCTTAGAGTATTTAGAAAAAACATCATATTAATTAATTTAACTAACATCTTTAATTTATTCAAATTAGTTAATTAAGTCTTATATTAAATACCGGAGGAGTATATATAAAAGAATCTAAAAATATATTATTGCAGGTTTTTTTATCTAACTAACAGAAAGTGGAATTTGCAAAATATACACTACAAATTGGAGTTTGTCCTATATATTAGCAATATCTCATATAGAGCTGATCCTAAATATAAGCAACACATTGCGTTTGTGTAAAAATTAAATCCATTTTTTTTAGTTTTTATCTCCAATTTATTACGTGACTTTCTCATAATTATTTATTCTCTTTCATCTCTTTTCTACTTTTCTTTCTCACTCATTATTTTTGTATATTGGAAAAATTTACATATCTTACAGAATTATTATTTTTAACAAATTTTAACTACCATTTTGATTTGATTGTTTCTTACATATAGGATAGGAGGGATAAATAATAAAATTTAGTTTTAAAATATTTTTACTATATTTTTTATCAATTTAGGTTTTGATAATGAGCATTATTAAACTTTGGCTCCTTCTTCATTCCGATGTTGGAAGATTAAAAAAAAAAAATGAAAGTCCCGGATCTTTCTACAGATAAAGTTTGTTTCTAGCTACTATCTCTTACAAATGCTAACCATGAAAGTTACGTCATCTTAGTTTACAGCAATTTAAAATTAGTATGAAATAGTAGTAGATAATTTATTAATAAAATATTTTGCACATTATTTTTTATTGAAAACATTTAATAATAAAAACCATGGCAGCCGCCAAATGCAATCAAAGACAAGAAGCTATTGGAGATGGTAAATGAATCAATGACCTGAATTAATAAATAGAAGCAGCCATTAATTCTGCATTCACATAAAAAAGGGCACTGTAACTATAATGATTTTAAAAAGTTCAATTAAATAATGGGTAATGAAATTTTAGATCAGAAATGAAATTTACATTTCACAATTAAAAAGAGCAGGCCAATTCGTAGTCTAACTCGTTTTATGGGTAGAAGAATTACAGCTACAAATCCAAATGTAGGACCTGAAGATATCGAAAGTGATTAACAAGTAAGATATGACATGAAATAAGTCATTAATTTGGATAGCGTTCTTGGAAACTGATGGGGTCAAAAGGATTTTCATTTCAACATGTGTCCCCCCCCCCCCGGGGAACTTGTATGACTACATGGAGCTTGATATCTGCCACTTGTTTCTTTATATATAATAGTTCAACTAAATGAATATTTCACTCTAAGGACCTTTTTGTTCGAAACCTATCCTGTTTGTCTTTCCCGCAACGTATTTTCTTGTATTTTGTAGCTCCTCTGATTACATGTTCAGTCATCTAGAGGAAATTGACCCTCCAAATGATTCGTGAGAAATCTAAGATTCAGAAACTCGCCTAGCTTCTTCTTGTTCTTGTTCGTGCTTGTGCTCTTCTCATCACAGCTTTTCTTACAAATACGAAAGCTCATGTTAGAGGCCAGACAAACGTCCATATGCAAAATATATTTAACTTTGATCATTGTCATAGTCTCTATAGCTTGAAATATTCTGGGCCCAATTTCCTATTTACTTGCCTGTTTTCATTATGTTGTTGGGGATTCCAACAACTTCGGGGATTCCTGGCTGATCCTCCGAATTTGTCATGTTTGCGGATGTGTGCATTAATATCATCGAGGATGTTAGAGTTCTTGGAGACAGTTTTGTGAGCTTGGTTCAGCATGACCATAACGTCGTCGTTTGGATCTAAAGCTCCACAGGTGATCAAGCTGCAAAACAGATCACAAGCTCCTGTTGAAAATCTCTTACTTCCTTTTAAGGGAGATCATGATGATGACGAAGAACAAGACGATGGTGATATTGAAAATTATGTCTCTGGCGTGTTAGTTTTGTTGGTTTTGTTACTTGGATTCTTGCTCTTCTTCATCAAACTGGGCTGATAAGAGAAAAAAATGTAGCCAGTGATTCTCAACTTAGTCTACTTCAACTTTACAAGATTCACTTTCATCTGCTAATGTTGGCCTATCAGAGCTTATTTCTGATGATAACTGATCCTCAGAATTTGGTTTGGAATATGGAAATCTTTCAAGTTGAAGTTTGGTGTCAAGGGTTGCCTCTGCTTCATCAGTTTACCACTGTATCATGTACTTGAACAGGAATTTCCTCTTTTAATATGGAGGCTTTCCTTTCACCAAACATAGAAGTTTCTTCATAATCAAACTTATTCTGAAAATTATTACCAAATGATAATAGTCCATTGTTTCATTTGAAGGACATAACAAAAGAGGGAGGGTGGATTTGAGATCCTTTGAAGACGTTCATTATCAGAGATTGGAGTAATGAGATCATCATCCAACAACTTGTGCCCAACGTACCCTGTCTTGTACCTCCCGCTCCCAATTTGATTCCACAAATCACACTTCATTCAAAAAGATCAAAAACAGGGCATAAAGGGTTAGGATTCATTCTACCTCTTGTAGGATCATGCATATGTCTCTGCCAATTGCTTCCCTCTCACTTCCGCAATCCATCTCATCACATCTTTTATCATATAAACGAACTCCATAAATCATGACATGTGAAAATGAGAAACAGAGTACCAGATACAGAGATTGAAAGTAAGAACAACTTTCTTTAAATGTAACAGCAACGTGCAAGAAACTCCATGGGAATGTGGTAAAAGAAACAGAGAATTAAACCACCTTGAAGACATACCCCATTACGAGCCAGATGATGAAGACGTATGAGACGAGATTCTTTAGAATGACCGATCAAACTGAGGAATTTGGGTTAAACCCCACAGGTGAAATTTGGGTGCAGTGAAATTTCAAAATCTTGCGGGACTGTTTGAAATTAATCCTCTGCTACGGGGGCTAACTAAAATTCCTCAAAAGATCTATGTCTCTCATGGTGCCAGCTGCTACTAGAATAGGAATTGATAAGAACCCAATATCGCCTTTCTATGTCTGATTGATTTGTCGTCTTCAACATATTGACTTTTGTTGAATTAAATAATTTGGTTTACTATATAAGGAGAAGATAATGTAGGCCTACTGGAAACAGAGTCATGCATGGAGTGCTGACATGTGCCTGTTTTCTTTAAATAATTTGACTATTCTCATGCCATATAGGAGGATTTCCAATTTTATATAACTAACATATTATTTATACAAAACACTAATGTTTATTTATCCATTTATAATTATAATTTAATAGCCAGTTCTTGTCATATCATTATTCTCAATAAAGGTCAGTCCTGTTTCTTTCCTTTTGTTGCCATTTATGGGGCATCTTTCGTTTTTTTTTTTTTTTTGAAGTTTGATTACAAATTTTAGGTGTTGTTTTTTAAGATAATTCAACTACAAATACAATATTACCCAATGTCAGCTTTTTGATTCATGATGAAGGAATACTTATTTTATTTGTACTATACGGCTGGCATTCATATTTAACATGTAGTATATTGAAGAATAGATACATTCAGAGACCATTTTGAGTATATTTTGTACAGTTATAAATGTCCTTTAATTTGAGTGATTTGTAAAAGTTAATTAGACAAATAAATCTTAAGCATTATTTGGGGGATTTTCATTATCAATACTGTAGTTTTCAATTAAAAAAAAGAAATAGTTTAGTTTAAGATATAAATAAGAAATAATAAAAAGCAATTCCAAAATTTACTAATAAGTTGTTGGTTGAGATGATAACTGATAAATTTTTTTTTGGGATACAATGAAAACTCTTGAGTATGGATTGCATTTCCAAGACTCAAGCCAAAACAATAATAGTTTTTACAAAGTAATAATTTGTGATAATTTGACTCTATCTTCGAGTGCACTAAAAAACAAAGGCAAGAAATTTGATCTTGGTAAGTCTGTACCGTGTTATGTGCCTCATGTAAATATATTAATTCATATGAGAACATAACCCTTCATATAAATTTATTAATTTAATAAATTTACATATAACTTTTCAAAAAACACACTTCTTACTTTTTAAAAATATTCCAATACTAGAGCTGAGCAATCTTTTGAATTTGCTATTTCACGGTTTCGGCCTCTCTCTCCTTTGCCTTTGATTTCCGTTATGGTTTTTGAATTTGGAACTTTTGCCGCTTCGCTGAGACTGATTATATTCATGTGTAGCTAAATTTTTAAACTTGCTAGTGGATTGAATATTTGATTATGCTTAATGTTAAATTTTAGCTACTTAATCTTGCTTTTTATTGTTTTGATGACTATAACCACTATTACGTGTGAATTTGATGATTAAGGTTTACCTTGACAAAAAGGATTGCAATCTAATTTGTAATTAGGATTAAAAATATACCAAATTATCTTGTATAATTATTGATGAGTGACATCGAATTTTTTGCTTCTTGAATAGTTGTGTTAGAGACTTGAAAGAGTTATAAGTGAATCGACAGACACTTATAATTAATTAAACAAAATTAACTCTAAAACTAATTAATTTAGTGAAACAAGATTTAAAAAGCTAGCAAAAGATTATTGACTCTAGCTAGATTGTATCTTTTAATTTTTGCACTTAATTTGGTAAGTTCTTATTTCATTTACAGTAATTCATTTCATTCAATTTGAATTCAATCTTGATTTCTTAACTTAAATAAAAAAAAATTTATTGCTTAATTACTCATTAACTTAGTTTGTTTTTAGATCGGCACTTATACTTTCGCCTTGAGGTGCCTATTAATTTTTGGTAGAATCAACATCTTCTTAAATTTCTGACATAAAAATTTTAAAAGTTTACAATCAATTTTTATTTGTAATTTGAATATTTATTTTTTCAATGTTAAAAATTAGATACAGTCTAATGCACATAAAAAATTTAAATGGCTGGCAAAAAAAAAAATGATTTCACTTAAATGAGAATTGAATAAAAGGAAATTAGAGAGAGGGACCTAATATAGATAATATTTATTGGAAAGGACTAAGTACTAAAATATAAAATAAAAACACTGTTTTGCCCCTAACCAAATTCCTTATATTCTCTCTCACCACATCCTATAATTATCCTTCTTTAAGTGAAATAATAAAGACTTATTCATATTAATTCAAACTAATCAGAATTACAAAGTCAGAAACAATTCTAGTTAATCAAATTAAATTAATGACCAACACTAAATAATTTATTTTTCCATCATTTTTAATTTAGGCTTTCTGAATAATAAACTTACCAAAGTCATAAAATTCAACCATATATTTATTTATTTATTTCATACTCTTATTTTATTTCTTTTTTTACCAAAGTACTCTTATTTTATTTCAGTATATTATAAATTTATAAACCCAACCCTTAGAAATAAGGGGAAATTACTGTAGAGTCACAAGCAAGAAATTTAATCACTATAAAGCCCCTGAAAATGTTAAAATAAATCTAAAGTCCCAAGAGACTTAATTGTGAGAGATTTTAATTGTGCAATCACAAAATTACCCTTATTCATTTGAAAGAAAACATTAAAGGAAAATGTGATGGTTTTTTTTCATTCGCACAACTCTGTCGCATCTCACCTCTTTGGCTATGATATTCTGCTCTGCTCCTCGTCTCTATGACTCCGTCTCTACCTCACACCTATTGCTTCTCATTCTCACTACTAGCTTCCCTCAATGTGCCCCTTGCCACTCATCGCGCTGTCACCCACTGTCAAGTCTACCTTCATCGTGTTTAGTTCGGTGAGCATGATTATTCATCTAGTTGATAACTAAAGAGCTTGCATCTCAATGTCTTGTCTGATTAGGTGAACTTGGCTAGTGATTAACCCTATTAAATGACTTTTTTCCACTTGATTATTCATTTCAATGTGTAAAATTATATTGGAAAAATTAGGGGGAAAATTCATGTTGAAAGTTAGATGGTTTTGAAACTAATTCACATTGAGAAACTCAATTTTTACGTAAATGGAGCGTACCCATAAAATAGCAGTTGCATTACAAACTTAGTTTTATCATAAATGTACCGATTAAAATAGTGTAATTGAACAAATATAGAAGCACACAACATAAATATAAAATCAAAAGCAGTTCTTAAATGATGACTTAAAGGATGTCAGGTCCAATCATCTTCAGTGTCACACACAGCAAAAACCATGTCCTGCATATCACATTACCAAACGAATTAGAAAAATTGAGAGGCATACCACAAACAACTTTGCAACTCAACCTCGTAACAAACGATTCCTTGGGTCTAATATAATTAATTAATTTTAGGCATTCTAATTGCGTCACTTTGTCATCAGGGAGAAGCTCATGAAGTATATTCATCATCAACATAATATAAAAGGAAGTCAAACCAGATATACACCTGATTAATCACTTTTCCCAGTAGCACCCATCCGAGGTCAGCCCTATCAGAAGCTCAGTTCCATTATTCATTCGAGGGAGACTTAGTCGCTCGCACTGAATAGCAGAGAATGTTTGGAGAGAAGGGCAGAGCATGATGCCTCTATATACAACATCTAATTGTGGCATGTTATCTAATTTCAGAGATGTCAACATGGGAAGTTCAATAGTAGGGTGAGAGAAGTTGTCATGCAGAAGGGCCATGAGGGCGTCGCCATGAGTAACTTCCATTACAGAATGATCCTCTCCAACTATTTCTTCCATCTTCTCACAACTATTAACGGAAATGGTGCTCAGGTTTTGGAGAAGTGCTAATAACTTAAACGGCATCAGAGTCTTCATGCTGTTACATCCCCCAATTTCAAGATCTGCGAGATGAGAAAATAGGGTGGATTGATGCAAGAAATCAGCATTTGGTGACACTAAATCTGTCAAGCCCCATAAACGCCAGAGGCGTAGAGTTTGAACATGTTGGAAGGAGGGGAAAGAGAGGCCACTGCTACAACACAAGTACTCTAAACCGTGACAATCACTGATATCCAACTCCTTCATGTCTGGAGGGAGTCTTACGTTTTTATTTGCCAAAAAAATATCCTCAATGACCACCTTTTTCTTGGAATGGTTAATAATATAATCTTTATCGAAAAGACCATCACTTGGGTCGCGATTGTAACTACTATCCTTTAAAGTTAAGCAATAGCTTCTGATTGCATCCCTAAAGGGCGGGAACTTCACAAAGGCATTAAAATAGCCAATGTCACGAAAATAGGCTACTATAACTTTAAACTTTTCCAAATCTTGTGTACTTTGTCCTGTCGCATCCGTTAAGCATTGGGCCCAACCCACCTTAAGACACTCTAAATTGATCAATTTGGATAGGAGCAAATCTGACATTTCCAGCTTATCTTCAGTGAGTAGATTTAGGCATCTAAGATTAACCAATGATTCCAAGCCCCCAGGTGCTTTGGTAATGGCAGTAAAAGATAGATCCAATGATATTAGCCTTTTCAATTTTCTTAATGAAGGAATGTAACTCAATTCTACACATCCAGAAAGTAATAATGCAATGAGACATTCCAATTTAGACACCGATTCGGGCAAACACTTGATCCTTGTCCTAGACAAATCAAGTATTTTAAGAGCAGGCATGTTGTTGAAAAACTCATCTGCAATATAGCCGAGTTTCACATTACCATCCAAAAGCAACGTCGAAAGTTGAGAACACTTAGGACATGTGCCATCTGGAATTGTTTGTATGTTGTTTCCCGTCAGAAAAACTTTTTGTAGATCTTCTTCCCACTGGTCATCACTTGGTACTTCTGTTAACTGCTCATAAGCTTTTCTCATAATTTTACTAGTCTCTTCCACAATACCAATAGCCAGGACCCTAAGGAATTTGTCTGTCATCCAACAATCAAAATAATAAGAATAATAATAATCATAATCATAATCATCATCATCATCATCATCATCATCATCATCATAAGGACCCAACATGCTATGACCCTTTAATTTATGCAACATCTTCCGGCCTTCATTATACTGCAACCTCAACTTCTTTCTCTCATCAATGCTTTCATAAACAAACCTTCTTATCAAATGATCAGCCATCTGCCAATTAAATTTTTTATTGGTACTTAAGACGCAATACAAGAAGAATCTTTGCAATTTGTTAGTTAAGAAATCATAGCTAGATCTCAAAACTGGAAATACCCATTTGTCCATTTCATATTGCCCATTGCCCAGGTTTTCAAGACATTCCAACATATGTCTCCATTCTCCAGCTTTTGTTTCCCCCTTCATGCTTGTTGCGGTTCTAACAATAGCCAGGGGAAAACCCTCACATTCGTCTGCCACAATCAGTGCAATGTTTTCCACTTTTGAAGACAGTTCTTCAGGGAATACTCCCAAAGACTCAAAAAACAAATCCCAACCATCTTCAAAATATAGACGCTTCACTTTTATTACCTTCTTACAACCCATACCTTGACACACTTCCCTTATACAGGTGGTCAAAATCAATTTAATTTGATTATTTGACATAGGAAATCCAATATCCTTTAGAGAGAAATGATCCCAAACATCATCTAGAACAATAACACACTTCTTCATCTCTTTGAATGCTTGAAATAATGGCAATTCTTTTACAAGGCTCATCAGATATATCCAACTTAATTGATTTAGCTATGACTTTTTGCAACTTGTGGATGTCGATATTTTGTGATACAGTCGCCCAAATAACTTTAATGTCACCATTGGCTTCTGCTAAAAGCTTGTCATGAATATGCGTTGCTAAGGCTGTTTTTCCTGAACCCCCCATTCCCCAAATGCCAATTGCTGACACCTTGTCGTCCATTATCCACTCCCATATTCGTTTAGTATAACTTTGAAAATTGCGCCCAATTAAATATGTTGTAGGCAATATATCATCTATGGAAGATCCTAGCCAAAACAATAGTAATAAATAATTAAGTGAAGATAATGAGAAAAGTAAGAAAAATTAAATTAGATAATATGGCAGTCAAATTTTAAGCGTTGTATATATACTCTCATCATCCCTATGTGTAAATCACATTTTGGAAGATTTCAAGAATTGAAAATGTAAGCCACCAAAAAATGGAAAAATTGGTAAAAAAATCCCTGTTTGAAATTTTAATTGACCAGAAGGACCTGAATTGTGTAAGTGCAAGTATGATCCGTGAGCGCGCTCGCGGATCATACTTGCACTTGCACAACAGGTCCTTCTGGCCAATTAAAATTTCAAACAGGGATTTTTTACTAATTTTCTCCCAAAAAGTTTAGGCGGTATTAAATACTTTTCCGCACTTTTCCCTCATTAAATAATCAAAAAGTTATGAAGAAGAGAGTGGCCAAGAGGAAAATACGAGAGAAGGTTACAATTTGATGAGAGTTTTTTTTAAGGTTATGACAATTTTTTTGGCCAAAAAAAAGTTATTAAAATTTTTAAGAGTTTACAAACTTCAACAAATTCATAAATGACATATAAATGGAGTTGGATATAAATTCTATATGCTGATACTCATACCTTCTTCTAAACGATCTTGTCTATTCACTCTGTCAACTCTTGATCTTTTATTGCCATCTTGCTGTTCAACTTGTGCATAGTGCCGTCTGGCTTTGTCATGCAGATTTTGTTTTTATTGGTTCAGGTCACTGTTGAGCAACTTCAAAGCCAAATCCTCCCTTTCTCTTTCACTGTCAAACTACATATAATTGTCCGTATATGACTATTCATATGGAAAAAAGAGAAAAGCTGTTCATATATAACTTTCGTTTTGTTTTTCCATAGTTTCTGTAATTGTCCGGATCATTTATATGACTAAAAGAGAGGGCTTGCGTGCTCGTGTAGGACTATGTGCGGGCATTTGTGAGTGCTTACATATGTGTTTGTGAGAGGTCATACCTGAAATGAAGGATTTCTCTTCACATAATTATCTGATTGTTCCATGAACTTAATAACAAAGATACCGCAGTCAAATCTACAAATTAAAAAATATATATATATGATAAGGTCATCATAAGAACTTTTTCTAGTAAAGTTTATATAATTTTGGATAATAATCGTCCACTCACACATTAGGCTGTTCGAGGATGTTGATTTCCATCTTGGAATGAAATTTCGTAAATGCTACTTTCTCGAAGAGCTTTTCCATGGCAAGCAACTGGATATAAATAAAAAATTCTATATAATCAAAAGAATAGTTGATCGATTAATGTGTTGAATATTGCAATTATCTAACACTCACCAATTTTTTGGTTGTCTCCTTACGTTCTGTTTCAACCACAAATGTATCAAGCAGAGAATCCCATACCTCAATCTCTTTATTCTTTAAATGGATAACATATAAATAAAAATGTCCACCATTTGATTTTGCTCCAATGTGAACAGGAATAAATATCTATTATTTGTGATAACAAAAATTAAATTAATATATATAGTAGGAAAAAAAAGGTAATCAGGTTGACAAAGAAACTTTTCTATAAAGAGTTGAAAAGACTGACATACCTTCTCACAGAATTCTAGGTCAGACATATAATTTTCTCTTATTTTTTGGCGTTGGACAAAGTCGAAGAAGTGACCTATTCTGCCTTTGAGTGCTGCATCCTATGATTACATAACGGATGAACCGTTAAGAGTTATTGTCAATGAACTAGTTTTAGAAAACAACTATTGACATGTATGAAGTAACAAAGAAGGGAATAGGAAATCACCGAAAATGTCACAGGAAGATACCAATACGAAGGTGTAATTTTCTTTCGCTCAATATGGGTTAACATCTCTACAAAAACATCTATTACCTAAGAATGCATGAAATTGAATATTATTAATATAACTAAAACCTTTGCCATTAATATTAAAATAGAATATGAAAATATAATAAATAAATACTCACTAATGAATCCAAAAAAGCCCCTGGTCTAAGCGTGGCAAATTCTTCTTGAGACAAATATGAAAGTGGGGAACCAAAAACCTTATCTTCAGGACTGAAGAATTAATTAAAATGATATATTTATCAAAACATAGAATTAGAGTGATTTGAAAAAAGAAAACAAAAAAATAAAATACATTCATCTATACATATTAGAAGCCCATATACAGTCAGAAGTATGAATCTAACCTTAAGCATTCAAACACATATTGTATAACCTTCAAGTCTTCATTCTCCCCATCGGAAACTGAAGAAGACCCAACAACTCGAACCCCTTCCTGATACTTGGCATCAGCTTGGCTTTGTCCTGCTTCGTTCGGCATGCTATAATCTATTATACCGTCCAGTGAGATTTCTTATAAGGAAAAAAATATAAATAAAATGAAATAAAATTCCCTGAGGGTGACTTGTAAAAAAATTTACCAGAACAAAGGGAAGAGTTAAAATTTAAAACTCTTCATCTCTGTCTGAAAAGTAAAGGAGTATCTAATTGATTTTATCTTCATTTAAACCTATGGTATAGCGTAACTGTAAATAATTGGGTCAACATTAAATAACGGCAATGTGGGAGGAATGTAATAAACATCACATATGATATCTTTAAAAAAGGGCTGGCAAAAAAACAAAAAGAAAAAAATCCCCTCTGAATGACTTATGAAAAAGATAGGAGGGAGAATAATAATATATAATCACGTAACCTCCTTGGTGACAATCTTGGAGGTTGTCTCTGAGATCATTGGAGTTTCCTTTGTCTGAAACAAATTTTAAACAGACTCGAATGCCTTTGCCTTTTTCTCCATAAATATGAGATCCGATTCTGCTAGCACCTCCTGCGAATTCCCGTTCACAATATTGACACTTCCATCTTCGTCCTTCCTCCAATACCTCAACGTGTCGCCGCACATCATCATCCTTTGGCCTTCCACCACCTACCTTGTTCATTATTACTGTTCCTGCATATGCAATCTATATACAGAGACTGAACCAAAGTGATAATAATTAAAATTGAAGTCATATATACTGTTCCACAGTTTGGGGGTTGAGTTTTCGCCAATAAATCTAATCTACTTTTCCCGCACATACAAAATCATCTACCTTTCCTTAATATGCATGCAATTTGATCGAGCAAAGTAATGAAGGGATGAAGATTATTGTGCGCAGAGAAGCTTCAGAGATCGACCAAGTAGAGGATGAATAATTATGCAAAGGCAGAAGCAGAAACAACAACAAACGAAGATGAAAATGAGGTCACATAATAATAATGAAACGGAAAAGCAGAGTAAAAAGAGAAAATTACTGAACGCTAATTTCAAGTTGAGGATCGAAGCATGGCGGACGACTGAGATATTGGAGGTAGTACTGAATAACAAAATAGTGCAAGTCAATTCATTGCCTGATAATAATTAACGAATGCAAAATGAATTTCTCCTGTGTTTTATATAAGAGCTAATTGACTAATTTAAATAGATTTAAAAAGTTTATTAAATTAGTCATTTATATGAAAAAGATGTTATTTTTCTTAAAATACTCTTGTTAATCATATATATTAGCTAGAACTACCATTTGATGGAATCTTTAACATGTACTGCAATGACTACTTTGAAAAAAATAGATAAATATGAGAGTCAAAGTGGATTAAGATTTTATATGTAGGACCAAATTAAAAGTCAAATTAGCTTTTATATTAAATAGTGAAGATAGTACAACTTTAACATAGAATATGGACAAAGAGATGAAAAGTAACAAAGAACATGAATATGGATAATTTTCAAGTTTGATTATCCTTTGATAATATTGAAACATTGTCTAATAATGAAATATCCAAGTTTGATTACTTTGTAATTGTGTTTCCATGACTTCAGTGATCATAATTTGCTGGGTTTTATAGTCCAATAACATCAAACATCTTCCTAAAATTTTTGTAAAGCGTGAAATTATGAGTTCGAACTTTAAACAAAAAGTTATTATTTCTCCTTCCTATACGTTGATAAAATTTAGCTTTGCCTGTGTCACAATTACAGTTAATAGAGTTAAATTTTGGAGATGCTGCTGTAAGTCTGCAAGCAGTCGCAGTTCTCCGGCAAAGTCAGAGCAGTTCTTTCGCGACCAATCACAGCTCGTTGGTTCGGAAGCAAGACGCTCGTTCCATCCTTGCGCCACCGTCGGTTCTCCATCCTTGCAGTGGTTTAGTGATCGGATTTGCAGTTGCTTCCATTATGCAGAATTAAAACTTAGAAATCCATTCACCAAAAAAAAAAAAATCTTTAGATCTCATTAATTCTGTTTTAGAATTTAACAATTTTCTAATTTCATCTTTGTTTAATATACAATATACTTCATAGGAATAAGGTACTTTTCTTTTTCTTTTTTGCCAACCCATATAGAGGAGTACAGTTTACACAATAACTAGAATATTCTCCACCACGGATGGGTGCATATTACTCTATATCATTTTTTTTAAAGCAAAATTGTAGGACTACCTTTATAATAATACATTATTCTATATTTATAGTTCTGATTTATATATTAAGATATATTTTGTCAGGATTCAATTAGAGAAAAATAAAGATGTTGATCAAAAAAACTTTTGGATACTCACTATAAAAACTTGTTTTGCTTTATTAATTAAATTAAATAACCACATATTTATTTAGTAAATTTAGTTATTGGTTTAAAATATTAAAAATCTCCTGTGAATACTTGCAATCATTCTAAAGTGAGCTGCGTAATCAAGACAATAATAGAAGGAAATGTTTATTATAGCATGAAAGTTTTGTTGTTTACTCAAATGGAAGGAAGCCGTCATTAAATGGATGGGCATCACACTAATAATGAATAATGCAACTCACCCATTTCAATTGCACCCGACCCATTTTAGCTTCAAGGGTATTATGAGATTTCAGTAACAAAAAAGGAGAAGATAGATAAATGAGAGGTAAAAATTCACTCCCAAAAAAATGAGCGGTAAAATTGTTCAACTAAATTGATTAGATTAAGAAAGTTAGGTAAGTTAGTTAATTGTAAGAAATACGACATGTTTTTCCTAAAATACCATAATCATCCTCCTTAAATCCTCTCTCCTTCTTCTAATTGATTATGGTTGAGGGAGTCTCTACAAGGATAATTTAGAAAAAATTGATAAATATGAGAAATAGGTCTTATATTTAGAACTAAAATCAACTCAATCATTAGGTCTTATATTAAGGACCAAAAGAGTATTAAAAAACCGAATTAAGAATATAATCGAAAAATATCTTTCTTCCCTGACTTATAAATAAGACTGGAAGAGTACGCCGAGTTATTGCCGTCTACATTACTGAGTGTGGTTTTTAGCATGGTGCATGGATGAGAAAGGCGGATTGTTGTCAGAGTGGCCCGTAGCCTGGTTGTTATTTGAAATCCGTTCATGTCCTCCCACGTAATTCCATCACCGTCCATATTTTGGTTACCACAAGTTAAATAAATAAATTGGTGAGCAATTAGAAAACGCATAATTAAACAACTAGGGATCTTTAATGAAACTGCTTAATATTATCGTGGCCCTGCGCTAAGAAGTGGGCACTAGGGGGCCTGATACCTTGAGCTTAGGAGAAAAGCAGCCGGCCAGGAAAGAAGTGGATGCAGATTTTTCTCCCCCTCTAAACATAGATATTCTCATAATAGAGACAATCATACTTAAGACATTATCGGGTACTCAATGTGAACTTCTTTTAAATAATGATTTGGACCTTGATTTACTATGTTACGAGAAACTAATCCCTTCCTCTAGATTGAACCGTGTAAATAGATACTAGAACTTGCTAAACAATCATATACATGATTTGTGTACACTCTCTCCCCTCTCCAAAGATTTGTTTCCCTTTATAATGTGATTTTTTTTTTCATACTTTATGCTTTTTGGCAGTTTTCAACTAGTCAAACCACATTTTAATAATTTCAATTTATTTATTTATCATGTACTATTACAATAATAGTTCCATAAAATAATAAATTTAACTGTTAAGATGTTAATCAAAATAGAAGAAAAGGAAGAGGAGGGGAAGAGAATCCTCTTCCCTACGTGATCCCCTTTCTGAATATATTTTCTTCCATCTCTCTCATCATTATGGTTCTCTTTCTGTTTTCTTCCCTATTGGTTTTTTTAATGGTGATTTAATGTATGTGAAGCGGCTTCAGCTTTGATTATCATTATGTGTAATTTTTATATTATAAAATGACTCTTATATTTAAGACTGGAGAGAGTATTTTTTTTATGTGCTTATCTCAAATTCTTTCACCAACTCTCTAGTCTTCCCAATAACTTTCTCATGTTTAGACCAACTAAACTCACTTTGCCCAGCCAGTTTAATCTATATATATCTGCTGTCACTTGACACCCATAAATATAAACACTTAATATTATTCAATTATTCATTCACTACAAATATCACGTCTGTTCATCCTTATTTATAACTACTGCCTCTAGTAGAATATGGAAAGAAAAAAAAATAAAAAACAGGGCAACCAATTTCACTCATATTTTTAAGTACAAAGTCTATTTTTAGTCTTTTAATTATAAAATTGTCAACAAAAACGATGATATTGAGAATTTGAGATATTGAATATTGATAAAAATATTCTCACATGCTACTGTATTAACTTTCATTTTCAAAACAACCATAATTATTACAAAAAAAATTATTATTTAAGATTAATAATTTTAGAGTTAAATGGCTAAAAATAAACTTTTAAAGGTTGCGAAAGAAACGAAAAGCTGCTATTGAAAATCTCTTACTTCCTTTCAAGGGAGAGAATGATGACGAAGAAGATGATGATAATGATATTGAAATTGATGTGTCTAGGTTGTGTTTACTTGTGTCCACAAGTTTATCTGGTTCAAATTTACAAGATTCAGTTTCACGTGCCAATCTGGACCTATCAGAGCTTATTTCGGATGATAGCTGATCTAGAGAACTTGGTTTGAAATATGGAAATCTTTCAAGTTGAAGTTCTTCTGGTATTAGTGGTTGCTTCTGCTTCAGCTGTTTGCCCTTCGTATCAGATACTTGAACAGGAATCTCCTCGTTCAATATGGAAGCTTTCCTTTCACAAAACATAAAAGTTTCTGCATAATCAAAGAGGCTTCTCAACAAATAAGTACTTATATATTCCCCCCTCCAAAATATTACCAAATGACAATACTCCATTATTTCATTTGAAGGACATACCAAAAGAGGGGAGGCTGGATTGAGATCCTTTGAGGACGTATTCATTATTAGAGATTGGAGTAATGAGATCATCATCCAACAAGTCTTGCCACACGTACCCTATCTTGTATCTCCTGCTCCCAATTTGAATCCACAAATCACACACTTCAGCTCATTCAAACCAAAATAAAAAATAAAAAATAAAAAACAGAGTATAAAAGATGCCATTCATTCTACCTCTTGTAGGACCATGCATATGTCTCTGCCAAATCCTTCCGTCTCACTTCCCCAATCCACCTATTCACATCTTTTATTGCATAAAGTCCATAAATCATGAACCATGTAAATCAGAAACAGGGAACTACACAGAGATAGAGGAGCGCATAATTTGTAATCCCACCATCTAAAAGAACCACAATCTTCCCAATTCATGCCATTTTTATCTATTTGTTTCAACTAAATCTTGACTTGAAAAAAACACTAAATAATGTGGTTTTCATGTTTGTAAGACAAGTCCGAAACCTTAAATAAACGGAGTATTAAAAGACAGAAGAGATAAGAATACAACATTGGAAGTGAGAATCATCAAATTATGTCATGTGCAAGTGAGAAACAGAGTGCTAAATACAGAGATTGAAAGTGAGAACAACTTTCTTAAAATCTAACATCAATGTGCAAGAAACTTCATGGGAATGTGGTGAATGAAACAAAGAAGTTAAATCACCTCAAAGATGGACTCAATTACAAGCCAAATGATGAACGCGCATGAGATGAGATTCTTTGACCCATCAAACTGAGGAAGTACACTATACGAATCCTTCTCACTTCACCATTTTTACTTCCTTCCATCTCTCTTCTCTCTCTCTGCTGCAATCTCAAATCTCTCTTCCTTCAATTCACAAACTTAACTCTCTGCTACTTCCCATGCAAGCAATGGCAATTTAGATATGTGTGTATGTATATAACAAGAAAGATCTCTATCTCTAATGGTGCGGGTTGCTACTAAAATATGAATTGATAAAAGCCCAATATTGCCTTTCAGTGTCTGATTGATTTGTCGTCTTCAACATGTTGACTGATGTTGAATTACATAATTTGGTTTACTTTATAAAGTGAAGATAATGCAAGCCTGCTGGAAACAGAGTCACACGTGGGGTGCTGGTGTATGCCTATTTTCTTTAAAAACTTAAATGTTCTCACGCCTGTTTTCCAATTTTATATAAAACATATTATATTTAAATAAAACAATACCGTTTTTTTATCCATTTATAATTATAATTAATATTCAGTTCTTGTCACATCATTATTCTCAAAAAAGATAAATTCTGTTTCTTTCTTTCTTTCTGGTACCATTTATATGGCATCTTTCGTTTATTTTTTTAATTTGATTACACATTTTAAACCGTAACTTTGAAAATAATTCAACTACAAATACATTATGATTTTTCCTCAAGGTCAGCTATTTGTACTGTATGGCTGGCATTCATAGTTAACATATAGTACCGTGAAGAATAGATATGCCATGGGCATTTTCTTAAATTTGTGACATAAAAATTTTAAACGTTTACAGTCAATTTTTATTTTTAATTTGAGTACTTATTTTTCAAATGTTGAAAATTATGTGCAACCTAATGCATATAAGATTTAAATGGTCCCTTAAACAAAAAAAACGTTGACAACTAAATGAGAATTGAATAAATGGTTTCACTGCAAATATAACAATGCATAATATAAAAATAACAAATAAAAATAAATTACTTTATTTAAAACGATAACAATTAAATAAAAATAAACAGTTCTTTTTTTGGCAAAATTGTCCTCAAATATAATTCTCCTCCGGTAATGGTCTTATATTTAGAACCGGAGGGAGTATTACAATTATACTTTTCCAGTTAATTGTTAGCGCACCTATTAATGTCACAGTAAATATAATTGAGCTGGTTATTCCAATCGGACGCCACGACTCTCTTATTTTCTTTTTGGCCAACCACGTCTCTTATTTTCAACCACTCGAGAGTATAAGTTTAAATATTTTACAACCCCGTATCGTCAACTTTTTGCATCACATCCTCTGTGTTTTAACCTTTTTTTTCTTATCAGCTTAAACCTATCCTCCTTTTTTCTCTCTTCTTTTTTTGCATCCTTATTCATCGAGGGAATTCAGGCACCAATCATATCCGTAGAAAGTCAAATTCATAAATTCACACATGTGAAAAATTTAAAGAGGTGATTAGTGTTATTGGGTTAAAATATCCCAAGAATTTTAAACCTACTCAAGTCTTGATCAAAATTCGAAGCTAATTTTTTCTTCCCCAGATCACTAATAAAAAAGTATTAAATAATTCTCAAATTTTGTAATTTGTCTTATAAAGCTACCGGTGCACATATAAACCTCTCCAGAGCTATATTAATTTGTAAAGAGATAAATTATAAACAATGCCAGATCAATCTAATTACGATATATGAACCTTTATGACGAGCCACATTTTCTCCCTCAAGTCACTAATAAGAAAAAGTATTAAATAATTCCCAAATTTCTGATTTGTATTATAATTAGAAACGAACCTCTCTCGAAAATGTTGTCCTACAAATAGAAACTGAGGACAACCAATCTTAAGATACTCGAAATTATTTTAGTAAACTCTGCAACGTTTTATTCATAAACAAGTCCCTTATTCAGAGTTTATATGTAAATTTGCCAATATAATTCAACTTGAGTTCATTGTAAACAAATCCCCTGAGCAAGTCCTCGAGTCATTCAATATAAATAATTCCCTTGAATAAGTGTTCGTGTCATTCTTCCAACAAACAGTTTAGTTAAAACAAGTAAGTAGTTGCATTATAAACTTAGTTTCATCATAAATGTATCGATTAAAATGGTGTAGTTGAACAAATATAGAAGCAGACAGTATAAATATAGAATCAAAAGCAGTTCTTAAATGATGGGTTAAAGGATGCTAGGCCTGATCACTTTCGGCATCCCACAAAGCAAAAACCGTATCCTGCATATGACATTACAAAAAAGAATTAGAATAATTGAGAAGCATGCATGCCACAAACAACTTTGCAAAAATATATACTTTGTAACTGATTGAATAATTGACAATATCATTAGCAACTTAGGAGATAAGATATATTCACAATGATTAATATTCCGGATTGAGTAGTAGTGCTGGTGCGCACTTCGAACATTCAGATGAAATAAAAATTAAGAGATGATGAGGTTATATCCTACAACTTGGCTTCCCTTCGTTGAGATTTATTTATGATATTCGATATAATTTATAACAAACAAAATGCCAGTTATTGGAACATTAATTGCTTTTATTGGGAGGCATTCAGAAACTGACATGAGCGTGCAAGATTAGTGATGATCACAAAAATCAAGTACGAAGCGGGCAGATGGAGACAAATAAAGAAGACAAAAGGAAACATATGAATGACTATTTGAAACACGACGAGAAATAAACACAAACAGTAACGATATTCATCATAAACATAGAATAAAAGTAAGCCAAAGAGTAGGGCGGATATGGACCTGATTAATCACTTTTGCCAGTAGTATCCACCTGTAATATCCCAAATTTTATGGATTTGAGTAAAGCATGATGAAGGAGAAATTTTTAGAGAAATTGTTGAGATTAAGACCTTTAAAATATGGTCTAAATAATTATAAAGTTAATTTCAAGAATTTAGGACCTATTTTCTTGGAAATTCAAGGAAAAATAGTTAGAGGATAATTTTTGAGCTGAGATTTTTAGGAAAATTATTTCATGGACTAAAGAAGCTAATGGAAGAAGAAAATCCATATAAAATAACCAGGTTTGATTTATGGAATTATCTGATTATCCTGGAAAAATAGAGAAGGATCAAATTGAAGGGAAAATGAAGACCAAAGGGTATAATAGTTATTTCACACGCCCTCACCGACTTATTCTACCCTAATATCTTCTCCCTTCTTATTTTCCCCTGCTACACGACTGAAACAGAGCAAGAGAGAGTCGGTGGATTAGGGGAAGAACGAGGAAGAAGAGGAGGTGATTGAAGGAGAAGATCGGTTCGTTCAAAGGAGGAAATCAAGCAAGGTAAGCCTTGTGAACATTCTCCTACTCTTCTTTCTCTCAACCGTTGCAACTTTAGAAGAGGAAATGACAATTTAAAACTCTCGGTTATGGAGGAAAAATCAGTATCTAAATGTAACAAAAGTAGTAAAGTGTAGATAGAGGCTTGATCAAGTAAGTTATGGGGTTGTATATGTTGTTGATTTGCTTTTGGAATGTTTGAACCGAGCCCCTGTTCTGCTTTTTGGTGTGAGCGTTAGGTTTTATGAAAGAGAAGATGAGGTTGTGATGTGTGTGTGTATATATATATATATATATATATGTATATACACGATGGCATGACGTTTACTCTTTCTTTTTGAGATTTCGGTGACTGGTTTGGAAGTACACTTGGTATCTGGAAAAATTTTCAGATTTTCTGTTCAATGTAGCGTGATATGTAGGAGAGGAAGAGAGATGATTAAAGCCCAAAGGGAAGACATAAATGAATATTTTGGAAGTTTGTATCTGTATGAATATGTTGTAGTTGAAAGTGAAATTGTCATGTAAGAGAGGTGGGCCCGTTGGATTTAGTGGAAAGGGAGATGGTCAAAAAGTTTGTGGATAGATTTATATATATATATGTGTGTGTGTGGCTGGTTATGCGTGTGAGAATCTGAAACTTTTGAAGCTAGAAATTGATGAAAATTTTGTGGATACGCTAGGAAAGGTTAGCATTGAGTTAATGCTTTAAATATTTATAATTCTGGAAAATTCTACAGATTAGGAAGAGTTGTTGAAATTAATTGAGTACTCATTCTTTAATACATTTTAATGTTGAATAATGATTTGGGAAGGCAAAATTCAGATTTGGGACATTAAAGTAGTGGATAGAATGATGTTTATGAAGCTGGAATTTCAAGAAAGTATGGGTGAAGTGTTGTTACTGTTATAAATATTAAGTAGGATCCTGAAAATATTCCAGGGTACATATTCATTTTTGAAAGAATTGGAATAAATAATCTACTTTACATATACTTATATATGTGTGTGTATATATATATATATATATTAATCTACCACTCCCCATATAAATTATAGGATTTGATATTTGTTCAAGTCCATTAAGAAGGGAGCCAAGGAAGAAGCAAGGGGAAGTTAGTACAGAAGAAAAAGCAAAAGGTAGTAACTCTTTTCCTTTAATGTGATTGTGCATTGATTGCCACATGCTTGGATGTGCCTTTATGCTGATTGTGCATGAGAACATGTAAGTTGCCTTTGCATAATAATATTTGTCATGACAATATGCGCTGGTTTCCATTTATTTTGGAATGTGGGCGCGATAGATAGCGATTAGCTATATGGGTGTATGGTGTATATGCATCATTGATTATACTTGGATGCAAGGTGTTGTTCTCTTTGGCCTGTGTAGCATGTTGTTTGTGATCTTGTATGATTACGTGAGGGAAATTTGTTACTACTGGGATTCTTTAGAATCTCACCCCTTCTTCCATGTAATACAGCAAGAGCAAGTACTCCTAAGGGCAAGGGAGTAGTGATC
The DNA here is from genome assembly GCF_004799145.2 of Neltuma alba. Taxonomy (NCBI): domain Eukaryota; kingdom Viridiplantae; phylum Streptophyta; class Magnoliopsida; order Fabales; family Fabaceae; genus Neltuma; species Neltuma alba. The sequence goes on along the minus strand of NW_021635531.1, from coordinate 307,060 downwards.
GGTGGAGTTTAAAAGTGCAGGAAGCTGGCGATCATTTGTACATATATATTTTGTTTAAAATGCATCTTATTTTGGAGTAAAGATATATATTGTATATCTATTTTGGTATGTAAATATTCCTCCATAAGGAGATGACTAAGGGCAGATAGATCATAATGACTGCTATTGAAGGAAATGGTCAAATTTTTTGATATAATTATTATTTGGCCTAAAATTATGTGTATCTAATTACGTATCTCGTCGTGTGAGCCAATGGCCAGGGTGTCAAATGTTAAACCCTATTGGCTATAGTTGACTTAATTCAGGATTCGAAGGGCCGGATGGAAATAACAATATATAAAATTCCCAGGATTGAAACCTGGCTTTTAATGGATCATGATTAAATAGAATAATTCTACTAGTATATAAGGGATAGGTGTTACATTTTTGGTATCAGAGCGGAGGTTCTGGCAAGAGGTCAAAATGCTCTGCTCGCTTGAGATACATAATCTTGTTATGGTTAATTGTAACAAAGGTGCATATATTGTGGTGTTAGGAATTTGATTCCTACCATTATTTTACAACTGTCTGCCTGTGATTTTAAATTGGAAATTTAGTGTTACTATTATTATTGATTATGATTTATTTCATGATCAGTAAAAGATGGTTATACTCAGAGGAGGCAGAAGTGGAGGTCGAGTTGATGAAAACAGACCCCCACCTGACCCTCTACAGCAAATATTGGACAGACTTAATAAACAACAGCAAATGATAAATGAAATTAGAGAGAATCAGGCTAGACAGGACCAAGAAAGAGAAGAAAAGAATAGGAATGATATTCCTATTGGAGGCTTACAACAACAACCCGAATTACAACCACGACAAGACCCAGCTGGTCCCTGAAGTGGCTTCTGAAAGACCAATTGCAGAGCAAGAAAGTCTACAATATTGGATTTCCAGGTTCTGTAAGCATCAACCGCCATCATTTATGGGCAAATTTGATGTACAAGCAGCTGAGGATTGGGTAATGAAATTGGAGAAGATTTTCAGAGTTATGGAGTGCTCTACTGAAAGAAAAGCTCAAATGGCAATATATAAGCTAGAAGGTGATGCAGATAGATGGTGGAAAAATACCGAACTGCTTTTGCAAGCTAGGAACGTTCCACTTACATGGGAAGTGTTTAAAGAGAAATTTAATGAGAAGTATTTCCCTCAGTCAATTAGAGATGGCAAAGAAGCTGAGTTCCTGACACTGGCACAGGCTGAAAATGAATCATTTGATGATTATCTAGCTAAGTTCATTCGATTGTCCCGGTATTCCACACAACTACAAGAGCGAAATAATGAACGTTGGAGTACTGGGAAATTGATTCGTGGATTGAAGCCTATTTTGAGAGAAAAGCTAGCTCCTATGCAGCTTGCTCATTTTGACACAGCAGTGGAGGTATGCAGAATCACTGAAAGTAACCTGCAACCTCAAAATGTGATCAAAGGCTATAGTAAGCCAGAAGCTTCTGAAGGACCATCAAGGAAGAGAAGTAATCCGACTCCTTGGGATAGGAGAAATGCAAAAAGAATGAATCAACCAAAGAAGCCAGGATCCCAAAGAGTTGCAGAAGTGAAAGAATGCCCTTACTGCGGCAGAAACCATGGGAACAGGCCATGTTGGTTTGGGCCCAATGTTTGTTATAGATGTGGAAAGCCTGGTCACTTTGCTCGAGAATGTGGGCAAAAAATGGAGGAGTTCAGGCCCAGGAATCAAGGTAAAGTCTTTGCTATGACTCATGAGGATGCTCGCAAGTCTCCAAATATGATCCAAGGTACAATTCGACTTAATGGCAATTTAGTGCAAGCATTGTTTGACTCTGGTGCTAGTCATTCTTTTATTGCTTATGAATGTGCTAGACGACTAGGGTTAAAGGTTGATAAATTGCCTTATGACTTGGTTGTGTCAACGCCCACGGGTGCTAAAGTTATTACTGCTAGTGTTTGTTTAAATTGTTTAATTCAGTATGAGCAAAATGATACAGTCATAGACCTTATCTGTATGCCATTCCAAAATATGGATATAGTTATAGGTCTCAACTGGCTATCAGCTAATAATGCATTGATTGACTGTGGAAATAAAAGGCTTGTGTTTCCTAATTCCCAAAAGATTAATGAAATAGAGCCTGAGTTAAACTTCATCTCTATAACTCAAGCAGAAAAGTGGTTACAGAAAGGTGTCAAGGGTACATGGTTTTCTTCTCATTACAAGCAGAAGCAACAGTAAATTTAGATGAGATACCTGTGGTTAGGGAATTTCCTGAAGTATTTCCTGATGACATAAGTGGGTTACCCCCTGAAAGGGAAGTGGAATTTGCAATTGATATAATACCTGGAGCAGGACCAATTTCAAAAGCCCCGTACCGTATGGCTCCTAATGAAATGGTAGAACTGAAGAAACAAATAGAGGAGTTACTAGAAAAAGGGTTTATACGACCCAGTGTTTCGCCATGGGGTGCTCCAGTGTTATTTGTGAAGAAGAAAGATGGAAGCCTCCGATTATGCATTGATTACAGGGAATTAAATAGGGTGACTATCAAGAATAAGTACCCACTTCCTCGAATAGATGACTTACTTGACCAGTTGGCAGGTTCTTGTGTATTCTCCAAAATTGATCTTAGATCGGGTTATCATCAGTTACGGGTGAAAGCAGAAGATATACCAAAAACTGCTTTTAGAACTCGGTATGGGCATTACGAGTTCTTGGTGATGCCATTTGGACTGACTAATGCACCGGCAGTATTCATGGATTACATGAACCGAATCTTTCGACAGTATTTGGATCAATTTGTGGTGGTGTTCATTGATGACATTTTGATATACTCCAAGAATAGAAAAGAACATGAGGAACATTTGAGAATTGTCTTAGAAATTCTTGAGAAGAAGCAGTTATATGCTAAGCTCAGTAAATGCGAATTTTGGCTTACAGAAGTTAAATTCTTAGGCCATGTTATCTCATGTGATGGGGTTGCAGTAGATCCTAGTAAAGTGGAAGCAGTGCTGAAATGGAAAAAGCCTGAAACGGTTACAGAAATAAGAAGTTTTCTGGGTTTAGCTGGTTACTATAGAAGATTTATCCAGAATTTCTCCAGGATTGCTTTACCGCTGACTAAGCTCACTAGAAAGAACCAACCCTTTGTATGGGATGATAAGTGTGAGGCCAGTTTTGAAGAGTTAAAGAAAAGGCTCACGTCCACTCCAGTCCTGATTATTCCTGATCCCAAACAGACCTATGTAGTCTATAGTGATGCAAGTAAACATGGTTTGGGATGTGTCTTGATGCAACAAGGCAGAGTGGTAGCATATGCCTCCCGACAACTTAAACCTCATGAAGAGAATTATCCTACACATGATCTAGAGCTAGCAGCAATAGTGTTTGCTCTCAAGATATGGAGACATTATCTCTACGGAGCAACTATAGAATTATACTGTGACCATAAGAGCCTCAAGTATTTACAAGACCAAAAAGAATTGAACATGAGGCAGAGAAGGTGGATGGAACTATTGAAAGATTATGATTATGAAATCAAATACCATCCGGGCAAAGCAAACGTTGTCGCTGATGCCCTGAGTAGAAAAACAGTGCAAGTGGCAGCTCTAATGATTGAGGAACAAGAATTATTGGAGAAATTTAGAGATTTTAATCTGTCAAATCAGATGATATTAGCAGGTTATGGTGCCACTCAAGTGGAAAGTGACTTGAGAGATGAAATAGAAGCAGCTCAGGAACAAGATGACTTGGCGAGATCAATCAAGATTAAAATTGAAAAAGGAGAGACACAAGATTATGATTTTTCGCCTAGTGGGCTGGTTAGATACAAGAGAAGAGTTTATATTCCACTGAAGGCTGAACTTAGACGGAGAATTCTCGATGAGGCACATAAAAGTAGATATACCCTTCATCCGGGCATGACAAAGATGTATCACAATTTGAAGTCATTATATTGGTGGCCAGGAATGAAAAGTGATGTCACAAAGTATGTAGCTCGCTGCCTCACATGCCAAAAGATTAAGATAGAGCATCGGAAACCTCCGGGACCTTTACAACCACTAGAGATTCCAGAATGGAAGTGGGAAAGTGTGACGATGGACTTTGTTGGAGGTTTGCCAAGAACAGCGGCTGGGTATGACACCATTTGGGTGATAGTTGATCGTTTAACAAAATCTGCTCATTTTCTTGCAATTAAAGCTAACTATACCTTAGAGAGGCTAGCACATGTATATATTAAAGAGATAGTCAAACTCCATGGTGTACCAGTTAGCATTGTATCAGATAGGGATCCACGATTTACTTCAAAGTTTTGGCGATCTCTTCATGAAGCTATGGGCACTCAACTGAAATTTAGCACAGCTTATCACCCTCAAACTGATGGTCAAACAGAAAGAACTATCCAAACACTTGAAGATATGTTGAGAGCTTGTGTTTTGGATTTTAAGAAAAACTGGGATTATATCTTGCCATTTGCTGAGTTTGCATATAATAATAGCTATCACGCGAGTATTCAGATGGCGCCATATGAAGCACTGTATGGAAGGAGGTGTCGATCTCCATTGTGCTGGACTGAGCTAAGGGAGAGAAGGTTGTATGGTCCGGAATTAGTTGATCAAACCACAGAGCAGATCAAAATTATTAGAAAAAGACTGCTTTCTGCTCAAAGCAGACAAAAGAGCTATGCTGATAAGAGAAGGAGACCATTAGAATTTGAAGTCGGAGATCATGTATTCCTCAAAATTTCACCGATCACGGGCATTGGGCGAGCAATGAAGACGAAGAAACTAAGCCCAAATACACTGGTCCATTTGAGATTCTTGGTAAAGTTGGACCAGTGGCGTATCAAATAGCTTTGCCTCCGCAATTAAGTAAGTTACATAATGTCTTCATGTCTCTCAGTTGAAGAAGTATCAACCAGACCCTAAACATATAATTGAACATGAAGAGATAGGTGTACAAGATGATCTAACCTTTGAAGTAAAGCCAGAACGGATTATTGATCATCAGGAAAAACGACTCCGGCATAAAAGTATACCATATGTGAAAGTGGTTTGGAAGGGATTGACTCCTAGAGAAGCAACTTGGGAATTAGAGGAGGACATGAAGGCACAATACCCAGATTTTATGCTTCAAGGTACGTTTTAAATTTCGAGGACGAAATTTATTTTACGGGGGGAGAATTGTAATATCCCAAATTTTATGGATTTGAGTAAAGCATGATGAAGGAGAAATTTTTAGAGAAATTGTTGAGATTAAGACCTTTAAAATATGGTCTAAATAATTATAAAGTTAATTTCAAGAATTTAGGACCTATTTTCTTGGAAATTCAAGGAAAAATAGTTAGAGGATAATTTTTGAGCTGAGATTTTTAGGAAAATTATTTCATGGACTAAAGAAGCTAATGGAAGAAGAAAATCCATATAAAATAACCAGGTTTGATTTCTGGAATTATCTGATTATCCTGGAAAAATAGAGAAGGATCAAATTGAAGGGAAAATGAAGACCAAAGGGTATAATAGTTATTTCACACGCCCTCACCGACTTATTCTACCCTAATATCTTCTCCCTTCTTATTTTCCCCTGCTACACGACTGAAACAGAGCAAGAGAGAGTCGGTGGATTAGGGGAAGAACGAGGAAGAAGAGGAGGTGATTGAAGGAGAAGATCGGTTCGTTCAAAGGAGGAAATCAAGCAAGGTAAGCCTTGTGAACATTCTCCTACTCTTCTTTCTCTCAACCGTTGCAACTTTAGAAGAGGAAATGACAATTTAAAACTCTCGGTTATGGAGGAAAAATCAGTATCTAAATGTAACAAAAGTAGTAAAGTGTAGATAGAGGCTTGATCAAGTAAGTTATGGGGTTGTATATGTTGTTGATTTGCTTTTGGAATGTTTGAACCGAGCCCCTGTTCTGCTTTTCTGGTGTGAGCGTTAGGTTTTATGAAAGAGAAGATGAGGTTGTGATGTGTGTGTGTATATATATATATATATATATATGTATATACACGATGGCATGACGTTTACTCTTTCTTTTTGAGATTTCGGTGACTGGTTTGGAAGTACACTTGGTATCTGGAAAAATTTTCAGATTTTCTGTTCAATGTAGCGTGATATGTAGGAGAGGAAGAGAGATGATTAAAGCCCAAAGGGAAGACATAAATGAATATTTTGGAAGTTTGTATCTGTATGAATATGTTGTAGTTGAAAGTGAAATTGTCATGTAAGAGAGGTGGGCCCGTTGGATTTAGTGGAAAGGGAGATGGTCAAAAAGTTTGTGGATAGATTTATATATATATGTGTGTGTGTGGCTGGTTATGCGTGTGAGAATCTGAAACTTTTGAAGCTAGAAATTGATGAAAATTTTGTGGATACGCTAGGAAAGGTTAGCATTGAGTTAATGCTTTAAATATTTATAATTCTGGAAAATTCTACAGATTAGGAAGAGTTGTTGAAATTAATTGGGTACTCATTCTTTAATACATTTTAATGTTGAATAATGATTTGGGAAGGCAAAATTCAGATTTGGGACATTAAAGTAGTGGATAGAATGATGTTTATGAAGCTGGAATTTCAAGAAAGTATGGGTGAAGTGTTGTTACTGTTATAAATATTAAGTAGGATCCTGAAAATATTCCAGGGTACATATTCATTTTTGAAAGAATTGGAATAAATAATCTACTTTACATATACTTATATATATGTGTGTGTATATATATATATATATATTAATCTACCACTCCCCATATAAATTATAGGATTTGATATTTGTTCAAGTCCATTAAGAAGGGAGCCAAGGAAGAAGCAAGGGGAAGTTAGTACAGAAGAAAAAGCAAAAGGTAGTAACTCTTTTCCTTTAATGTGATTGTGCATTGATTGCCACATGCTTGGATGTGCCTTTATGCTGATTGTGCATGAGAACATGTAAGTTGCCTTTGCATAATAATATTTGTCATGACAATATGCGCTGGTTTCCATTTATTTTGGAATGTGGGCGCGATAGATAGCGATTAGCTATATTGGTGTATGGTGTATATGCATCATTGATTATACTTGGATGCAAGGTGTTGTTCTCTTCGGCCTGTGTAGCATGTTGTTTGTGATCTTGTATGATTACGTGAGGGAAATTTGTTACTACTGGGATTCTTTAGAATCTCACCCCTTCTTCCATGTAATACAGCAAGAGCAAGTACTCCTAAGGGCAAGGGAGTAGTGATCGGTGGAGTTTAAAAGTGCAGGAAGCTGGCGATCATTTGTACATATATATTTTGTTTAAAATGCATCTTATTTTGGAGTAAAGATATATATTGTATATCTATTTTGGTATGTAAATATTCCTCCATAAGGAGATGACTAAGGGCAGATAGATCATAATGACTGCTATTGAAGGAAATGGTCAAATTTTTTGATATAATTATTATTTGGCCTAAAATTATGTGTATCTAATTACGTATCTCGTCGTGTGAGCCAATGGCCAGGGTGTCAAATGTTAAACCCTATTGGCTATAGTTGACTTAATTCAGGATTCGAAGGGCCGGATGGAAATAACAATATATAAAATTCCCAGGATTGAAACCTGGCTTTTAATGGATCATGATTAAATAGAATAATTCTACTAGTATATAAGGGATAGGTGTTACACCACCAGCCGGGACCTTCTGCATGGGAAGCACACTTCCATTATTTGAGATCGCTATCTGAGGGGGATTTAGTTTAATTTCTCGCAAAAAGAAGCAGAGAATATTTGGAGAGAAGGGCAGTGCGGGATGCCTCTGTATACGGACTCTAATTGTGGCATGTTAAATAATGTCAGAGATGTCAACATGGGAAGTTTGATAGTAAGTTCCATTACAGAATGATCCTATCCAACTATTTTTTTCATCTGCCAACAACTACGAGCGAAAATGGTGCGCAGGTTTTGGAGAAGTGTGAGATTCATGCTTTTGCATTCCGAAATTCGGAGATGTGTGAGATGAGAAAATAGGGTGTATAGACGGTGACACCAAATCTTTCAGGTTGTTCATTTCCCAGAGTTGTAGACGTCCAACGAGTTGGGAAGAGGAGCAAAAGGGGCAACTGCAACAACACAAGCACTCTACATCTTCACAGTTGCTAATTCCCAGCAATTCGATTTGGGGTGGATTATTGCTGTGGGCATGTGATAAAATATTGCATAGGGATCTACCACCTGTCCCCAGGAAACATGCTATTATAAACAACTTGATGTCTCTTGGGAGTACTACTGCTTCTCAATTTTTGAAATTCGTACCATCAAGAATTATCCTTTTCATATAATATTCTCTGTTTATCTCCTCCTCCTCCTCCTCCTCCTCCTCATCATCATCATCATCACCACCACCACTACCACCACTAAAATTATAAATTTCATGATATAAAGTTAATCGATAGCTTCTGATTTCACGAGCTTCGGCCACGAACCTCATGAAGGTATTGAAGATGCTAATGTCATGAAAGTAGGCACGTATAACTTCCAACTTTTCCAAACCTTGTGCACTTTGCACTAATGCATCCATTAAGCATTGGGCCCCACCCAACTCAAGACATTCTAAATTGATCAATTTGGATATGAGCAATGGTGATATTACCAACTTATCAATCTTGAGTAGATTCAGGCGCCTAAGATTGACCAATGATTCCAAACCCACAGTTGCCTCAGCGATGGCAGTACAAGATAGATCCAATGATATTAAGCGTTTCAATTTCCCTAATGAAGGAATGTACAATTCTCTACATCCTGAAAGTAACAATGCAATGAGACATTTTAAGTTGGATACCGACTCGGGCAAACGCTGGATTGCAGTCTTAGACAAATCAAGTGTTTTAAGAGCAGGCACGTTGTTGAAAAACTCATCCGTGATGTGGTTGAGTTTTACATTACAATTCAAAAGCAACGTTGAAAGTTGGGTACACTTAGGACATGTGCCATTTGGTATTGTTTGTATCTTGTTTCCCGTTAGAAAAACTTGCTGTAGATCTTCTTTCCATTGGTCATCACTTGGTATTTCTGTCAAATTCTTATAAGCTTTTCTCATAATTTTAAAAGTTTCTTCTGCAATACCAATAGCAAGGGCTCTATTTGTTTATCATCCATTCATCATAATAATCCAACACGCTATGATTCTTTAATTTATGCAACACATTATAACCTTCATTATACTGCACCCTCAACTTCTTTGTCTCATCTATGCTTTCATAAACAAATTTTCTTATCAAGTGATTAGCCTCATCGTTGCCAAAAATTCCATTGGTACTTAAAGCATAATACAAGAAGAATCTTTGCAATTTGTTATTTAAGAAATCATAGCTAGATCTCAAAACTGGAAATACCCACTTGTCCATTTCATATTGCCCATTGCCCAAGTTTTCAAGACATTCCAACATATGACTCATTCTCCAACCTGTGTTTTTCCCTTCATGCTTGTTGTGATTATGACAATACTAGGGGCAAACCCGTACATTTCTGTGCCACCCTTCACTTCCAAAGACAATGCTTTGTGGGATCCCAAAAACTTTTCAAACTAGGCCCAACTATCTTGTGTATATAAAGGTCCCATTTTTATTACCTTCTCACAGTCCATGCTTTGACACACTTCTCTTACGCGAGTGGTCAAAATCAGTTTAATTCGATTATCTAACATGAGAAACCCGACATCCTTTAAAGAGAAATGATCCCAAACATCATCTTCAACAATAACACACTTCTTTGTTTCTTTGAATGCTTGAAATAATTTTCTAGCAATTCTTTTATGAGACTCATCAAATATATCCAACTTAATTGGTTTAGCTATGACTTTTTGCAACTTGTAGATATCGATATTTTGTCATACAGCCACCCAAATAACTTTAATGTCACCATAGGCTTTTTTTAAAGCTTGTCATGAATATGGGTTGCTAAGGCTGTTTTTCCTGAACCCCCCATTCCAACCTTGTCATCCATTATCCACTCCCATATTTGTTTGGTATAACTTTGAAACTTCAACCCTATTGTTATAGGCAATATATAATCTTTGAAAGACCCTAGCAACAAAAATAGTAATAAATAATTAAGTAAAGATAGTGATGAGAAAAGTAAAAAAAAAAATTAAATTAGATAATATGGCATTCAAATTTTAAGCAATCGTATATACTCTCTCCGTCCCTATGTGGAAATCACATTTTGGAAGATTTGAAGAATTCAAAACTTAAGTCACCAAAAAATTTAGGCAGCATTAAATATTTTTCCGTACTCGTCCCTCTTTAAATAATCAAAAAGTTATGGAGAAGAGAGTGGCCAAGAGGAAAATATGAGAGAACATTACAATTTGATGAGAGTAATTTTTTTAAGCTTATGACAATTTTTTTGGCCAAGAAAAAGTTATGAAAATTTTTAAGGGTTTAAAAACTTCAACAAATTCATAAATGACAAATAAATGGAGTTGGATATAAATTCTATATGCTGATACTCTTACCTTCTTCTAAACGATCTTGTCTATTCACCCTGCCAACTCGTAATCTTTTATTGCCATCTTGCTTTTCAATTTGTGCATAGTGCCGTCTTGCTTTGTCATAGAGATTTTGCTTTTCTTGGTTCAGGTCACTGTTGATCAACTTCATAGCCAAATCCTCCTTTTCTTTTTCACTGTCGAACTACATAGTCATCCGTATCATTCATATGACTAAGGGTGTGTTTGGGATGAAGAAAATGGAGGGAAGGAAAAGAAAGAGAAAATTTTAATGAGACCAATTTAAAAAATTGGAGAAATGGAGGTAAAAGTCTTTAATTAATTCTTAGTACTTTTTTGATTTTACATATTCTCTTTTTTAAAATTTCAAAACCCTGTTTCTTTAATTTTTTTTTTTTTAAATCGATCTCGTTAAAATTTCCTCGTTCTTATCTTCCCCTCCATTTACTTCACGGGGTAAGAGAGAGTACTTGAGTGCCGGTGTAGGACTATGTGCGGGCATTTGTGAGTGCTTACCTATGAGTCTACGATTACATGTTCGTAAGAGGCATACCAGAAATGAAGGATTTCTCTTCACATAATTATCTGATTGTTCCATGAACTTCCTAACAAAGATACCACAGTCAAATCTACAAATTATAATATACAAATATGATAAGGTCATGGTAAAAACTTTTTCTAGAAAGGTTTATATAATTTTACATAATAGTGGTCCACTCACCCATTGCGCTGTGGGAGGATGACGTTTTCCATCTTGGAACGAAATTTCGTAAATGCTACATTCACAATGAGTTTTTCCATGGCAAGCAACTAGATAAAAAGCAGAAATTCTATATAATCAAAAGAACAATCATCGATTAATGTTCTGAATATTCCAATTATCTAACAGTCACCAATTTTTTTATTGCCTCATTGTGTTCTGTTTCAGTCACAAATGTATCGAGTAGAGAATCCCATATTTCAGTCTCTTCGTTCTGTAAATGGATAACGTATAAATAAAAATGTCCACCATTTGGGTTTGCTCCAATGTGAACAGGAATAAACACTTATCATTGGTGATAACACAAGTCAAATTGACATGGCGAGAAGAAAACAAAGCAATCATGCTGACAAAGAAACTTTTCTATAAAGAGTTGGAAAATTATACCTTCTCACAGGATTCCAGGTCAAACATATAGTTTTCTCTTCTTCTTTTTTTTTGGTGATGGACAAAGTTCAAGAAGTGACCTATACTGCCTTTGAGTGCTGCATCCGATAATTACGTTATGGATGAACCATTAAAAGTAGTTATCAATGTACTAGTTTTAGATTAAAAAAAAAACTATTGGCATACATCATATAACAGAAAAGCGAATAGGAAATCACCGAAAATGTCACAGGAAGATACCAATTCGAAGGTATAGTTTTTTTTTTCTTTCGCTCAATATCAATTAATATCTCCACAAAAATATCTATTGCCTAAGAATGGATAGAGCTTAATATTAATATAACTAAAACTGTGGTCATTAAAATTGAAATAGAATATAAAAATATAATAAATAGATACTCACGAATGAATCCAAAAAATTCTCTGATTCAAGTGTGGCAAATTCTTCTTGAGTCAAATATGAAAGTGGAGAAATAAAAACCTTATCTTCAGGACTGAAGAATTAGAACGATATACTTATCACAAAATAGAACTAGGGTGATTCAAAAAGCAAAACGAAAATAGAATACATTCATACGGAGGTACGAATCCAACCTTAGATATTCAAACACATATTGTATGACCTGCAAGTCTCCATTCTCTCTACTGGAAATAGAAGATGACCCAACTTGAATCATTTCTTGATGCTTAGCTTCAGCTTGGATTTGTCCTGCTTCGTTGGACACGCTATAATCTATTAGACCATCCAATGAGATTTCTTACTACAAAAACGATAAACATTACCGGAACTAAAGGAAGATTTAAAACTCTTCACCTCTGTCTGAAAAGTAAAGGAGTGTCTAATTAATGTTTTCTTCATTTAAACCTATATAGCGTAAGTTAAGGGGAAAAAAATCTCTCTCTGTGAATTTAAAAAGATAGGAGAGAGTATAATAATATATAATTAGATTATTTTAACTAATTTTTATAATTAAAAAATAGTAGTTAACTCATTAAATTTATCTCAAATTGAATTTTTTTTTTAAATTTACCTATATCAAATAAGGTTGTGGGGAAAATAATGCAACGAATTACATTGAAGTATTCATTCCAGAGATAAAATTGACAGACGAATATTAATTAGTCCCAAAATGATCTATATTTTTAATCAAACTATTATTTTAGAAGTGCCTTATGTTATGAAATAGACGGAATACCTTGTTGAGAATGTAGGAGGTTGTCTCTTAAATCATTGGAGTTTCTTCCTTTCTCTGAAACAAAATTTGGACAGACTCGAATGCCCTCTATTAATATGAGATTTAAGTCTGTTAGCACTTGATGCAAATTCCCAGCCACAATATTTGCACTTCACTCGTCGTCCTCCCTCCAATAGCTCAGCGTGTAGCCACACGTCATCCCTTGGCCTTCCACCTACCTTTCCCATTATTACCGTTCCTATATGCTGAACCAAAGTAGTAATGAAATTTGAAGACATACAGCTCCACAGTTTGAAATGTAGCTTTTCAGAGCATGACTTTTTGATATGTTTAGGGCTTGAATTTTCGTTAGTAAATTTAATATACTTTTCCTGCACATACAAAATCATTTACCTTTCCTTAATAGGCATGCAATTTGATCGAGCCAAGTCATGAAGGGGTGAAGATTATTGCACGCCACGCAACTTCAGAGATTGATCAATCTTGAATCAGTCTGTGCAAAGGCAGATTCAGATAGTGACAAAACGAAGAAGAAAATCGGGTCACATAATAATCAAATGGAAAAGCAGAGCAAAGAGAGAAAATTACTGAATGCTACTTCAAGTTGAGGATCGAAGCGTGGCGGACGACTGACTCTGGTGAGAAGCAGTAGTGCTGCTGACTTGATGCCTCAACACAGAAGAAAACGCGTTAATAACTGAAAATGGACAAATTAAGAATCACCATATAGTGTTCCCCGCTACCGCCCGGTGCATGCCAACTAATCAGTGGGCCAATAAGAACAAAAATATCTTCTTTTTCACTAAATGCAAGATTCTTTCACCTAATTTAAGGGCAGATCTGTGGAAATAAAGTTTTAATATAATCTGAGTCACATCTAAATGATGTTTTTCTTAAAGACTATTCAAGTCCGCTTGTACAGATGCCCCTAAAGATAAAGCATCCTTCCTAAACAAATTGGGGAGCAACACTAAGGAGACAAATTGCAACTCAAAGATGAAAAACGGAAGAAAAACTATTATATTCAACTTCCCTTTTTCTTTTCATTCCTTTTTTTTTTTTTGTGGGCATGGCCATCATATACCTAACTTCCTTTTCGAGGTAGCAAATAGATGCCTATTTTGTGAAATTTTCCTCTCTTCCATCCTCATCAGAAGTCACCAAACAATATATTCCCTCCATCCCTAGATATAATAATATATTTAGTTGCCAAAATTATGTACATAGAGGGGCTTAATTATCTGTGTCTTAATATATTCCTTTTCAAATTTGCTCCTAATTAAATAAATTTTGTTGACAATTGAAGAGCATGTAATGATAAATTTTAAAATAGAAAATGACAACAGGTTCAAGCTTATCATTTGTCACTAAAATTTTTTGATAATTAAATTTCTTTTTTAGAACCTCATGATAATTTTCTCTCTCTCTTTTTTTTATATGTGTTGAGCGTGACATTATTAAACTAGTGAGCTATTATGAAACAACTTAATGTTAACGTGGGCTTGGGCTGTGAAGAGGGGACTGGTGGGCTAGCTACTTCGGGCTTAAGAGGAAAGCAGAAGGGCATGGCAGAGGTGTAATGACTTATTGACTGTTTGGTACCAAGTAAAAGCAAATAAAAAATACTTTAGACAAAACTCCTCTCTTATACTTATTTTATATATTATAAAATTATTTTTAAAATCATGATTTGATTTTCAGCCAAATGTCTAGTTATGGCATTGTCAATAAGAATTGATTTAGTTGATAAAAAATAACTTATCACTCATAAAATTGTGAGTTTGAATCTATAAGCTCTCTCAGCATTTAAACTTTTTTATACCAGCAAAAAAAAGGAATTAGTTATGGCATTCTATTGTAATGTGTGTGTGTGTATAACACACACATATAATAACGTTTTTATTACGCAACAACGTAATGCCTACACTGGTGCATATAAAAATAAATACATTTAAGACATATTCATAGAGTAAGTTATGGTGTCATTCTTCCAATAAAAAGGGATTAGAACTGCGAATATATGGCCCTGTAATTGAAATGCGTGCTACAAATAACCTGGCTGCTCTGCCTTGCAAGTGACAGAATAATTGACAATATCATTCGGACTTAGGAGATGCGGTACATTCACACTGATTGACATCCTGAATTGTGTGGTACTGCACACTTCGAACATTCAAATAAAAGGCATAAAGAGATGATCAAGTCATATATCCAACAAATTGGCTTCCCTTTGTTGAGATTTATTTATGATATTTGTTGTAATTTATAATAAACAAAATTTAAATTATTGGAACATTAATTATTTTTATTGGTAGGCATTCAAAAACTGACAAGCGTCCAAGGTCGGCGATCACAAGTAGACAGAGAGAAATAAACAAGACAAAAAGGAACATATGATTATTTGGCTCTCACATATAAATTAATTTTACTTTTTGTCATTAAAGAGGACCTGATTAATCAATTTTGCCATTGGTATCCAGTTGAGGTCATGTCCATCGAAAGCTCACATCCATTATTTGAGATCGCTATCTGAGGATGAATTAGTTCCTTGCAGTCATCAGCAAAGAATCTCCGGAGAGAAGGGCAGAGCATGATGCCTCTGTATACGAAATCTAATTGTGGCATGTGCCATAATGTTAGAGATGTCAACATGGGAAGTTCAATTGTAGGGTGAGAAAAGTTGTCATGCAGAAGGTCCATGAGGTCAACAGTTGAAGTAGGTTCCATTACAGAATGGTTTTCTCCAACTATTTCTCTCATCTTCTCACAAGAAGAAACGAAAATGTAGCGCAGGTTTCGGAGGAGTGCTAGTAACTTGAACGCGATCAGAGTCTCCATGCTGTTGCAATGCGCAATCGAAAGACTTGTGAGTTGAGAAAATAGGGTGGATTCATGCAAGGAATCAGCAAATGGTGACATCAAAATTTTCAAATCCTTCATTTCATGGAGGCATAGACGTCCAACGAGTTGGGAAGAGGAGCAAAAGGGGCAAGTGCTACAACACAAGTAATCCACATTTGCATAATACCAAACATCCAACTCTTCAATTTGGTGTGGATTATTGTTGAGGCCATATGATAGAACACTGCAAAGGGACCTAGCACCTGTCCGGTGGCAGCAATTCTGTATACCCAACTGCTTGATGTCTCCTGCGAGTACTACTCTGTTTCTTAAATCCATAGCCCTAAAAATTATCTTCTTCGCAGAACTTTGAGTTATTATCCCGTCATCTTCGAAACAAATACGTTTATGTTGCAAAGTTAAACGATAACTTTCGAGTACATGACTTTTGGCTAGGATGCTCACAAAGCTATCGAAGACATTAATGTCATAGAAGGTGGCGAGTACAAGTTCCAACTTTTCCAAACCTTGTGTGCCTTGTGCTGTCACATCCGTTTTGTATAGGGGACCACCCAGCTCAAGATGCTCTAAGTTGATCAATTTGGATATGAGCGATATTGACATTACCAGCTTATCTGTATTGAACAGATTCAGGTATCTAAGATTGACCAATGATTCCAATCCAACAGGTGCTTCAGTGACAGCAGCAGAACACAGATCCAATGACATTAACCGTTTCAATTTTATTAATGAAGGAATGTAACTCAATTTTGTACATCCTGAGAGTAGTAATCCAATGAGACATTTTAAGTTTGACACCGATTCAGGCAAATGCTCGATCGTAGTCTCAAACAAATCAAGTGTTTTAAGGGTAGGCATGTGGCTGAAAAAATCATCTGAGATGTAGTTAATTGAGTTTTGCATTGTGATTCAAAAGCAATGTAGAAAGCTGAAAACACCTAGGACATGTGCCATCTGGAATTGTTTGTATCTTATTCCCCGTCAGAAAAAGTTTTTGTAGATTTTCTTTTCATTGGTCATCACTCGGTATTTCTGTCAAATTCTTATGAACTTTTCCCATAATTTTACAAGTGTCGTCTACAATACCAATAGCTAGGAGTCTAAGAAATTTGTTTATCATCCATTCACCATCATAGTCCAACATGCTATGATTCTTTAATTTATCAAACATGTTGAGACCTTCATTATATTGCACCCTCAACTTCTCTGTCTTGTCAATGCTTTCATAAACAAACCTTCTGATCAAATGATCAACAGTGTAATTAGAAAAATTTCTGCTGGTACTTAAGGCACAATGCAAGAAGAATCTTTGTAATTTGTTATTTAAGAAATCATAGCTGGATCTCAAACCTGGAAATACCCATTTGTCCATTTCATATTGTCCATTGCCCAAGTTTTCAAGACATTCCAACATATGTCTCCATTCTCCGGTCTCCGTTTTCCCCTTCATGCTTGTCGCGATTATAACAATAGCTAGGGGCAAACCCTCACATTTTTGTGCCATATTCTATGCAATGTTTTTCACTTCCGAAGATAGTTCTTCACGGAATAATCCCAAAAAACTCATCAAACAGAGCCCAACTATCTTCCTCATTTAGAGGCTCCACTTTTATCACCTTCTTACAATTCATACCTTGACACACTTCCTTTATACGGGTAGTCAAAATCAATTTAATTTGGTTTCCTATCACTTAAGTTTTTTGTTTTCCTGTACTATCTCTTACATATACTCACCACGCAATTTATGTTAATTTACAATTTAATATTAGTGTCAAAATATGATAACCTTAAATAAAATATTTTGCTCATTTTATTGTTAATAAAAAACATAGGGGGGAAAGACCATAGCAGCTCCAAATGCAACCAAACACAAAAAGCTGTGGCACTGGCACCTTTGTCTGTAATGTAAATACAAATTCAAAAGACTCATCAAAGAATTAATGGCAAATTGTCTTCAGTTGGAGATGAATAAAGGACTAATCAAACCTCAATTTATGAACTTATCTTCTTCTTATGTTCGTCCCTATATACACTTTGTATTGTAATACTACTTTCGATTTTTAATATAAGATCTATTTTGACTTTTAATTTGATCCTAAATATAAGACTCTAATCTACTTTGTCTCTCATATTTATTCATTTTTCTTCAAAGTAGTTCTTATAACAGTTACACATATCGAATATTTCATCGAATGGTAGTTTTAGTTAATATACATGATTAGCAAGGGCATTTTAAGAAAAATAATACCTATTTATTACAAATAACTAACTTAATAAAATTTCTTAATATATTCAAATTAATCAACTAGCTCTTACATTAAGGACCAGAGGGAGTATTTTTTTATTTGGTATATAAAATTTTCTTTTTATATTAAAAAATATTAATGGCAAATGATGATAGGAGATGAATCAATGTTCTGAATATAGAAGCAGCCATTAATTCTGCATAATTCACACTAGGAAAAGTCGAGGAGGTCAGCTTAAGCTTCAACGCTATCATGGTGATGAAGAATGAATTCCTTTTTTTAAAAAAAGATTTGACCACAAGACTACAAGTATAGTATATATAATGATTTTTAAAGGCTGAATTAATTAATATAGGTTATGAAATTTTAGATTATGACTGGAATTTAATTTTAATTATTTTTAAAAAGGCCAGCCCCAAAATTGGTGGCGGGCAGAAGAATTGTAGCTACAAATCAAAAGTAAAGGTCGAAGATAGATTGAAATTCTCAATTTAGTTTAATTAACAAGTAACATATAACGTGAAATAAATCATTGATTTGGATAATGCTCGTGGAATCTGATGAAGTCAAAAAGAATTATCATTTCGACAGATTATGACTACACGGAACTTGCAATCTGTATAAAATAGTCCAACAAAATGGATCTTTCATCCTGATGGGCTTTCTGGTTCCAAACATGCCCTGTTTTTCTTCCCTACAACGTATTTTCTTGTATTTTCTGCCTTCTCTCATCTAGAGAAAATTGACCCTCCAAATGGTTTGTGAGAAATCTGATTCAGAAACTAGCCTAGCTCTGCCTGTTTGATCACCTCCTTCCCGACTTATCTGAGATAGATGGGGAGTAGTTTGTAGGGGCTGTTTTGTTTTTTGCGTTGCTTTTCTGTATTTCCTTCCTGTTGTCCTTTTTCATTCCAAAAAAAAAAAAAAAGAAACTCGCCTAGCTTCTTCTTGTTCTTGTTTGTGCTCTTCTCATCACAACTTTTTCTGCAAATATGAAAGCTCATGTTATGAAGAAAAACTTCGATTTTTGTCATAATTTGTAGCTTGAAATATTCTGGGCCCAATTTCTCATTTACTTACCTGGGTTCATGATGCTCCTGCTGGGGATTCCAACAACTTCCAAGATTCCTAGCTGATCCTCCAAAGCTGTCATGTTTGCGAATCTGTGCGTTAACATTACCATCATCGAGGGTGTTAGAGTTCTTAGAAACAGTTTTATGAGCTTGGTTCAGCCTGACCACAACGTCGTCGTTTGGATCTAAGGCTCCACAGGTGATCAAGTTGCGAAACAAACCAGAAGCTCCTGTTGAAAATCTCTTACTTCCTGTCAAGGGAGATAATGATGATGAAGAAGAAGATGATGATAATGAAATTGAAAATGATGTCTCTGGGTCTTGTTTGCCTGTGTCCACAAGTCTGTCTGGTTCAACCTTACAAGATTCACTTTCATCCGGTAATGTGGACCTATCAGAGCTTATTTCTGATGATAGCTAATCCTGAGAATTTGATTTGAAATATGGAAATCTTTCAAGTTGAAGTTCTTCCGGTATCAATGGTTACTTCTGCTTCAACTGCTTGCCCTCTCCATCATGTACTTGAACATGAATCTCCTTGTTCAACATGGAAGCTTTCCTTTCACCAAATATAAAAGTTTCTGCGTAATCAAAGAGGCTTCTCAACAAATACCTACATAACTCATTTTGAAATTTATTACCAAATGACAACACTCCACTATTTCATTTGAAGGACATACCAAAAGAGGGAGGGTGGGTTTGAGATCCTTTAATGACGTATTCATTATCAGAGATTGGAGTGATGAGATCATCATCCAACAAGTCTTGCCACACGTATCCTGTCTTGTATATCCTGCTTAAAATTTGAACCCGCAAATGACACACTTCAACTCATTCAAACAAATAAAAAACAGATTATAAAGATACCATTCATTCTACTTTTTATAGGACCATGCCTATGTGTCTGTCAAATACTTCCCTCTCACTTCTCCAATCCATCTCTTCACATCTTTGATCACATAAACAAAGTTCATAAATCATGACCTCTAAAAGCGAGAATAGGGCACTACACACAAAGACAGAGGAGCTTGTAATTCGTAAACCCACCATCTCAAAAACCACAACCGTAATTCATGCCATTGTTGTCTCTTTGTTTAGCTAAATTTTAACGTACAAATAAAACGCTTAATAATGTGGTTTTTCATGTTATAAAGACAAGTCTAAAACCTTAAAGAAACAGAGTATTAAAAGACAGAAGAGAGAAGCATATAACATTAGAGGTGAGAATCAACAAATTATGACATGTGCAAGTGAGAAACAAAGTACCAAGTACAGAGGTCAAAAGTGAGAACAACTTTCTTAGGTCTAACAAATATGCGGTGAAAGAAACAGTGAAATGAAGCCACCTCGAAGATAGACCCCGTTACAAGCCAGATGATGAATACGTATGAGATGTGGTTCTTCAGAACAATCCATCAAACTGAGGAAGTACATTATATGAATCCTTCTCACTTCACCACCTTTACTTCTTCCATCTCCCTTCTCTCTCTCTCTCTCTCTCTCTCTCTCTGCTGCAATCTCAAATCTCTCTTCCTTCAATTCACAAACTTAACTCTCTACTACTTTTTTTTTTTTTGGCCAACAACTCTCTGCTACTTCGCAAGCAAGCAATGGCAATATATATGTACACTGTAGAAATCATTTAACATGCGATGAGAAGAAAGATCTCTGTCTCTCATGGTGCCGGCAGCTACTAAAATAGGAACTGATAAGAGCCCAATATGGTCTTTCGATGTCGGATTGATTTGTCATCTTCAACATGTTGACTTATGTTGAATTAAATAAGTTGGTTTGCTATAGAAATTGAAGAATAATGTAGGCCTGCTGGAAACAGAGTCACACGTGGAGTGCTAGTGTGTGCCTGTTTTCTTTAAATAATTTGGATATTCTCATGCCTGTTTTCCAATTTTACATAAAACATATTATTTACATAAAACACTACTGTTTATTTATCCATTTATAATTATAATTAATCGTCAGTTCTTATCACAACATTATTCTCAAAAGAGGCGAATTCCGTTTCTTTCTTTCCGTTGCCCTGCATATGGCATCTTTCGTTTTTGTTTTTAAAAGTTTGATTAGATTTTAAAGCTTAATTTTTAAAATAATTCAACTGCAAATGCAATATGATTTTTTTCCCTCAAAGTCAGCTTTTTGATTCATGATGACAAAATACTTATTTGTACTGTATGGCTGGCATTCATAGTTAACATATAGTATCTCGAAGAATAGATATGCCGTGTGCATTTTCGTAAATTTGTGACATAGAAATTTTAAAAGTTTGCAATCAATTTTTATTTGTAATTGGAATACTTATTTTTTTTAAATGTTGAAAATTATATACGATCTAATGCACATAAAATTATAACGATTTCACTTAAACAAAAGCGTTGACAACTTAACGAGAATTGATAAATGGTGTCATTTCAAATACAACAGTACATAATAAAAAAAAATAAATTACTGTCTTTAAAATGATAAAATTGATAATACTCCGGTCCTTAATATTAGATCTATTTAACTAATTTAATTAGATTTAAAAACTTAGGTAAGTTAGTTAATTATTAAAAATATGACATGTTTTTCCTAAAATACTATAATCATCTTTCTTAACATCCTTCCTTTCACTTACTTGATTATGGTTAAAAGAATATCTATAAGGGTAATTTAAAAAAAATTGACAAATATAAAAAATAGGTCTTATATTTAGGATCAAAATTAACTGAAGAATTAGATCCTACATTAAGGACTCAACGAGTATTAAAGATATATTTTGCCAGTCAACCAGCAACGCGCCTATTAGATTGAGCTATGTTAATTTGTAAAGACATAAATGAGAAAAAGACGGAATCATTGTAATTATGATATATAAACCTTTATAATGAGCCACATTTTCTCCCCTAGGTCACTAATAATAATTTTTTTAAAAAAAGTACTAAATAATTCTCAAATTTTCTAATTTGTCTTATCAGTAGAAACAAATATTACTCTCCAAAATGTTGTCCTACAAATAGAAACTGAGGACAACCGATTTTAAGATACTTGAGAGTATTTTAGTAGAACTCGCAAGGTTTTATTCATAAACAAGTCCCATATTCAGAGTTTATATGTAAATTTATCTATGCAATTCGACTTGAGTTCAATATAAATAATTCCCTTGAATAAGTGTTCGTGTCATTCTTCCAACAAATAGTTTAGTTAAAACAAGCAAATAGTTGCATTACAAACTTAGTTTCACCATAAATGTACCGATTAAAATAGTGTAGCTGAACAAATATAGAAACAGACAATATAAATATTAGAATCAAAAGCAGATCTTAAATGATAGCTTAAAGGATGCTAGGCCTGATCACTTTCAGTGTCCCACACAGCAAAAAGCGCATCCTGCATATGACATTACAAAAAAGAATTAGAATAATTGAGACTCATGCCACAAACAACTTTGCAATTTGCAACAATATATACTTTGCAACTGAGTGAATAATTGAAAATATCATTAGCAACTTAGGAGATGAGATATATTCTCAACAATTAATATCCCGGAGTGAGTAGTAGCGCCGGTGCACACTTCGAACATTCAAATTGAAAAAAAAAAAAAAGAGAGATGATGAGGTTATGTATCCTACAAATTGGCTTCCCTTTGTTGAGATTTATTTATGATATTCGATGTAGTATTTTATAATAAACAAAATGCCAATTATTGGAACATTAATTGTTTTTATTTGCACGCATTCAGAAACTGATATGAGCCTGCAAGGTTAGTGATGATCACAAAAATCAAGTACAACGCGGGCAGATGGAGAGAAATAAAGAAGACAAGGAAACAATTGAATGATTGTTTGAAGCAAGAGGAGAAATAAACACAAATAGTAACGATATTCATCATAAACATAATATAAAAGTAAGTCAGAGAGTGGGGTGGATATGGACCTGATTAATCACTTTCGCCAATCGTAATCACCCCATAAGTTCTTCTCCATCCGAAGCACACTTCCATTATTTGAGATCGCTATCTGAGGGGGATTTAGTTTCTTGCAATCAAGAGCAGAGAATGTTTGGAGGGAAGGGCAGAGCATGATGCCTCTGTATACGAAATCTAATTCTGGCATGTCGTCTAATTCCAGAGATGTCAAGTTGGGAAATTCAATAAAAGTAGGTTCCATTACAGTTTGCTTTTCCCCAACTATTTCTCTCATCTTCTTACAACTACGAACGAAAATGGTGCGCAGGTTTTGGAGGAGTGCTGGTAACTTAAATGCGATCAGAGTCTCCATGCCGTTGCAACCCTCAATTTCAAGATCTGTGAGATTAGAAAATTGGGTGAATTTATAAAAGGAATCAGCAGATGGTGACACTAAATTTTTCAAATTGTTCAAATGACAGAGCCTTAGACGTCCAACGCGGTGGGAAGAGAAGCAAAAGGGGCAACAGCAGCAACACAATTCCTCCACATCTTCACAATCGCTAACATCCAAC
Source organism: Neltuma alba (assembly GCF_004799145.2). Lineage (NCBI taxonomy): Eukaryota > Viridiplantae > Streptophyta > Magnoliopsida > Fabales > Fabaceae > Neltuma > Neltuma alba. Next base: position 283,586 of record NW_021635531.1, on the reverse strand, counting down.
AGTTCAATTGGGTGTGGATTATTATTGTGGCTATATGATAAAACACTGCATAGGAATCCAGCATATGTCCCTATTTGGCAACGCTCTATAAACAACTCCTTCATGTCTCTGGGGAGCACTACTTTTTCATTTCCCAAAACCATATTCTTAATAAACATGCTTTTCACAGAATATTCTATAATTTCATCATCAGCATAAGGAACATTGGTTAGGACAATATCATAACGTGGATGCCCCACTAAAGATAGACTATAGCTTCTGGTTACACGATTATGGGCCAGGAAGCTCACAAAGGTATTGAATACGCCAATGTCACGAAAATAGGCTGTTATAATATCCAACTTTCCCAAACCCCGTGTACCTTGTCCTATCTCATCCGTTGAGAATTGGGCCCAACCCACCTTAAGACACTCTAAGTTGATCAATTTGGATAGGAGCGATGCTGACATTACCGGTTCTCTTGTAGGGAGTAGATTTAGGCATCTGAGATTGACCAGTGATTCCAAGCCCGCAGGTGCTTCAGTGATGGCAGTAAAAGACAGATCCAATGATATTAGCCGTTTCAATTTTATTAATGAAGGAATGTAACTCAATTCTCCACATCTAGAAAGTAATAATGCAATCAGACTTTTCAAGTTGGACAACGATTCAGGTAGACACTTGATCCCAGTGTTAGACAAATCAAGTATTTTAAGAGCGGGCATGTTGTTGAAAAACTCATCTGAAATGTCGTTGAGTGCTACATTACGATTCAAAAGCAACGTCGAAAGTTGAGAACACTTAGGACATGTTCCATTTGGAATTGTTTGTATCTTGTTTCCCGTTAGAAAAACTTTTTGTAGATCTTCTTTCCACTGGTCATCACTTGGTATTTTTGTCAAATCCTTGTAAGCTTTTCCCATAATTTTACAAGTTTCTTCTGCAATACCAATCGCCAGCACTCTAAGAAATTTGTTTATCCTCCATATGCCATTATAATCCAACATGCTATGATTCTTTAATTTATGCAACATGTTGTAAGCTTCGTCATACTGCACACTCAACTCTGTTGTCTCATCAATGCTTTCATAAACAAACCTTCTTATCAAATGATCAGCACTGTCATCCCAAGAAAAACCACCAGCACTGAAGACACAATACAAGAAGAATCTTTGCAATTTGTCATTTAAGAAATCATAGCTGGATCTCAAAACTGGAAATACCCATTTGTCCATTTCATATTGCCCTTTGCCCAAGTTTCCAAGACAATTCAACATATGACTCCATTCTCTAACCTGCGTTTTCCCCTTCATGCTTGTTGCTATTCTAACAATAGCTAGGGGAAAACCCTCACAATTTCGTGCCACATTCCATGCAATATTTTCCACTTCCGAAGACAGTTGTTCACGGTTTAATCCCAAAAACTCATCAAACAAAGCCCAACTATCTTCTACATCTAGAGGCTCTACTTTTATTACCTTCTCGCAATCCATACCTTGACACACTTCCCTTATACGAGTGGTCAAAATCAATTTAATTCGATTATCTGACATAGGAAATCCAATGTCCTTTAGAAAGAAATGATCCCAAACATCATCTAAAATAATAACACATTTGTTCATCTCTTTGAATGCTTGAAATAATTTCCCGGCAATTCTTTTAACCTCAAACTCATCAGATATATCCAGCTTAATTGATTTGGCTATCACTTTTTGCAAATGCAAGATGCTGTTTTGTGATACAGTTACCCAGATAACGTTAATGTCACTAGTAGCTTCTTCCAAAATAAGCTTGTTATGTATATGGGCTGCTAAGGCTGTTTTTCCTGACCCTCCTATTCCCCAAATTCCAATTGCTGACTTCTTATTATCCATTATCCATGCCCATATTCCTTCAATATGCCACTGAAAAGCCTCCCCTATTAAATCTGTTGTGGGCAATATATAACCTTTTGAAGATCCTAGCGACAAGAATACTGACAAATAATTAATTAAAGATAGTGAGATGAACAAAAAATAAATTAATTATATGGCATTCAAATTTTAAGTAGTCACCACATACTCTATCCATCCCCATGTGTAAATGCTAGTGTAAATCATGCACCACCCATTGTATAATTAAGATAACGTTGCATATTCTCTAGATCCTTCCTTTACCTACACGTCTATAGCCTATAGGTTTTGATATACCCTTTTCCTGATTCATTGTAATTCCTTTGTCCTCTAGTGTTTGTAACCTGTACTATATATACAATGAATAAAGGCAGAGCACAGCACTGCTGATTATTATATTCAAACTTTACCCTAATTTCTATCTGTAAATAAAAAATTTTCAAAATGTAAGTCACCACAAAATTTAGGCAGCATTAAATATTTTTCTGAACTTGTCCCTCATTAAATAATCGAAAAGTATTGAGAAGAGAGTGGCTAAGAGAAATATACAAGAGAGGGTTACAATTTAATGGGAGTAATTTTTGAAAGTTATGACAATTTGGTTTGGCCAATAAAAGTTATGGCAAATTTTAAGAGTTTAAAAACTTCAACTAATTTTAATACATTTTCATAAACGACATTTAAAATGAGTTGGACATGCTTTATATGCTGATATTCATACCTTTTTCTAAAGGATCATGTCTATCCACTTTGTCAAATCGCAATCTTTTATGGCCATCTTGCTTTTCAACTCGCGCATAGTGGCGTCTTACTCTGTCATATAGATTTTGTTTTTCTTGGTTCAGGTCACTGTCGAGCAACTTTGAAGCCAAATTCTTCCTTTCTTTTTCACTGTCAAACTACATGGTTGTCCGTGTGATTTATATGACTCAAAGAAAGCGATTGGGTGCTCGTGAACTTTTTGTGGGCATGTGTAGGTGCTTACCTATAAGTGTATGACTATATGTTTGTAAGAGGTCATACCTGAAATGAAGAATTTCTCTTCACATAATTTTCTGATTGTTCCATGAACTTCATAACAAAGATACCGCAGTCAAATCTACAAATTAAAAAATATATATATATGATAATGTCATGATTAAAATTTTTTTCCAGTAAAGTTTGTGTAATTTTACACAATAATCGTTCACTCACGCATTAGGCTGTTCGAGGATGTCCATTTCCATCTTGGAACGAAATTTCGTAAATGCTACTTTCTCGAATTTCTCGAAGAGCTTTTCCATGGCAAGCAACTAGATATCAAGCATATAAATAAAAAAAAATCCATATAATCAAAAGAATAATTGATTGATTAATGCTGTGAATATTGCAATAATTATCTAACACTCACCAATTTTTCGGTCGTCTCGTCACGTTCTGTTTTAGTCACAAACTTATTGGGTAGAGAATCCCATATTTCAATCTCTTCATTCTTCAAATGAATAACATATAAATAAAAATGTCCACCATTTGACTTTGCTCCGACGTGAACAGGAATAAATATCTATTATTTGTGATAACAAAAATCAAATTGACACAGAGTAGGGGGGAAAAAAAGTAATCATGTTGATAGAGAAATTTTTCTATAAAGAGTTGAAAAGACTAACATACTTTCTCACAGGATTTCAGGTCAAACATATAATTTTCTCTTATCTTTTGGCGATGGACAAAGTCCAAGAAGTCAGCTATGCTGCCTTTGAGTGCTGCATCCTATTATCACATTACGGTGAACCATTAAGAGTTATTGTCAATGAACTAGCTTTAGATTAAACAACTATTGACATGCATCATGTAACAAAAAAGGGAATAGGAAATCACCGAAAATGTCACAGGAAGAAACCAATTCGAAGGTGTAATTTTCTTCTTTCGCTCCATATGGGTTAACATCTCTGCAAAAATATCTATTACCTAAGGATGCATGAAACTGAGTGTCATTAGTATAACTAAAACCTTTGAGAATAGTATTAAAATAGAATATAAAAATATAATAAATAAATAATCACCGCTGAATTCAAACGAGTTCCTGGTCTAAGCGTGGCAAATTCTTCTCGAGTCAAATGTGAAAGTGGGTAACGAAAAACCGTATCTTCAGGACTGAAGAATTAATTAAAATGATATACTTATCAAAACATAGAATTAGAGTGATTTAAAAAAAGAAAACAAAAAATAAAATACATTCATCTATACATATTAGAAGCACATATACAGTCAGAAGGATGAATCTAACCTTAAGCATTCAAACACATATTGTATAACCTTCAAGTCTTCATTCTCCCCATCGGAAACAGAAGAAGACCCAACAACTCGAACCTGATACTTGGCATCGGCTTGGCTTTGTCCTGCTTCGTTCGGCATGCTATAATCTATTATACCGTCCAGTGAGATTTCTCAGAAGGAAAAAATTATAAATAAAATGAAATGAAATTCCCTGAGCATGACTTGTAAAAAAATTTACCAGAACTAAGGAAAGAGTTAAAAGTTAAAACTCTTCACCTCTGTCTGAAAAGTAAGGAGTATCTAATTGATTTTATCTTCATTAAACCTATGGTATAGCGTAACTGTAAACAATTGGGTCAACATTAAATAACGGCAATGTGGGAGAAATGTAATGAATATCACAGATGATATCTTTAAAAAAAAGCTGGCAAAAAAACAAAAAGAAAAAATCCCCTCTGCATGACTTATAAAAAAGATACGAGGGAGCATAATAATATATAATCACGTAACCTCCTTGTTGACAATGTTGGAGGTTGTCTCTGAGATCATTGGAGTTTCCTTTGTCTGAAACAAATTTTGGACAGACTCGAATGCCTCTGCCTTTTTCTCCATTAATATGAGATCTGATTCTGCTAGCACCTCCTGCGAATTCCCGTTCACAATATTTACACTTCCATCTTCGTCCTTCCTCCAGTACCTCAACGTGTCGCCGCACATCATCATCCTTTGGCCTTCCACCACCTACCTTTTTCATTATTACTGTTCCTGCATATGCAACATATATACAGAGACTGAACCAAAGTGATAATAATTAAGATTGGAGTCATATATACAGTTCCACAGTTTGGCGCTTGAGTTTTCGGCAATAAATCTGATCTACTTTTCCTGCACTTACAAAATCATCTACCTTTCCTTGACATGCATGCAATTTAATCGAGCAAAGTAATGAAGGGATGAAGATTATTGTGCGCAGAGAAGCTTCAGAGATCGACCAACCTTGAATCTGTCCCAGTAGAGAACGAACAATCGTGGAAAGGCAGAAGCAAGAGTAACAAACAAAGGAAGATGAAAATGAGGTCACATGATAATAATCAAAAGGAAAAGCAGAGCAAAAAGAGAAAATTACTGAATGCTATTTCAAGTTGAGGATTGAGGGATGGCGGACAGCTGACCCCGGTGAGAAACAGTAGTTGAGTCGAGTCCACAGAATAGGAATATGATGATGAGGAAGAAGGACTTTGGGGGAAAGAGTGAGTCTGACAGTGCTTTATCAGAACGGTGGATGAGAAAATTCCATGGTAAGCATAGTGATGAGCACCGAAAGGACAAGACTCTCGTCTGATTGGCCCGTTCACTCCATGGTAAGCATATTTAAATCGGTTGTTGAACTTCTAATCTCTAAAGTTTAAACTAATTAATACTTCATCTTATTCTTATTACGAGACTAATTTATGTACCACAATGAAAAATCAGTTAAAATTAATTTTGTTGAATGTCAAGCCTATAAGCATCTACACCGAGGCATTCAACTTGCTGACTCACAATATAGCAAAAGAATATAATTTCAGTTCACATAATCAAATTGAAAAGATGAAATCAAAGAGAACAAATTACTGAATCTTACTCCTTTATACTTAAATATAAAAATTAGTATGAAAAGAAGAAGTCAAGCCTGTTACAAAGCATCTACATCGAGGCAATCAAATTTTGCATTTAAATGTATAACCTTAGTTTTATTTTTATTTTTATATTTATTATTTTTTTCCAGACTAAATTATTTGATACATAAATTGATATATAATCTAATATTACATAAAAATGTTTTTAAAAAATATGTCACATTTATTAACATTAAATAATTTATTCAAATTTCTTACATTATATATTTAAAAGAAAATGATAAAAAAAAAGCTAAAAATTACAAACGTTTTATTTGATGTTGACAATACTAAATTTATAAATAACTTTTTTTCCAATATTCCATAAGTGTATATATATGCATTTTTATAAGTTTATATATGCATTTTAACATGTAGAATAACAAAAATACAAGTGTATATATAAAAATTTGTAACTCCCAATTTACATTATAACTACCAGTCCAAAAATTTATGAATATTTATAAGTAAATTTACATATATATATTTTAGCAACTAATGATAACAAAATTTATTAGTGTACATATAAAAATTTACAAGAGTTGAAACAAAAATTTACAATTATTCATAGATTTCAGAGAGTGATCAATTCTAAATGAAAAGTAGAGAATGAACAATCGTGGAAAGGCAGAAACAGAAGAAACAAACAAAGGAAGATGAAAATGAGGTCACATGATAATAATCACATGGAAATTACCGAATGCTAATCCAAGTTGAGGATTGAAGCATGGCGGTGACTACCGGTGAGAAACAGAAGTCAACACAGAAGAAAACGCGTCCACAGAACGGGGAAAGAAAGATTAGCCATATAATGAAGGGCTTTGTGGAAGATGAGGCTGAAATGATCAGTGCACTGGACAGTCCGGCTGTATCCAATTGACTATATGAGAAGGGACGGACAGCTTCTTCTCTCATTGACTTTGGCTCATCGACCGTCCATTACGGCAAAGCGCCTCTCCATCCCTTTTTTCCCCTTTTACTTCTTATCTTAATTACAAAATCCAGGCTTGAATGATCGAAATTTTATATTTTATAAAATTATGAATAAAATGTTAATTTTACTGAAAAATAAATTAATAAAATTAAACTACTGAATTTTACTTATGATAATTTAAAACAATAATAAAAAACATATTTTAGAAAATTATTTTATATAATTATAATATGGATCCTTCATATTGTAATTTTAATACTACTCCTGTTCTAACTATAAGACCTTATTTGTAGACTACAAGCGAGATCTTATAATTAGGACTTGAGGTAGTAGTTAAGACTAGATGTAGAGGGAAATGGAAAAAAGAAAAATAAGTGGAGAGACCCCTTTCCCATTTATTACCGCTTCTATGGATTTCAAATTTAATTTTTTTTAATAAAATTTTGTTTAAATATATCTATTAAATATGCTTAGATAAAGGCTTATTGGAGGAAACAAATTAATTTTAAATATTTATTGTTTTTTATTAATTCTAATCTTTTGTTTAAAATCATAAAATCTAACTAAGAGAATCTTCTAAAAAAGCATTGGCGTGGGGGCGGAAGAATTTGAAACATATTACTACCTCAAACTCTTAATATAAGAGTTAATTGACTAATTTTAGTATATTAGAAAACTTATTAAATTAGTTATTTGTTATAAATATATGTTGTCTTTTCTAAAATATCATTGTCACTCATATATATTAGTTATAACTATTTTGATATAACATTTAACATGTGCAATTATTATAATGATTACTTTGAAACAAATAGATAAATACGAGAGAGAAAATAGATTGGATTCTTTTATTTAGAGCAAATTAGAAAGTTAAATTTATATTTGTAATCTCTTGTGGCCGCCCGTATCTCGACCCCTCCTCTGTGTTATCCTATGTCGGCGTGATGATCAGCTCCGACACCGACACTATCGATCATCACGCTCCAGTCGGACTCCACCTTCTGATTGCATGTCTGTTGATTCTTTTGTTTGTTAATTGAAAACTGATTACTGAGCCAGAGCTTGACAATAATGTTTAATATATTCCTTCCACTCATTTGGATAAGCTTTTAAGCAAGTTGCCGATATTTATGCCTCCATATCGATGGCTCTAACAACCCATCTATTTTAGGCTCTTTCATTAAAAATCAATAACTTAGATGCCTCATCCGACCTCTCTCTGCAATGGACACAAGAGAATCCTTCCAATCTGATCTGGTTCTTGCCGACGTCCCAATCTCGTGGTTCCAGAGCATCATCGGCCTATCTTCACCCATAATTAATTGCAAAGCATTCCAGAACAAAACGATTCAGTCAGATGGTTGGCCGTTAGGGATAAGGTTAGGATCGTTTTGGGGTGACATTCAAATCCAAGGGAAACAAGTGACAGATCAGATCCTGTGGGCTTTAAGGATTGAAATTGGAGGACGAAGAAAGGTCGGGGTAGATGGAAGGCGCATCACGCGTTCGTCTTTGGTCCCTCTCTCATTTTCATTTTTTTTTAAAAATTTTTTATTGTGTTGCATGATATTTGCATCTGGTAGGCCAAGGATGTCATTGCCCCGATTTTTTAACTGCTGAATAACATTACTTTAAAAAAAGATTTTCTTGACACCCCCAATTTTTTTGTGAAAACTTTTGGAATAAAAATGACTTTTAACCCATAATCTCATTTATAGTTCATTAACAATCCTAAACCATAAATAAAATTAAAATGCTGGAGCATACAATCAGAAAGTAACATGGGGAGTTGTTGGATGCATATGAAAATAATATTATAATATTATTAGAATAATGGATACATCATAAATAAGATTACGGTGCTAGATATATACTACGTCCCGTCCTTAATACCCATAATCTTTTATTTTTGATCTTGAATCTAGGATCCAAATTTATTTTGTCTCTCATATTTATATTTTTTTTTTAATAATTCTAGTCAACATACTTGATTATCAAGGATATTTTTAAAAAAATACCTATATATTACAAATAACTAATTTAATTTATTTAGGAGCAGAGGTAGTATATTATAAGAAAATAATATTAGGGTACTGTGTATTACTTTATTCTTTGATTTTTGTTCCATCTAAATAGTTACGATTTTTAATATTTTGTTTAATAAATATCACACCCTTCCAATTCTTCTCTCTAATTTTTCCTAATGTCTTTTACTCGCTCCCCTTCAGTGCCGAAACTGCCGAACATGTTCCCTCGCATCCGATCACAAGATATGAGCCCAAAAGTCAAATCCCTTGTAACTTCATATGGTATTTTTTTTTTTCCATCAAAAGAAAACTTATATTGATATTCAAGTTAGAGCTTCCAACCTAAGAGCAAACAGATAAACAAGAACCAAAAAGAAATAATTCGCAGTTGATTTTCTTAACCGAAAAAAAAAATATTCCTTGAGCGTATTTAACGATGGTGGCTTAAAATGAGATGTTTGAGTCTTTCAAGAATAAAAATGAAAAAAACAAGAAAGTGAGCCGTTTGAGGATTAGTTCATTACGAATGGCAACTTGGAAATCCAAGTTTATTGGCAAGCAATTACTTATGTGTATGTCTTTTCTTACAAAGTCAGATATATCCTCATCAACAAACCCCAAAAAAGACATGTCCCCAAATTAAAAATCTTGCATCTTTATTTACTTATTTACAATATGATCCCTTTGATACTTGTTCTAAATCAGAGTCAAGCATTCAAACTAAAAATCATGCATCTTGAAGAAGGATTCGAGGTTAACAAGGCAGCATTAACAAGAACGGCAAGAAAGAGAAAATTATATGCATATAGAGATCAAATGGCTTCCTTGCACGACACATCATCAATTAGGCCGACCCTTTTGTTTTCACTCAAACTTTTTCTATCGTCAAATGAACATGCTCCTTGCAAAATCCGTAGTTATTGTATCTGACCATTATTATTCATCTTACCTTTGGATTCAATTTTCGTTTTGTCAAAACCAGAGATGGGGAATTGTCTTACGAAGAAGGATCAAAGTCTTCCGATTGATACCACCTTCAAGCTTCCTGCTCCAACACCAGTTTGGCCACCAGGTAGTAGTTATTATCTTCGTATACTTTTTTTTCCCTCCTTTATTGTTCAAAAGCAAAGATACATTCACAGGAAAAAAAAATAAAAAATAAAAGCAAAGATGCAGAACATAACGGATGCAGAGCAATATGAATAATTTGGCATGTCATCAACATGTTTAACATAAGTCTTGAACACTTTTTGAGTACACTTAAGCTCATATTCCATATTTGTAGCATCTCTTTGCAAAGAATTTAGAATTCAGAGACACAGTTATTTCATATCTTAAACATGCATAACACCCCATGTATCACAGATTGTACTCTGATTTAGGACAAAATATTATTATCATTTTACATTTACGTAGGTGATGGATTTGCTAGTGGGATCATCAATTTGGGTGAGCCACAAGTGGCGCAGGTTTCAACATCTAACAAAGTATGGACATCGTATGAAGGTGGTCCGAATAATCTTGGGGCTACAATCTTTGAACCAACAGGATTACCAGAAGGATTTTGTATGTGGGGTTGTTATAGCCAACCTAACAACAAGCCCTTTTCTGGTTGGGTTCTTGTGGCCAAAGATAACTCTTCAACCACTAACCCAGCTCTAAAGGAACCACTTGACTACAATTTGATATGGAATACCAAATCCTTAAAAGTCAATCAAAATGGCTCAACCTATTTTTGGCAACCAAGCCCTCCGAATGGCTATACAGCAGCAGGACATGTTGTGACCACAACACTGGACAAGCCTTCCTTGGATAAAGTTCGATGTGTCTGGTTAGACCTCACTGATGAGATTGAGACATACAGATGGATTTGGGGGCTAGGAAAATCCAGTGACTCTAATGGGTTCAATCTCTATGAAACAAGACCAAGAAACAGGGGAACTCAAGCTCCAGGACTTCTTGTAGGAACACCTTTCTAGCTCAAAATCATGGAATTACTGGTCCTTTGGCTATATCCTGTTTGAAAAACACCAACTTTTACTTCACCTCTATGCCAAATCTAAAACAAATTAAGCAATAGTCCAAGTTTACTCTCTAATAGTGTACCTACATCCTAAAGAACAATACCTCCCTTCCTCTGTAAACTGGTTTTTCGCCAATAGAGGATTGCTCTATAAAAGAGGAGAAGAATCACAACCTACCCCAATACAACCAAATGGCACTAATCTTCCCCAAGATCATAACAATGATGGTTCCTATTGGCTAGATCTTCCAACAGACAAAGCCAACAGGGAAAGAGTTAAAAGGGGTGATTTACAAGGCTCAAAAGCATATATGCACATAAAACCCACGTTTGGTGGAACATTCACGGACATAGCCTGTTGGGTATACTATCCATTCAACGGACTAGCAAGAGCAAAAGTAGAGTTCATCACTATTTCACTGGGGAAAATTGGCCAACATGTGGGGGACTGGTAACACGTGACACTAAGAGTGAGCAATTTCGATAGAGAACTCAGAAAGGTATATTTCTCACAACACAGTGGCGGTACCTGGGTTGATTCCTTCAATCTTGAATTCAAGAATGGAAACAAACCTGTCATATATTCTTCACTTCATGGCCATGCATTTTACCCCAGAGCAGGGCTCAATCCTCAAGGGGGTAATAGTGTTGGACTTAGGAACAGTACTACGGAAAGTGATTTGATAGTGGACATGGGGGTAGGATATGAAGTGGTTTCTACTGAGTATCTAGGGTCGGAGATTGTGGAGCCGCTGTGGCTGAACTATTTCAGAGAATGGGGTCCAAAGATAAGCTATGATATTGCAGAAGAGCTGAAGAAGATGGAGAAATGGTTGCTTGGGAAGTTGAAAAAGCTTTTGGAGAAACTGGTGAGAAGCTTGTCAAACGAACTGTTAGGAGAGGAAGGACCCTGTAATACCCTAAAAAAGAAAAAGAAAAAGAAAAGAAAAATAAAATAATATAATATAATATAATAATATTTTATTATAATATTTATATATATATATATATAAGTCAACTTTCCACCGAATTCGGTGGAAAGTTGACGTTGCGTGTGGAATTTTGGAGGGGGTTGCGGTAGAATTCAACCCCCTCAATAAATGTTAGGTTGTTAAATACCCCCCTCCTCCAAATTCATTTCCGCATCAGACGCAAGGAGGAAAGAGAGATAGAGTGGGTGAGGAACGAGAGAAAGAGAGATAGAGTGGGAGGAGCATACCCGTAGAGGAGGAAACAAGCTTTGAAGATATTTTAGGTACATAAAATTACTTCTTTTTATCAAACTTTCTTTACAAATATTTCCTGTATATTTTAAGCTTCCTATTTACGTTATTACTATAGTGATTGGAGAAAATTTTGAGACTTGTATATGATTTAACTATTGAGTTTTGACAAAAGATGACTATAGAAATTTAGAAGTAAATAAGTTGTTAATTTTAATCTGTTTAGATTTCTCTATTTGCTAGTTTTAGTATTTAAATTAATTTATTTAGTGGAAAATCTGTTATGTATGAGATATACCATATTTTTACCGATTAAATTCAAGTTAAATAATTTATTTGGATTGTTTGATATATTATTGAGATTTTAATCGGTTTAGTTTTATTTATTGGGTGACTGGAGGTTTTAAAATAATTATTGTAGATAAAAAGTCTATTATTTACGGAAAAATATATATATGGTAGTTATACCATTAAAGTTTTGATTAGATTATTTATTTATAAATATTTGAAGTATTATTGAATTTTTGATAGTTTGATTTTGAGGTTTAAACTTAAATGAAGATTTTTAGAGTTTATAACATAATAATTTTATATTTGGAAATTGTTGAAAATCTTTTTTTATGGTGGTAAATAATTTGGAGGTGGTAAATAAATAATTTGGGGTTGTTAGAAATTTTAAGTTGTTTTTAAAATACTTAATAATTTTTGAGTTATGAGAGTTGCGGGAATTTAGAGTAAAAATTTAAATAATATAGAGAAGTTTAATTAATTAATTAATTAATTAATTTATATTAATATGTGGTTATATTAATTGTGTAGATTAATTATTGGTTGAGCAAAGGATTGACCTTGTGGTAATCCTTAGTATTGCGTTGGCGAGAGGTAACCACTTTCCACTTGTTATATGTGCTAATATATTGTTTGTGAGTATTTTGCTGTTTTTAGAATAATATTTGATATTTGAAACTTGAGTAGATATGTTATATCTTTTGAGCTATGAAAATTGTCTTGTGGGATTTTTGGAATGGTAATTGAGAAGTTTGGAAAAGATATATGATTTATATCTTATGGATTATACTGAGAAAAGATTGAGACGTTTTTATTATATTGTGAATGATTGGTTGTTATTTGGATTTTGGATTGAGTCCTATCCTACCACGTGGTAAGGCCGCCATTGGTGCACATTGGTTGGCTTCTTCTTTCGTCCCCCATAATGAGGGATAGGCCTTTGTGGCTTCTTATTCGTCCCCCAAAGTGAGGGATAGGCCCATATGTTTGATTGATCCCCCAAAGTGAGGGATAGACTTATGTGGCTTGTGTGTTGGCCCCCATAGTGAGGGTTTGGATGATTGAAATTATATTTCTATGGATATATCTATAGTTCTCGAGAATTAATAACTGTCCCACTTGACACCTCACGAGCACGTGTTAGTATGTATGATGAGTTGGAAAGTTGGTTACTGAGGCGTTTGTCTCACCCCGTGGTTTAACATTTTCAGGCGATAGTTCAGGTGGTGGCCCATCAGGGAAGGCTCCGGAGGCATAGTGTGCTGATTAGCTTGTATAGCCTCCCTGCTTTTGTTCTATGTGCTGACTTGTTATATATTGCCACATAGGGCTCATCTACTATCATGATGTAAAATAATACTTTTAATTACTACTATCTGGTATGATAGGGCGTGAGTAGGCCCGAGGCATTTTAGACTCTGCGTGTAACGCTCCTTTGAAAGTGTTGGCTTTTGACTAATGAGCTCTATAGTTTATATTAAACTGATTTATCAGTTCGTATGGTTGAAAATATAAGTTTGGTTTGGGCTAATGGTTGAATGATATTTCTGGATTTTGGAAGTCCAAGGCCCAAGGTAACGATCGATGTTACTCTTATTATAAGTTTATTTCTTTTAACCATGATAGCGATTTTAAAATTTTAAGGTTTCTTCTTTTCTATCATGGTTAATCATTCAAATAAATTGTTAGATTTAATCTAAAATAGTTTTGAAAGAGCGGTTGTCACAGACCCACTGGTCCGAAGGTGAAGAACAACTAGAATGGAGATGAAGTTGTTCATTGATTGCAAGACCTGTAAATGTATTGTTTCTTATGAATAGTTTAATTACTCTTTTTTAGAATCTTCAAATGACTTATTTCTATTGAAACCCAACTCCTTGCTTGATGATGAAGCAATATTCTGATTGAGAGCGAGAGATGAACCATTCCGTGAAGGGAAAAAAGAAATAAGGCAAATAAAATTGATCTCTATTTATATAAATATTTTTTTATGTTGTAATGCATATTATTCAAGAAAAACTTCCGCATGCTTTCTCCAATATTGCACTCTCTGATCAAATCCTTGGCAGAACAATCTTCTCCTTCTCATTTCTATGCAAATTTGTATTTGATAACAAAAGCTTACGTGAAAAAAAAAATGAAATAATTATGAATAAATTTGATGCAACGGCTATTATTATTACTACTTGATGTTCTTGTCAAGTTATTGCGTAGGAAGGAAAAGTTAAAATAAAATGTACTCATAACAATCTTCCTTCTAAGTTAGCTAATAAGTTGTAGCCTTTTTTATTCCATTAATTTTATACCATATTAAATAACTCTTAAAATAATGATTAAACAAAACTTTAGTCCAGGTAAGGCCACTCATTCTCAACTCATCAACGGGCCACGTTAGGACTCTCAATTTTGAATACCAGATCTAGGATGACCGGAAAGATAGTCACTAAATATTCTTTCACGGATCATGATCAGATTCTATTTCTGTTGCACAGGATCCTCTCAAACTTTCTAACGTAGCTTTATAGCACATGACAATATATATTGAGTGAAAAGACATATAACCACTTTGAATTTGAATTTTGAGTCAGCTACGCGTACTTGTCAATATTTTTTAAAATATTTAAAATAACCCTCTAGTAAGTTTTTAATTGTTTTTTGGTCATCAACCCCTTATCATTAAAAATATCTATTAAACAATTAATAAAGAAACAAAATAGAACTCCTTGCTTGTCACATAGAATGAAGGGCAGACTCCAATAATTTCGTTTTGTTTATAAAATAATTTTCCATTAAACAAAACTTGCGTGTAATCTTCTCAGCGGTAACCCTACTTTCTCTTCACGTCAGGGCAAGTTCTTTCTGTTATGAATTCTTTGGGGTTGGGAGTATCATTGAGATCCTCGTAAATCCATAAGCCGGATATTCTAATTTGTCCACATGAGAGATTCCCATAATTATACTACCTCTGTTCCTTAATATGAGAAATTATTTTATTTTTATTTTAATTCTAAATATAAGACTCCAATCCTTTATGTCTCTCATATTTATTTATTTATTTTTCAAGATAATCATTGTAATAATAGTAGTTCTATCTAATATACTTGATTAGAAAAAATGTTTTAGGAAAGACAACTTTTATTTATTATAAATAACTAATTTAACTAATTTTTTAATTTACTCAAATATTAGTCAACTAGTTCTTATATTAAAAGCTAGAAATAGTAGTTTAATTAGTTATTTCTTCAGCCACTAAGATTAGCAGTAAAAAAAAAAAAAGGTTTAACGGATTAGCTTTGAGCTTCGTGTGGTAGTAAAAGTCGTAAGAGTATGAATATGCATTGTAGTCAATCCCTTATGTTAGAAACCAAATTTTTTTTTTTTTTGCCAACCTAAAATATAATCTTATTAATATATATATATATATATATATATATATATATAAATTTCATTCAAGTATCTCTTTCAGTACTCGACGTACGTCGTTTCCAAGAAAAGCTGGTGGAGATTATCACAGAAAGGCATAAGAAAACGAGAGAGAAGAATATACTAAATGCAATTCATGCTTATATTCCCGTATAGTTCAAGCAATATGCATGCACGCACAATTGTACACACACATATATTTGCCAAAACAGGGGAAGGCTGTGAAGGAAATCTGATCTCTCTCTCTCTCGCAGACACACAGAAGGAGAGGCTGTTATGATCACTTTTATAATAGCAACTTGATGGATAAAACTTATATAAATTGACATCAATATCTGTAACAAGGTTCCAGAACTACAAGCAAAATAACAATAATGAAATCCAGAACAGTAGAAGAGAATTGAAATCCAGAACAGTAGAAGAGAAAGACACTGCAGTAGGAAAAGGAAATTCAGAGGTAAGCAGGAAAGCAGAAGAAAAGGACGGTTACAGGGAGAAGGATAGACGCCAGAGAGGGAGATCGCTTGACAAAATTCTTCACTGCCTCCATACCTTCATCTTACTCCACCATATACCGTAGTCCCTCCAAATTAGCCCACACTCTTTAAGCCCAATACTAACATCTGTTGGCCCAATGGCTGTTTCCTCTTGTTCCTTATTAATGCAAGGCCCATTCATTACAGAGGCTTCTGGTTTTTGTTGATACAATATGTGGAGGGAGAGAGAAGGTTTCGGGAGAACAATGAAGAAGAAAATGATGAATCTGATAGTTTTAGGGTTTGTATTGTCTTTGTTTCTATGGGCAGTTCATGAGGCGGGGAAGCCATCGGCCACAAACTTATCAAACAAAGCCCAACTATTTTCTCCATCTAGCGGTTCTACGTTCATTACCTTCTCACAGGGCATGTTCAGAGAGGCGGCGAAGCCATCGGCCACAAACTTATCAAACAAAGCCCAACTATTTTCTCCATCTAGCGGTTCTATGTTCATTACCTTCTCACAGTACATGTTCTGACACACTTCCCTAAAGCGAGTGGTCAAAATCAATGTAATTCGATTATCTAACATAGAAAATCTGATGTCCTTTAGAGAGAAATGATCCCCATTATGTAAAACAATAACACACTTCTTCATCTCTTTGAACGCTTGAAATAATTTGCTGGCAATTCTTTCACGAGGCTCATCAGATATATCCAACTTAAGTGATTCAGTTATGTTGTTTTGCAACCTGTTGATGTTGATATTTTGTGATACAGTCACCCAAATAACTTCAATGTCACAATTGGCTGCTTCTAAAAGCTTGTGACAAATATGGGCTACTAAGGCTGTTTTTCCTGAACGTGTAATTCCCCAAATTCCAGTTGTTGATACCTTATCATTCATTATCCATTCCCATATTTGTTCAGTATAATTTTGAAACTTCACTATTGAATCTGTTGTAGGCAATATATAATCTTTGAAAGATCCTAGCAACAAAAATCGTAATAAATAATTAAGTAAAGATAGTGAGAAAAATAAAAAAAAATTAAATTAGATAATATGGCATTCAAATTTTAAGCAGTCGTAGGTATACTCTCTCCGTGTCTATAGAGCTGGTAACGCGGGCCCAGCCCGCTAGCCCACCAAAAATGGCGAGCTCGGGTTGGCAAAATGCCAGCCCGCCAAGGTGCGGGCTACTCCAGCCCGCACTGTTTTCAGCCCGCTCCGCCGCGGGCTAGCCCGCCGGTTGGCGGGCTAGCCCGCTTTTTTTTTTTAATTTTATTTTAAATTTTTATATAATTTCTAATATGTTATACAACATAATTGGAGGATTTTAACCCCCAAATTTCATATTTACATCTTCTCATCCATGTAATTGCATATGTAATACATACATAAAAGATCTACTTAATTAATTTGGATAAGAAAAATAGTCAAATTAATTATTTAGAAAAAAATATGTGTTAGTTTTTCTAAAATATCTTCTCAAATTATAAATTAATCCTCACATTATTTTATTATAACTCATTACTCAAGTTTAAAACTCTAAATCCAATTTTAACATTACAAACTAAGTCCAAACTTATACAAGTAATAATTTTTTTTTAAAAAAAAAAAGTTAGGCGGGCCGGCGGGCTAGCCCGCCAGCCCGCCTTGGCGGGCTCGGGCTGGCAAAATGCCAGCCCGCCAAAGTGCGGGCTACTTCAGCCCGCACCGCTTTTGGCCCGCACCGCTGCGGGCTGGCCCGTATCCGCACCGCCAGCCCGCATTCCCAGCTCTACGTGTCTATGTGGAAATCACATTTTGGAGGATTTCAAGAATTCAAACGTAAGTCACCAAAAAATTTAGGTGGCATTAAATATTTTTCCGCACTTGTGCCCCATTAAATAATCAAAAAGTTATGGAGAAGAGAGTGGTGAAGGGGAAAATATGAGAGAACGTTACAATTGGACGAGGGTAATTTTTTAAGGTTATGACAATTTTTTTGGCCAAAAAAAAAGCTATGAAAATTTTTAAAAGATTAAAAACTTCAACAAATTCATAAATGAGAAATAAATGGAGGTGGATATAAATTCTATATGCTGATACTCATACCTTCTTCTAAACGATCTTGTCTATTCACAGTGTCAAGTCAAAATCTTTTATTGCCATCTTGCTCTGCAAATTGTGCATAGTGCCGTCTTGCTTTGTCATAGAGACTGTGTTTTTCTTGGTTCAGATCACTGTTGAGCAACTTCTCAGCCAAATACTTCCTTTCTTTTTCACTGTCAAGGGTCTGTTTGGGATGAAGAAAATGGAGGGGAAGAAGAGAAAAATTTGAAGGAAAAATCATTAAAAAAAAACTGCCGAAATAAAAAAATTACAAATAGGGACTTGTTACAATATTAGTATGGGTTTTAACAATAGCATGGGTTTTAACAAAAAAATTTTTAAATAGGTTTCTGTGTGCAATTTTTTAATCTTCAGGGTCTTTTTTTACAAATTTTTCAAATTTTAATGAGGCCAATTTAAAAAATTAAAAAAATAGGGTTTAAAGTCTTTAATTAATTTTTGTTACTCTTTTTATTTTACATATTCTCTTTATTAAAATTTTAAAATCCCTTTGTTTTTAATTTTTTTTTAAATGGATCTCATTAAAATTTTCTCATCCTTACCTTTCCCTCCATTTCCCTCATTGCGTAAAAGAGAGCACTTGCGTGCTCGTGTAGGACCGTGTGTGGGCATGTGTGAGTGCTTACCTAAGAGTCTATGACAACATGCTTGTAAGAGGTCAGACCTGAAATGAATTATTTCCCTTTTGTTCCATGAACTCCATAACAAAGATACCGCAATCAAATCTACAAATTAAAATACACACACACACCCATATATGATAAGGTCATGATAAAAGACTTTTCTAGTAAAGTTTATATAATTTTACATAATAATTGTCGACTCACCCATTGCGCCGTGGGAGGATGACGTTTTCCATCTTGGAACAGAAGTCCGTAAATGGTACATTTCTGAAGAGTTTTTCCATGGCAAGCAACTAGACACATAAAGCATAAATTCTACTCCTCCGGTTCTTAATATAAGACCTATTTAACTAATATGATTAGATTAAGAAAATTAGATATGTTAGTTGATTATAAAAAATATGACACGTTTTTCCTAAAATACCATAATCATCTTTCTTAATACCTCATCTTTCTCTTCTACTTGATTATAGTTGAGGAAGTATCCATAAGGTTAATTTAGAGAAAACTGATAAATTTGATAAATGAGTCTTATATTTATGACCAAAACTAACTCAATAATTGAGTCATATATTAAGGATCTTAGGAGTATAAAATCAAAAGAATAATTGATTGATTAATGTTGTAAACATTGCAATTACCTAACACTCACCAATTTTTGGTTGTCTCGTCACGTTCTGTTTCGGTCACATATGTATTGGGTGGAGAATCCCATATTTCAATCTCTTTATTCTTTAAATGGATAACATATAAATAAAAATGTCCCCCATCTGACTTTGCTTCATCGTGAACAGGAATAAATATCTATTATTTGTGATAACAAAAATCAAATTGATATATATATATATATATATATATAGTAGGGGAAAAAAAAAGGTAATCATGTTGACAAAGAAACTTTTTCAATAAAGAGTTGAGAAGATATACCTTCTCACAGGATTTTAGCTCAGACTAAGACATATAATTTCCTCTCATTTTTAGACCATGGACAAAATTCTTGAAGTGACCTATGTTGCCTTCCAGTGCTGTTTTCTATAATTATGTCATGAACGAACCATTAAAAGTTATGGTCAATGAATTAGTTTTAGATTAAAAAACTACTTGACATACAGAGAAAGGGAATAGGAAATCACCGAAAATGCCACAGGAAGGTACCAATTCGAAGGCACAGTTTTACTCTTTCGCTCAACATGGTTTAACATCTCTACAAAAATATCTATTACCTAAGAATGCATAAAATTAAATATTAATATAACTAAAACCTTGGTCATTAATACTATAACAGAATATAAGAATGTATAAATGCTTACCAATGAATCCAAAGGAGTCTCTGGTTTAAGTGTGATAAAAACATCTTGAGTCAAATATGAGAGTGAGGAAATAAAAACCTCATCTTCAGGACTGAAGAATTAGAACAATATACTTATCAAAAAATAGAATCAGAGTGATTTAAAGAAACAAATCAAAAAATAAAATATATTCATATGTCCATAGTAGAAGCGTATATACATAGTGGGAAGTATATGAATCTAACCTTAAGCATTCAAACGCATATTGTATGACCTGCAAGTCTTCAATCTCCCAATCCGAAACAGAAGATGACCCAACTTGAATCCTTTCCTGATTGTTAGCTTCGGCTTGGATTTGTCCTGCTTCATTGGACAATGCTATAATCTATTAGACTGTCCAATGACTGAATGAGATTTCTTATTAAAAAAAAAAAAATCCCCTCTGCATGATCTTGGAAAAAAGATCGTCCAGGAGGGAGTATAATCATATATAACTACGTACCTTGTTGAGAATGAAGGAGGTTGTCTCTGAGATCTTTGGAGTTTCCTTTGTCTGAAACAAAGTTTGGACATACTCGAATGCCTTTGCCTTTTTCTCCATTAATATGAGATCTGATCCTGCTAGCACCTCCTGCGAATTCCCATTCACAATATTTACACTTCACTCTTCGTCCTCCCTCCAATAGCTCAACGTGTTGCCACACATCATCCCTTGGCCTTCCACCTACCTTTTCCATTATTACTTTTCCTGCATACGCAATATATATATATAGACACTGAACAATTAAAATTGAAGTAACACTGTTCAACAATTTGGGGCTTGAGCTTTCGTCAATAAATCTAATCTACTTTTCTTGCGGATACAAATCGTATACCTTTCCTCAATATTCATGCAATTTGATCGAGCACGGTAATGAAGGGACGAAGATTATTGTGCGCAGAGAAGCTTCAGAGATTGACCACAGAATAGGAATGTGATGATGAAGAAGAAGGACTCTGGGGGAAGAGTGAGCCTGAAATAATTACTGGGTGTATTGTACAGTCCAGCTGTATGACAGAGTGCTTTATCAGAACGGTGAATGAGAAAGAGAGGACAAGATTCTTGTCTGATTGGCCCATTGACTCCGTTGGCGGAAGCGGGAACCACCTTTTATTTAAAACCTATTTTCATATTTAAATTGGTTGTTGAACTTCTAATCTCTAAACTTTAAACTAATTAATACTCCATCGTATTACAAAGCATCTACATCGAAGCGTTCAACTTGCCAACTCACAATATAAGAAAAGAATACTCCTCTTGTCTTATTCATAGAGCAAAGAAAAAAGACATTTTCTAATCCTATTCATAAAGCACTGAGAGAAATTTTTTATATGGATATACAATTTTACCATTTATTTATTCTTGTGTTGAATTTGTTTACATAAAATATAATGTATATTAAATAGGAATAAAGTTAAAAAATTTTTGAATTTTAAATGAGAGTTAATGAAATTTAAGGTTTTTCTTGATCTACATAAAACATATTAGAAGTACCTTATAAATAAAACTAGTTGAGTATAATAGTAGTTCACATAATCAAATTGAAAAGAAGAAATCAAAGAGAACAAATTACTGAATGTTACTCATTTATACTTAAATATAAAAATGAGTTGCTACGTTGATTTTGCATTTAAATGTAGGACCTTGGTCTATTTTCATTTTTATATGTATTATTTTTTAAGACTAAATTATGTAATATATATAAATTGATATATAATCTAATATTACATAAAAATATTTTAAAAAATCATGTCACATTTATTAAAATTAAATAATTTATCTAAATTTCTTACATTAAATATTTAAGGAAAAATGACAAAAAAATGTTAAAAATTACTAAATATCAAATCAAATTGATAACAACACTTTATTTGGCGTTGATGACACTAAATTTGTAAATAATAATATATTTTTGGGAGAATTACAATGAGGTCTCAAATAAGGAAAACAATTGAAAAACAAGTCTCAGATGTTATTATTCTCATTATAGGACTTGTCATTATAAACTGCTGAGGTTGTTATTAGGACCTCTTAGTAATTATTTCTTTTATGTGGGATTTGATTGTAATTCTCCCTAAATTTTTATTGACGTTTTTTATTTGGCATTTAATAATTTTTAGTTTTTTTTATTTTTTTAATATTCAATAAAAAGGTATTACGAGTCTTGAATTAGAGCGTGATTGAAACAGTAGTGTTGCAGGCTATAGGGGTTACAGGAAGGGTGCTCAATGATTGGAGTTGTTTAAAATAAACTCTTGTCATCATTTTAACCTAAACCAAAAACTTATTTCAGCCATTTGCTTCATATTTCATAAATAAACATGATCGTGACTCTAAGCATGTTGGCTTGTTTGGAAGGCAATAAATGATTATGGGACGTTGTATTAGTAGTCTAGTATTCATGTGAGGGCGTAGAGCATACATTGTTCTACAGCTGCATGACATGGTGCTTTATTATTAGGAAATTTTTTTAGCACAGCAAAAGTGACTTTACTAAAGACCACACGATTTTTGAAATTATACGGTAAAACCAAAGCATCAAACTCAAAAGGAAAAAAAAAGTTTTGTTTTGATGGTAAATTACCAAAATATTATTTATTTATTATTTTTACAAGTATATATATGTATTTTAACATGTGGCCATAACAAAAATATGTGTATATATAAAAATTTATAACTCTCAATTTATATTATAACCACTAGTCCCAAAATTTATGAATGCTTATGAGTTTGGGGCTTGAGTTTTCGTCAATAAATCTAATCTACTCTTCCTGCACATACCGAATCATCTACCTTTCCTTAACATGCATGCGATTTGATCGAGCAAAGTAATCAAGAAATCAAGGTAATGAATCCCAGCGCAACTTCGGAGATTGATCAATCTTGAATCTGCCTAAGTAGAGAATGAAGGATTGTGCAAAGGCAGATTCTGACTTCTGGGCAAACAGACTCTGAATGACTATTTCACGTGAATGGCCTTCGTGTTCGAAACCTATCCCGTTT
The DNA here is from genome assembly GCF_004799145.2 of Neltuma alba. Classification (NCBI taxonomy): domain Eukaryota; kingdom Viridiplantae; phylum Streptophyta; class Magnoliopsida; order Fabales; family Fabaceae; genus Neltuma; species Neltuma alba. Next base: position 260,336 of record NW_021635531.1, on the reverse strand, counting down.
GTCTTCCCCGCAATACATTTTCTTATATTTTCTAGGTCCTCTCATCTAGAGAAAGTTGACCCACCAAATGGCTTGTGAGAAATCTGATTCAGAAACTTGTCTAGCTTCTTCTTCTTCTTGTTTGTGCTCTTCTCCTCACAGCTTTTTCTCCAAATCTATCATGTTTGCGAATCTGTGCATTAACGTTATTATCATCCACACGTGATCAAGTTGCGAAACAAATTAGAAGCTCCAGTTGAAAATCTCTTGCTTCCTTTCAAGGGAGATAATGAAGAAGAAGAAGAAGATGATGATGATAGTGATATATAAAATAGTGTCTCTGACGTATCAGTTTTGTCAGTTTCGTTTCTTTGATGCTTGCTCATGTTCATCGAATTGGGTTGATACAGAGAAAAATATAGCGAGTGATTCTCAAGTTGTCTGCTTCAACTTCACCAGATTCACTTCCATCTGCTAATGTGGACCTATCGGAACTCATTTCTGATGATAGCTTGTCTGGAGAATTTGGTTTGAAATATGGAAATCTTTCAAGTTGAAGTTCTTTTGGTAGCAATGGGTGCTTCTGCTGTAGCTGTTTGCCTTCTGTATCATAGACTTGAACAGGAATCTCCTCGTTCAATATGGAAGCTTTCCTTGGACCAAACATAACAGTTTCTGCATAATCAAAGAGGCTTCTCAACAAATACTGACACAACTTATTCTGAAAATTGTTACTGAAGGAGAATGCTGCATTATTTCATTTGAAGGACATACCAAAAGGGGGAGACTGGATTGGAGATCCTGAGGACGTATTCATTATCAGAGAGTGGAGTAATGAGGTCATCATCCAACAAGTCTTGCCACAACTGCCCTGTGTCGTACCTACTGCTCCCAATTTAAATCCACAGATCACATACTTCAACTCAATCCAAAAATAAAAAATAAAAAATTCAAAAACAGAGCATAAGGGTACAATTCATTCTTCCTCTTGTAGGACCATGCATACCTCTCTGCCAAATCCTTCCCTCTTGCTTTCCAATCCACCTCTTCACATGTTTTATCACATAAACAAAGTCCATAAATCATGACCTGAGAAAGCGAGGAACAGGGTGCTACACACAGAGACAGAGGAGCCTGTAATTTGCAGACCCAGCGTCTCAAAAACCAAAACCACAGTTGACGCCGTTCTTATCCGTGTGTTTCCACTAAATCTTGACTGATCAAAAACTTTTCTTACAACACTTAATAATGTGGTTTTCAGGTTCCAAAGAGAAGTCCAAAACCTTAAAATTTAGGGAAGGAAAGAAAGTAGTAAAAGACAGAAGAGGGAAGCATACAACATTGGAAGTGAGAGTCAACAAATCATGACGTGCAAGTGGGAACAATTTTCTTAAAGGTAACAGAAACGTGCAAGGAATTTTACGGGAATGTAATGAAAGAAACAGAGAAGTTAAAACACCTCGAAGATAGACTCCACTGCAAGCCAGACGATGAATACGTATGAGATGAGGTTCTTCAGAACGACCCATCAAACTAAGGAAGTACACTATATGGATCCTTCTCACTTCACCACCTTTACTTCCTTCCATCTCCTTCTCTCTCTCTCTCTCTCTCTCTCTGTCTCTCTCTGCGCTGCAATCCCAGATCTCTCTTCCTTCAATTCACAAACTTAACTCTCTGCTACTTCACAAGCAAGCAATGGCAATTTATATACACTATAGAAATCAGCTAACCTGCGATAAGAAGAAAGATCTCTGTCTCTCATGGTGCCGGCAGCTACTAAAATAGGAGTTGATAATAATCCAATATTGCCTTTCGATGTCTGATTGATTACTATATATGGTGAAGATAATGCAGGCCCACTGGAAACAGAGTCGTACTTGGAGTAGCGTGCCTGTTTTCTTTAAATAATTTGAATTTGAATATTCTCATGCCATATAGGAGGACTTCTAATTTTATATGATTAACACATTATTTACATGAACCGCTTCTGTTTATTTATTCATTTATAATTATAATTAATAATCAGTTCTTGTCCTCACGGCATTACTCTCAAAAAAGGAAAATTCTGTTTCTTTCTTTCTGTTGCCGTATCTTTCCTTTTTGTTTTTCAAAAGTTTGATTACAAATTTCAAATCTTAATTTTGAAAATAATTCAACTACAAATACAATATGATCTTTCCTCAAAGTCAGCTTTTTTATTCATGATGGCGAAATACTTATATGTATTGTATGGCTAGCATTCATACTTAACATATAGGTCCTGTTTGGTACGAAGTATTAAAAATAAAGGATAAGAATTGAGATTGAAAGTGCAAAACTATTTTAAAAGAGTGTTTAGTATGAGTAATTGTATGATACTTTAGATTAGACAAATCCATATATGTGGGATTGGGAAATACCATAAGGGGAGGTGGTATTTTCCAATCTTATCTATCGCGGGATTGCCTAATCCCATGTGATACAAAATCGCTCATGCTAAGCATCCTTTTAATATATGTTTTCAACTCAATCCCAATTCTTATCCCTTATTTTTTAATACTTCACCAAACATAACCTATAGCACCTTGAAGAATAGATATGCCATGTGCATTTTCTTAAATTTGTGACATAAAAATTTTAAAAGCTTACAATCAATTTTTATTTGTAATTTAAATACTTATTTTGTCAAATGTTGAAAGCTATGTACAATCTAATCCATATAAAATTTAAATGATTTCACTTGAAAAAAAAAAGTTGACAACCAAATGAGAATTGAATAAATGGTTTCACTGCAAATATAACAATAAATTATATTAAAATAACACATAAAAATATACAAAAATAAATCACTTTATTTAAAACAATAAAAATCAAATAAAAGTAAACAGGATTTTTTTTTTTTGCAAAACTGTCATCAAATATTATAGATATATTTTTCCAGTTAATTATTAGCGCACCCACTCGAGAGTACAAGTTTAAATATTACACGCCCCCTCTATTGTTAATTTTTGCATCACATCCTCCATATGTTTTTCTTACTAGCGTATATGTTTCTAACTTCAAAATTAATTTTTTTCTCACTCAGGTCATTAATAAAAAAAATATTAAATAACTCAAAATTTCAAATTTGTCTTGTAAAGCTACACGTGCACATATGAACCTCCGACAGAGGTAAGTCACTAACAAAAAAAAAAAAGTACTAGATAATTCTCAAATTTTCTAACTTGTCTTATAAATAGAAACAAATCACTCTCCAAAATGTTGTCCTACAAACAGAAACTGAGGACAACCAATTTTAAGATACTTGAAAGCATTTTAGTATAGTTAGTAAGGTTTTATTCATAAATAAGTCCCTTGTTCAGAGTTCATATGTAAATTTGCCTATGTAATTCGACTTGAGTCCAGTATAGATAAGTTCCTTGAATAAGTTTTCATGTCATTCTTCCAATAAAATAGTTTTGTTGCTATAAGCAAGTAGTTGCATTACAAACCTAGTTTCATCATAAATAAATGTACCGACTAAAATAGCGCAATTGAACAAATATAGAAGCACACAACATAAATATAGAATCAAAAGCAGTTTTTAAATAATGACTTAAAGGATATCAGGTCCTATCATATTTAGTGTCACACACAGCAATAACCGTGCCCTGCATATTACATTACCAAAAAGAATTAGAATAATTGAGAGGCATGCTACAAACAACTTTGCAATTCGACTTCGTACCATATGGTTATTTGGGTCTAATATAATTAATGAATTTTAGGCATTCTAACTGCGGGAGGAGAAGCTCATGAAGTATATTCATCATCAACATTATTGGAGTTCACTCTCTGAGGGGGTCTTAATTGATTGCAGGATTCAGAATAGAATGTTTGGAGAGAAGGGCAGATCATGATGCCTCTGTATACGAGATCTAATTGTGGCATGTCAAATAATTCAAGAGATGTCAACCTGGGAAGTTCAATACTAGGGGGCAAACAGCTGTTCTGCAGAAGGGCCATGAGTTCGTCAACACCAACAAGTTCCGGTACAGAATGATCCTCTCCAAATATTTCTTTCATCTCCTCACAACTACGAACACAAATGGTGCGCAGGTTTTGGAGGAGTGCTGCTAACTCAAACGCGATCAGAGTCTCCATGCTGTCGCAATCCTGAATTTCAAGATCTGTGAGATGAGAAAATAGGGTGGATTGATGCAAGGAATCAGCATGTGGTGACACAAAACTTTTCAGTTTGTTCAAAGCAGAGAGTCTTAGACGTCCAACAAGTTGGAAAGAGCAGCAAAAGGGGCAATTGCAACACCACAAGTACTCCACATCATCATAGAGGCAAATATCCAACAGTTCAATTTGGTGTGGATTATTGTTGTGGCCATATGATAAAACAGTACATAGGGGTCCAGCACCTGTCCCTTGCTGGCAATTAATCATATCCAACTCCTTCATGTCTGCAGGGAGTATTACTTTTTCATGTCCCAAAACCATATTCTCAATAACCACCTTTTCATGGGATATTCTATGATAACATTTCCATCGCAAAGAACATCACTTAGGCCAAGATCGTAACTTCTATCCTGTAAAGTTAAATGATAGCTTCTGGTTGCACAATTATGGCCCAGGAAGCTCACAAAGGTATTGAATATACTAACGTCACGAAAATAGGCTACTATAACTTCCAACTTTTTCAAACCTTGTGTACCTTGTACTGTCACGTCTGTTTTGTATAGGGGACCACCCAGCTCAAGATGCTCTAAATTGGTCAATTTGGATATGAGAGATATTGACATTACCAGCTTATCTGTATGGAGCAGATTCAGGTATCTAAGATTGACCAATGATTCCAAGCCCACAGGTGCTTCACTGATGGCAGTAAAAAATAGATCCAATGATATTAACCGTTTCAATTTTCTTAATGATGGAATGAAACTCAATTTTCTACATCCTGAAAGTAACAATGCTGTGAGACATTCCAAGCTAGACACCGATCTGGGCAAACGCTTGATTCCAGTCTCAGACAAGTCAAGTGTTTTAAGAGTAGGCATGTTGTTAAAAAAATCGTCTGAGATATAGTTGAGTTTTGCATTGTGGTTCAAAAGCAATGTAGAAAGTTGAGAACACCTAGGACATGTGCCATCTGGAATTGTTTGTATCTCATTCCACATCAGAAAAACTTTTTGTAGATCTTCTTTCCACTGGTCATCACTTGGTATTTCTGTTAACTTCTCAGAAGCTTTTCTCATAATTTTACCAGTTTCTTCCGCAATACCAACAGCAAGGACTCTAAGGAATTTGTTTGTCATCCAATAACCAACATCATCATAATCCAACATGCTATGATTCTTTAATTTACGTAACATGTTCCAGCCTTCGTTATACTGCACCCCCAACTTCTTTCTCTCATCAATGCTTTCATAGACAAATCTTCTTATCAAATGATCAGCATCGTCATTATCAAAATTTCCATCGGTACTTAAGATGCAATATAGGAAGAATCTTTGGAATTCGTCAATTAAGAAATCATAGCTAGATCTCAAAACTGGAAATACCCATTTGTCCATTTCATATTGCCCATTGTCCAAGTTTTCAAGACATTCCAACATATGTCTCCACTCTCTAGCTTCTGTTTTCCCCTTCATGCTTGTCGCGATTCTAACAATAGCTAGGGGAAAACCCTCACATTTTTGTGCCACATTCCGTGCAATATTTTCCACTTCCGAAGACAGTTCCTTATAGAATAATCCCAAAAACTCAACAAACAAAGCCCAACTATCTTCTTCATCTAGAGGCTTCACTTTTATTACCTTCTCACAATCCATACCTTGACACACTTCCCTTATACGGGTAGTCAAAATCAATTTAATTCGATCATTTGATATGGGAAATCCAATGTCCCGTAGTAAAAAATGATCCCAAACATCATCTAAAATAATAACACATTTATTCATCTCTTTGAATGCTTGAAATAATTTCAGGGCAATTGTTTTAACCTCATACTCATCAGATATATCCAAATCAATTGATTTGGCTATCACTTTTTGCAAATGCAAGATGCTATTTTGTGATACAGTTACCCAAATAACTTTAATGTCATTACGAATAAGCTCATGATGTATATGGGTTGCTAAGGCTGTTTTTCCTGACTCTCCTCCTCCCCAAATTCCAATAGCTGACTTCCCCATAATCACCTCCTCCTCCTCCTCCTCCTCCCCCTCTCCCCCTCCTCCTCCTCCTCCTCCATCACCCTTTATCCATTTCCTTATATCTTTACTCTGCCTCTTAAAAACCCTTCCTATTAAATCTGTTGTAGGCAATGCATAACCTTCGGAAGATCCTAGCGACCAGAATAGTAAGAAATAATTAAAGATGGTGAGAAGAATTAAAAAAATTAAATTAAATATATGGCATTCAAATTTTAACCAATCATACATATACTCTTTTCGTCTCTGTGTAAATCGTATTTGGGAATATTTTAAGAATTCAAAATGTAAGCCACCACGAAATTTAGGCAGAATTAAATATTTTTCTGCACTTGTCCCTCATTAAATAATAAAAAAAGTCATGGAGACGAGAGTGCTATATAAGAGAGGGTTACAATTCAATGGGAGTAATTTTTGAATGTTATGACAATTTTTTGGCCAAAAAACATTATGAAAAATTTTAAAAGTCTAAAAAATTCAACAAATTTTATTAGATTTTTCATAAATGACATCTAAAATGAGTTGGACATATATTTTATATGCAAATACCCATACCTTTTTCTAAACGATCATGTCTATACACCCCGTCAACTCGTAATCGTTTATTGCCATCTTGCTTTTCAACTTGTGCATAGTGGCGTCTTGCTTTGTCATATATATTTTGTTTTTCTTGGTTTAGGTCACTGTTGAGCAACTTCAAAGCCAAATCCTCCCTTTCTTTTTCACTGTCAAACTACATAGTTGTCCGTATCATTTATATGACCAAGGGTCTGTTTAGGATGAAGAAAATGGAGGAGAGGAAAGAAGAAAAAATATTTTAACAAGACTGATTTAAAAAATTGAAGAAATAGAGTTAAAATTTTTTAATTAATTATTAATACTCTTTTTATTTTACATATTATAGCCAGTCCCAAACCTGGATAAAGGAGGAGGGTTGTGTTAGGCCTCGATAGCCAATATAAAAACCCGTCAAATCTCATGAACATGGATCAATGAAAAAATTATGCTATTGCGAGGTCGTTGCTTAGAAGTAACACACTGTATGGCTCAAGTATAATGAGAAGTGAGCTAAAGCCGCTGCATCATCACCAGGATGTAGTGTTAAATGAGCAAGGGCTACCGCACTCTTTCGGATGGAGGCGGCTAAAGAAGTTAGTTCATAAGAGCAAGATTAGATTTGGTACTTGGAATATTGGGATTTTGAATGAGAAATCTATGGAGGTCGTAGGAGTTATGAGGAACAGAAGGATTAATATCTTGTGCCTCCAAGAAACTAAATGGGTTGGAGAAGTGTCCGCGGAATTTGGAGAGTGTAAACTTTAGTACACAGGAAAGGTGAGTGCAAGGAATAGTGTTGGGATTATTGTGGACGTAACATGGAAGAAGAATGTGGTGGGGTTAAATGGTTTGAGGATAGAATAATATCTTTTAGAATAATTATTGGAAAGCATACTTTCAATATCATTAGTGCCTACACACCTCAAGTTGGGGCAAAGACACACCTTAAAGATAAGTTTTGGGAAGATATGGAGGGGTTGATTCAAAGCACACCACTTGAAGAAAAAAATTTTATTGGTGAGGACCTTAATGGACATGTCAGCAAGGAAGGAGGGCAATTTGTTGAGGCTCATGGTGGTTTTGGTTTTGGGGAGCTTAACAATGAATGACAATCTATTCTTAACTTTTCACTTGCATATAAGTTCAAGATTGTCAACACTTGTTTTAAGAAGCGAGAGGAGCATTTAATCATGCACAAGAGTAGAGCCTCAAAATCATAGATTGATTTCTTTTTGGTTAAGAATCCGGACAGAAGACTACGTACTAATTGCAAAGTGATTCCTCAGGATGGGGTGACTGCACAACATAGAGTACTCACCCTTATGTGCGTTTTAAGAGTATCAAACAAAAGTACCATCAAGTGGTAAACCCTAGAGTTAAGTAATGGCAGTTAAAGGGTGAGAAGCGAAAGTTCTTAAAAAGATCCTTTTGGAGGAAGGGAACTTGGAGTTGCAGGGAAATACGAATATTATATAGGAAGAGATGGCTACAAGAGTGCATATGGTAGCTAAAGCAATCTTGAGAGAATCTAATTAAAGGTTGTGGTTAGAGAGAGAAGGAGACTTGGTGGTGGGATAAGAATGTGTAAGAGAAAGTCAGACAAAAAAGAGATTATTTTAAGGCCATGCATTTATGCAATAGTATAGAAAATTGGGAAAAGTATTGTTTGACTAAAAAAGAAACGAAAAGAGCAGTGAGCGAAACACGTACTAAAGCATATGAGGGGTTTTATAAGAAGTTAGGAACAAAGGTGGAGGAAAGAAATATTTACAAGATTGCAAAGCAAAAGGAGAGAAAAAAGACAGATCTGGACCAAATGAAGTATATAAAGGATGAAGATGATAAAGTTTTAGTTATTGATAGGGATATTAAAGATAGATGGGATGCTTACTTTTACAAGTTGTTTAATGAGAGAAGCGATTGTGTGACTCAGAACTTACAGGACCTGCTAATTAGCAAAGATGATCGGAATTTGACCTTTTATCGCAAGATTCACATCGGAGAAGTTAAGACAACTCTTAAGAAAATGGACAATGATAAAACCGTTAGGCCTGATAATATTCCTATTAAAGCTTAGAAATTTTAGGCGAGAAGAGTGAATTGTGGCTAATCAAGCTTTTTAATGAAATCTTACGCTTCAAGAATATGCCGGATGAATGGAAGCAAAGCATTTTAGTTTCTATCTACAAAAATAAAGGAAATATTCAAAACTGTGCAAACTACAGAGGGATAAAATTTATGAGCCATACGATGAAGTTGTAGAAAAAAGTGATTGAACATAGGTTGAGATTGGAGACTTTTATTTCTGAAAACTAATTTGGTTTTATGCCGGGAAGATCCACAACAGAAGCAATCTGTTCACTAAAGGGGTTAATGGAAAGATATAGGAGTAAAGGAAGGGATTTACTTATGGTTTTTATTGATTTGGGAAAAACCTATGATCATGTGCCAGGAGAAGTACTTTGTAAGGCTTTGGCAAAGAAAAGTATACGGGTTGCTTATATCAAAGCCATACGAGATATGTATGAAGAGGTGACTACTATTGTAAGAACACCTAGAGGTGAGACAAAGAACTTCTCCATTAAGATTGGCCTAACTCAGGGTTCTGCTTTGAATACTTACTTTTTTGATACTGTTCTGGACATTCTAACCGAGTCTATTCAAAAAAAAAATCTCTAAGTGCATGCTTTTTGCGGATGACATATTTCTCATGGCAGAATTAAAAGAAGAGAAAAATTAGAGTTATGGAGGACTTTAGAGTCAAAAGGTTTCCATTTAAGTAGGAGCAAAACAGAATATATGCATTGTAATTTTAGAGAAAGGCAAGAAAATGGTGATTTGCAGGTGAAGATAGGGGATCAAATCATTCTTTAAGTATCAAAGTTTAAATACCTAAGATCTATTGTACATGAGGATGGTGAAATTGATAGAGATGTTTCTCATAGAATACAAGCTGGCTGATTAAAATGGAGGAAGGCTATTAAAGTTATTTGCAATAAGAAGGTACCTGAGAAGCTTAAGGAAAAATTTTATCGAACTGCTATAAGACCAACTATATTGTACAGCAGTGAATGTTGGGCAATAAAAAAAAGAGAGCATAAAGTGGGAGTAGTAAAAATAAGGATGTTGAGATGGATGTGTGGTCATACAAGAAAAGATAAGATTTGAAACGAAAATATTAGAGCAAGAGTTGGTGTGGCGCCTATCGAAAAGAAAATGGTTAACAATCGCTTAAGGTGGTTTGGACATGTGCAGAGACAGCCATTGAAAACTCCAGTGAGGAGGGTAGATCATACAGTTTGGAGCCCCATAAAAAGGGACAGAGAAAGAACGAGAAGAACACTCAATGAGGTCATTGAATGAGATCTTTTGGTCAACAACATATATAAAGATTGGGTTGTTGACAGAGCACAATGACATTGTGTGATTCATATAGCCGACTCCATCTAGTGAAATAAGGCTTTTGTTGTTGTTTTCTCTTTATTCAAATTTTAAAATCTCATTTCTTCAATTTTTTTAAATTGACCTCATTAAAATTTTGTCGCCCTTACCTTCCCCTCCATTTCCCTCACAGGGTAAAAAAAAGTATTTGCGTGCTCGTGCAGGACTATGCATGGGCATGTGTGAGCACTTAGCTATGAATCTATGACTAGATGTTTGTAAGAAGTCATACCTGAAATGAATTATTTCTCTTCACATAATTATATGATTGTTCCATGAACTTCATAACAAAGATACCGCAGTCAAATCTACAAATTAAAAGATACATATATGATAAGGTCATGATAAAAGCTTTTTCTAGTGAAGTTTATATAATTTTACATAATAATTGTCCACTCACCCATTGGGCTGTGGGAGGATGTCAGTTTCCACCTTCGAACGAAATACCGTAAATGCTACATTTACGAAGAGTTTTTCCATGGCAAGCAACTAGATGCATAAAACACATATTCTATAAAATCAAAAGAATAATTGATCGATTAATATTGTCAATATTGCAATTATCTAACACTCACCAATTTTTTGGTTCTCTCGTCACGTTCTGTTTCAGCCACAAATGTATTGGGTAGAGAATCCCATATTTGAATCTCTTTATTCTTTAAATGGATAATATATAAATAAAAATGTCCACCATTTGACGTTGCTCCAATGTGAACATGAATAAATATCTATTATTTGTGATAAAAAAATTAAATTAATATATATGGTAAAGAAAAAAAAGGTCATGAGGTTGACAAAGAAACTTTTCTATAAAGAGTTGAAAAGACTGACATACCCTCTCACAAGATTCCAGGTCAGACATATAATTTTCTTTTATTTTTTGGCGACGGACAAAGTCCAAAAAGTAACCTATGTTGCATTCCAGTGCTGCTTTCTATAATTATGTCATGAACGAACCATTAAAAATTATGGTCAATGAATTAGTTTTAGATTAAAAAACCATTTGACATACAGAAAAAGGGAATAGGATATCACCGAAAATGCCACAGGAAGGTACCAATTCGAAGGCACAGTTTTGCTCTTTCGCTCAACATGGTTTAACATCTCTACAAAAATATCCATTACCTAAGAATGCATAAAATTAAATATCAATATAACGAAAACCTTGGTCATTATATTATAACAGAATATAAGAATGTATAAATACCTACCAATGAATCCAAAGGAGCCTCTGGTTTAAGTGTGATAAAAACATCTTGAGTCAAATATGAGATTGGGGAAACAAAAACCTCATCTTCAGGACTGAAGAATTAGAATGATATACTTATCAAAAAAATAGAATGAGAGTGATTTTAAAAAACAAATCAAAAAATAAAGTATATTCATATATCCTTATTAGAAGCATATATACATAGTGGGAAGTATATGAATCTAACCTTAAGCATTCAAACACATATTGTAGGACCTGCAAGTCTTCAATCTCCCAATCCGAAACAGAAGATGACCCAACTTGAATCCTTTCCTGATTGTTAGCTTCGGCTTGGATTTGTCCTGCTTCATTGGACAATGCTATAATCTATTAGACTGTCCAATGACTGAATGAGATTTCTTATTTTCAAAAAAAAAAAAATCCCCTCTGCATGATCTAGGAAAAAAGATCATACAGGAGCGAGTATAATCATATATAACTACGTACCGTGTTGAGAATGAAGGAGGTTGTCTCTGAGATCTCTGGAGTCTCCTTTGTCTGAATCAAATTTTGGACATACTCGAATGCCTTTGCCTTTTAATCCTTTAATATGAGATGTGATTCTGTTAACACCTCCTGAGAATTCCTCTTTACAATGCATACACTTCCATCTACCTTTTTCCTCCAATACCTCAACGTGTTGCCACATATCAACATGCTTTCGCCTTCCAACTGCCTTTCCCATTATTACTCTTCCTGCATACGCAATATTATATATATAGACACTGAACCAAAGTAATAATTAAAATTGAAGTAATACGTTCCACAATTTGGGGCTTGAGTTTTCGTCAATAAATCCAATCTACTTTTCCTGCACATACAAAATCGCATACCTTTCCTTAATATGCATGCAATTTGATCGAGCAAAGCAATGAAGGGATGAAGATTATTGTGCGCAAAGAAGCTTCAGGGATCGACCAACCTTGAATCTGTCTGAGTAGATAACGAGTAACTGTGCAAAGGCAGAAGCAGAAACAACAACAAACGAAGATGAAAATGAGGTCACATAATAATAATCAAATGGAAAAGCAGAGCAAAAACAGAAAATTACTGAATGCTATTTCAAGTTGAGGATTGAGGCATGGCGGACAGCTGATCCCGGTGAGAAACAGTAGTTGAGTCGAGTCCACAGAATAGGAATATGATGATGAAGACGAAGGACTTTGGGGGAAGAGTGCGTCTGAAATAAATAGTGTGTGTATTGTACAGTGCAGCTGTATGACAGAGTGCTTTATCAGAATGGTGGATGAGAAGGAGAGAAAGGACAGATTCTTGTCTGATGGCCCGATTGACTCCGTTGGCGGAAGCGGGAAACGCCTTTTATTTAAAACCTATTTTCATGTTTAAATCGGTTGTTGAACTTCTAATCTCTAAACTTTAAACTAACTAATACTCCATCTTATTACAAAGCATCTACACCGAAGCATTCAACTTGCCAACTCACAACATAAGAAAAGAATACTCCTATGCTCTTATTTATGGACGGAAAGAAAAGACATTTTTAGTTCTCTTTATAAAGTATTGAGAGAAATTTTTTACATGGATGTACAATTTTATTATTTATTTATTATTGTATTGACTTTGTTTATATAAGATATAGTGTATATTAAATAAGGATAAAGTTAAACAGTTATTGAATTTTAAATAAGATTTAATAAGGTTTAAAATTTTCTTTAGTCTATGTGAAACATATTTAAGAAAAAATGACAAAAAAATAAGTTCAAAATTATTAAATCTCAAACCATATTTGATAACAACATTTTCTTTAGCATTGACATCACTAAATTCATAAATAACAAGAAATTTTTATTGAAGTTTTTTATTTGACATCAATAATTTTCAGTTTTTTTTTATTTTTTTAATAGGTATTACAACTTGCAAGTCATGAATTAAAGCATGAGTTGAAACAGTAGTGTTTCAGGCTTTAGGGGTTTAAGGAAGGGTGCTCCATGATTGGAGTTGTTTAATACTACTTCGATTCTAAATATAATATTCATTTTATAGTATAATTTATATTTTATACTACAAAATAAATTTTATATTTAGGACCAGAAGAGTATAAACTCTTGTATCATTTTAACCTCAACCAAAAACTTATTTCAGCTGTTTACCTACCGTGACCCTAAGCAAGTTTAAGGGCTTGTTTGGAAAGCAGTAAAATAGTTTTTCAATCACAGCGTAGAAGTACTTCACCTAAATGATTATGGGACGCTGTACTAGTATTCATGTGAGGGCGCAGAGCATACATTGTTCTACAGCTGCATGACACGGTGCCTTATTATTGGGAAATTTTTTTAGCACGGCAAAAGTGACTTTACTAAAGACCACACGATTTTTGAAATTATACGGTAAAACCAAAGCATCAAACTCAAAAAAAAAAAAAGTTATGTTTTGATGGTAAATTACCAAGATATTATTTATTTATTTATTATTTTTATAAGTATATATATGTATTTTAACATGCGGCAATAACAAAAATATTAGTGTATGTATAAAAATTTATAACCCCCAATTTATATTATAACCACTAGTCCAAAAATTTATGAATGCTTATAAGTTTGGGGCTTGAGTTTTCGTCAGTAAACCTAATCTACTCTTCCTGCACATACCGAATAATCTACCTTTACTTAACATGCATGCGATTTGATCGAGCAAAGTAATCAAGAAATGAAGATTATGAATCGCAACTTCAGAGATTGATCACTCTTAAATCTGTCCAAGTAGAGAATGAATAATCGTGCAAAGGCAGATTCCGATAGTGACAAAACGAAGATGAAAATCGGGTCACATGCCAATCAAATGGAAAAGCAGAGCAAAGAGAGAAACTTACTGCATGCTACTTCAAGTTGAGGATCGAAGCGTGGCGGACGACTGACTCTGGTAAGAAGCAGTAGTGCTGCTGACTTGACGCCTCAACACAGAAGAAATCGCGCTAATAGATTAATATTAACTAAACAATTAGGGAGCCGTAATGAAGCGGCTGTGTATTAACGTGGGCTTGGGCTGTGAAGAGGGCACTAGGGGCCCTGCTACTTTGGGCTTAGGTTGAAAGCGAAGGGGCAGGCTGGAGGTGAAATTCAAAGATAATTGTTTTGTTATGTTTCCAAATTGAAATACTAAAACAAAATTTTTAATAATTCCAATTTATTTATTATGTGATATTATAATAATATTTTTATACAATATTAAATCTCCAACGTTAAAATATTAATTTAAATGATAGAAATGAGGCCCATTTTTATATATCTATCTCATATCTTTTTCTCAATCATTCTCCTGCATTTCTTTTCCTGTTTTCTTTTTCACTCATCATTTTCATAAAATAAGGGTATATTTTAAAAAATTACATATCTTATATATTTACTATTTTTAACTAATTTTAATCAACATTTTAATTTAGCCGCTGCTTAGGAGCAGAGGAAGTAATTTAGTTTTTAAATATTTTTATTAATTTAGGTTCCAGTAATGAGCATTAGTAAACTTATGTTAATTTACAACAGTTTAAGAATAGCATCAAATACGATAATTTTAAATAAAATATTTTGCACATTATTATACTCCTATATTAAAAACGGCAGCTACCACATGCAACCAAAGACAAGGAGCTGTCGGAAATGGTAAATGAATCAGTGATCCGAATAAATAGAAATAGCTATTAATTCTGAAGTCACACCAAAAAAAAAAAAAAAGAGCTCTGTGACGTTTCAGAAATTCTGCATTCACACAAGGTGAGCTTAAACTTCAACACTCTAAAGGTGAGGATAAGCTAGCAGAAGAAGATCCCGTTTGGTACCGTAAGACTACAACTGTAATGATTTTAAAAAGTTAAATTGAAGTGAAATTTAAATTTTAAAATTAAATAAAACATCAGAACAATTCGCGGATTAACTCGTTCGATGGGTAGAAAAATTTATAGCGACAAATCCAAATTTAGAACCTGAAAATATTGAAATATTCTCAATTTAATTTGATTAACACGTGACATATGACATGAAATAAATTAATTTGGATAGGGCTCGGGGAAACTGATGGGGTCAAAAGCAATTTTATTTTCGAACTTGATTCTCCACAGGCGATGGTCCGACTAAATGACTATTTCGCGTGAATGGCCTTCGTGTTCGAAACCTATCCCGTTTGTCTTCCCCGCAATAAATTTTCTTATATTTTGTAGGTCCTCTCATCTAGAGAACGTTGACCCACCAAATGGCTTGTGAGAAATCTGATTCAGAAACTTGCCTAGCTTCTTCTTCTTCTTCTTGTTTGTGCTCTTCTCCTCACAGCTTTTTCTACAAATATGAAACCTCATGCTATTAAAAAGAAACCGATACCGAACGCATCTTTATAAAAATCCATCTAACTTTAATCTTTGTCATAATCTTTAATTACCTGGCTTCATCATGCTGTTGGGGATTCCAACAACTTCCAACATTCCTGGCTGATCCTCGAAATCTATCATGTTTGCGAATCTGTGCATTAACGTTATTATCATCCACACGTGATCAAGTTGCGAAACAAACAGCTCCAGTTGAAAATCTCTTGCTTCCTTTCAAGGGAGATAATGAAGAAGAAGAAGATGATGATGATGACAGTGATATATAAAGTAGTGTCTCTGACGTATCAGTTTTGTCAGTTTCGTTTCTTTGATGCTTGCTCATGTTCATCGAACTGGGTTGATACAGAGAAAAATATAGCGAGTGATTCTCAAGTTTGTCTGCTTCAACTCTACCAGATTCACTTCCATCTGCTAATGTGGACCTATCGGAACTCATTTCTGATGATAGCTAATCTGGAGAATTTGGTTTGAAATATGGAAATCTTTCAGGTTGAAGTTCTTTTGGTAGCAATGGGTGCTTCTTCTTTAGCTGTTTGCCTTCTGTATCATACACTTGAACAGGAATCTCCACGTTCAATATGGAAGCTTTCCTTGGACCAAACGTAACAGTTTCTGCAAAATCAAAGAGGCTTCTCAACAAATACTGACACAACTTATTCTGAAAATTGTTACTGAAGGAGAATGCTGCATTATTTCATTTGAAGAACATACCAAAGGGGGAGGCTGGATTGGAGATCCTGAGGACGTATTCATTATCAGAGAGTGGAGTAATGAGGTCATCATCCAAAGTCTTGCCACAAGTGCCCTGTGTCGTGCCTACTGCTCCCAATTTAAATCCACAGATCACATACTTCAACTCAATCCAAAAATAAAAAATAAAAAATTCAAAAACAGAGCATAAGGGTACAATTCATTCTTCCTCTTGTAGGACCATGCATACGTCTCTGCCAAATCCTTCCCTCTTGCTTTCCAATCCACCTCTTCACATGTTTTATTACATAAACAAAGTCCATAAATCATGACCTGAGAAAGCGAGGAACAGGGTGCTACACACAGAGACAGAGGAGCCTGTAATTTGCAGACCCAGCGTCTCAAAAACCAAAACCACAGTTCACGCCGTTCTTATCCGTGTGTTTCCACTAAATCTTGACTGATAAAAAACTTTTCTTACAACACTTAATAATGTGATTTTCACGTTCCAAAGGGAAGTCCAAAACCTTAAAATTTAGGGAAGGAAAGAAAGTATTAAAAGACAGAAGAGGGAAGCATACAACATTGGAAGTGAGAGTCAACAAATCATGACGTGCAAGTGGGAACAATTTTCTTAAAGGTAACAGAAACGTGCAAGGAATTTCACGGGAATGTAATGAAAGAAACAGAGAAATTAAAGCACCTCGAAGATAGACTCCGCTGCAAGCTAGACAATGAATACGTATGAGATGAGGTTCTTCAGAACGACCCATCAAACTGAGGAAGTACACTATATGGATCCTTCTCACTTCACCACCTTTACTTCGTTTACTTCCTTCCATCTCCTTCTCTCTCTCTCTCTCTCTCTCTCTCTCTCTCTGCGCTGCAATCCCAGATCTCTCTTCCTTCAATTCACAAACTTAACTCTCTGCTACTTCACAAGCAAGCAATGGCAATTTATATACACTGTAGAAATCAGCTAACCTGCGATAAGAAGAAAGATCTCTGTCTCTCATGGTGCCGGCAGCTACTAAAATAAGAGTTGATAATAATCCAATATTGCCTTTCGATGTCTGATTGATTACTATATATGGTGAAGATAATGCAGGCCGCTGGACACAGAGTCGTACTTGGAGTAGCGTGCCTGTTTTCTTTAAATAATTTGAATTTGAATATTCTCATGCCATATAGGAGGACTTCTAATTTTATATGATTAAGACACTATTTACATGAACCACTTCTGTTTATTTATTCATTTATAATTATAATTAATAATCAGTTCTTGTCCTCACAGCATTACTCTCAAAAATGGTAAATTCTGTTTCTTTCTTTCCGTTGCCATATCTTTCCTTTTTGTTTTTCAAAAGTTTGATTACAGATTTCAAATCTTAATTTTGAAAATAATTCAACTGCAAATACAATATGATCTTTCCTCAAAGTCAGCTTTTTTATTCATGATGGCGAAATACTTATTTGTATTGTATGACTGGCATTCATACTTAACATCTAGCTCCTGTTTGCTACAAAACATTAAAAATAAGGGATAAGAATTGAAATTAAAAGTACAAAACTATATTAAAAGAGTGTATAGTATGAGTAATTGTATGATATTTGGGATTAGACAAACCCATATATGTGGGATTGGAAAATACCATGAGAAGATGTGGTATTTTCTAATCCTATCTATATGGGATTGCCTAATCCCACGTGATAAAAAATCACTCATGCTAAGCATCTTTTTAACATATGTTTTCAACCCAATCCCAATCCTTATCTTCCATTTTCAATACTTCGCACCACACGTAACTATAATATCTTGAAGAATAGATATGCCATGTGCATTTTCTTAAATTTGTAACATAAAAATTTTAAAAGCTTACAATCAATTTTTATTTGTAATTTGAATATACTTATTTTGTCAAATGTTGAAAACCATGTACAATCTAATCCATATAAAATTTAAATGATTTCACTTGAACAAAAAAAGGTGACAACCAAATGAGAATTGAATAAATGGTTTCACTGCAAATATAACAATAAATTATATTAAAATAACACATAAAAATATACAAAACTAAATCACTTTATTTAAAACAATAGAAATCAAATAAAAATAAACAGGATTTTTTTTTTGCAAAACTGTCCTCAAATATTATAGATATATTTTTCCAGTTAATTATTAGCGCACCCAGTCGAGAGTACAAGTTTAAATATTATACACCCCCTCTATCGTTAATTTTCGCATCACATCCTCTATATGTTTTTCTTACTGGCGTATATGTTTCTAACTTCAAAATTAATTTTTTTCTCACTAAGGTCACTAATAAAAAAATATTAAATAACTCTCAAATTTTCAAATTTGTCTTGTAAAGCTGCACGTGCACATATGAACCTCCGACAGAGGTAAGTCACTAATTAAAAAAAAAAGTACTAAATAATTCTCAAATTTTCTAACTTGTCCTATAAATAGAAACAAATCACTCTGCAAAATGTTGTCCTACAAACAGAAACTGAGGACAACCAACTTTAAGATACTTGAAAGCATTTTAGTATAGTTAGTAAGGTTTTATTCATAAATAAGTCCCTTGTTCAGAGTTCATATGTAAATTTGCCTATGTAATTCGACTTGAGTTCAGTATAGATAAGTTCCTTGAATAAGTCTTCATGTCATTCTTCCAATAAAATAGTGTTGTTGCTATAAGCAAGTAGTTGCATTACAAACCTAGTTTCATCATAAATAAATGTTCTGACTAAAATAGCGTAATTGAACAAATATAGAAGCACACAACATAAATATAGAATCAAAAGCAGTTTTTAAATAATGACTTAAAGGATATCAGGTCCTATCATCTTCAGTGTCACACACAGCAATAACCGTGTCCTGCATATTACATTACCAAAAAGAATTAGAATAATTGAGAGGCATGCCACAAACAACTTTCAAATTCGACTTAGTACCATATGATTATTTGGCTCTAATATAATTAATTAATTTTAGGCATTCTAACTGCGGGAGGAGAAGCTCATGAAGTGTATTCATCATCGACATAATATAAAATGAAGTCAAACAGCGGGGGCACATACGGATCTGATTAGTCACTTCCCAGTAGCACCCATCCAGGGTCGTCTTATTTAGAAGCACACTTCCATTATTGGAGCTCACTCTCTGAGGGGGTCTTAATTGATTGCAAGATTCAGCAGAGAATGTTTAGAGAGAGGGCAGAGCTCGAGGCCTCTGCATATGAGATATAATTGTGGCAGGTCAAATAATTCAACATATGTCAACATGGGAATTTCAATAGCAGGGTCAAAATAGCTGTTTCTGCACAAGGGCCATGAGTTCGTCAACATTCTCTAACCTGCGTTTTGCCCTTCATGCCTGTTGCGATTCTAACAATAGCTAGGGGCGAACCATTACATGCCGATACCACTTTCTTTACCAAGCTCTCTTCCAAAAACAATTCTTCATGGACTCCCAAAAACTTTCTGAACAAATCCCAAGAATCTTCTAAATTTAGACCTACCACTTTTACTACCTTCTTGCAGTCCATATGTTGACACACTTCCCTTATCCGAGTGGTCAAAATCAATTTAATTCGATTACTTGACATAGGAAATCTAAGGTCCTTTAGAGAGAAATGATCCCAAATGTCATCTGAGATAATAATACACTTCTTCATCTCCTTGAATGCTTGAAATAATTTTCTAGCAATTCTTTTACAAGGCTCATCAGATATATCCAACTTAATTGATTTAGCTATGACTTTTTACAACTTGTACAAGTTGATATTTTGTGATACAGTCACCCAAATAACTTTAATGTCACCATTGGCTTCTTCTAAAGCTTATCATGAATATGGGTTGCTAAGGTTATTTTTCTTGAACCCGCTATTCCTCAAACGCCAATTATTGACACCTTGTCACCCGTTATCCACTCCCATATTTGTTTATCATCATTTTGAGAATCGCACCCAATTAAATCTGTTGTAGGCAATATATAATCTTTGGAAGATTAGCAACAAAAATAGTAATAAATAATTAAGTAAAGATAGTTAGACAAGTTAAAAAAAAATTACAAAATATGGCATTTAAATTTTAAGCAGTCGTGTACATACTCCCTCCGTCCCTATGTGGAAATCACATTTTGGAAGATTTCAAGAATTCAAAATGTAAGTCACCAGAAAATTTGGGCGGCATTAAATATTTTTCCTCGCCTGTCCCTCGCTAAGTAATCAAAAAGTTATGGAGAAAAGAGTGGCAAAGAGGAAAATATGAGAGAAGGTTACAATTTGATGAGAGTAATTTTTTAAGGTTATGACAATTTTTTTGGCCAAAAAGAAGTTATGAAAATTTTAAAAGTTTAAAAACAAATTCATAAATGACAAACAAATGGAGTTGGATATAAATTTTATATCCTGATACTCATACTTTCTTCTAAACGATCTTGTCTATTTACTCTGGCAACTCGTAATCTTTTATTGCCATCTTGCTTTTCAACTTGTGCGTAGTGGCGTCTTGCTTTGTCATATAGATTTTGTTTTTCTGGGTTCAGGTCACTGTTGAGCAACTTCATAGCCAAATCCTCCTTTTCTTTTTCACTGTCAAACTACATAGTCATCCGTATCATTTATATGACTAAGGGTGTGTTTGGGATGAAGAAAATGGAGGGGAGGAAAAGAAAGAGAGAATTTTAATGAGACCCATTTAAAAAATTGGAGAAATGGAGGTAAAACTCTTTAATTAATTCTTAGCACTTTTTTATTTTACATATTCTCTTTTTTAAAATTTTAAAACCCTGTTTCTTTAATTTTTTTTTTAAATCGATCTCGTTAAAATTTCCTCGTTCTTATCTTCCCCTCCATTTACTTCACGGGGTAAGAGAGAGTACTTGAGTGCCGGTGTAGGACTATGTGCGGGCATTTGTGAGTGCTTACCTATGAGTCTACGATTATATGTTTG
The DNA here is from genome assembly GCF_004799145.2 of Neltuma alba. Classification (NCBI taxonomy): domain Eukaryota; kingdom Viridiplantae; phylum Streptophyta; class Magnoliopsida; order Fabales; family Fabaceae; genus Neltuma; species Neltuma alba. Next base: position 238,945 of record NW_021635531.1, on the reverse strand, counting down.
TAAGAGGCATACCAGAAATGAAGGATTTCTCTTCACATAATTATCGGGTTGTTCCATGAACTTCATTACAAAGATACCACAGTCAAATCTACAAATTATAATATACAAATATGATAAGGTCATGGTAAAAACTTTTTTAGAAAGGTTTATATAATTTTACATAATAGTGGTCCACTCACCCATTGCGCTGTGGGAGGATGGCGTTTTCCATCTTGGAACGAAATTTCGTAAATGCTACATTCACGATGAGTTTTTCCATGGCAAGCAACTAGATATAAAGCAGAAATTCTATATAATCAAAAGAACAATCATCGATTAATGTTCTGAATATTCCAATTATCTAACACTCACCAATTTTTTTATTGTCTCATTGTGTTCTGTTTCAGTCACAAATGTATCGAGTAGAGAATCCCATATTTCAGTCTCTTCGTTCTCTAAATGGATAATGTATAAATAAAAATGTCCACCATTTGGGTTTGCTCCAATGTGAACAGGAATAAACACTTATCATTTGTGATAACAGAAGTCAAATTGACATGGCGAGAAGAAAACAAAGCAATCATGCTGACAAAGAAACTTTTCTATAAAGAGTTGGAAAATTATACCTTCTCACAGGATTCCAGGTCAAACATATAATTTTCTCTTCTTCTTTTTTTTTGGTGATGGACAAAGTTCAAGAAGTGACCTATACTGCCTTTGAGTGCTGCATCCGATAATTACGTTATGGATGAACCATTAAAAGTAATTATCAATGTACTAGTTTTAGATTTAAAAAAAAAACTATTGGCATACATCATATAACAGAAAAGGGAATAGGAAAACACCGAAAATGTCACAGGGAGATACCAATTCGAAGGTATAGTTTTTTTTTTCCTTTCGCTCAATATCAGTTAATATCTCCACAAAAATATATATTGCCTAAGAATGGATAGAGCTTAATATTAATATAACTAAAACCGTGGTCATTAAAATTGAAATAGAATATAAAAATATAATAAATAGATACTCACGAATGAATCCAAAAAATTCTCTGATTTAAGTGTGGCAAATTCTTCTTGAGTCAAATATGAAAGTGGAGAAATAAAAACCTTATCTTCAGGACTGAAGAATTAGAACGATATACTTATCACAAAATAGAACTAGGGTGATTCAAAAAGCAAAACGAAAATAGAATACATTCATACGGAGGTACGAATCCAACCTTAGATATTCAAACACATATTGTATGACCTGCAAGTCTCCATTCTCTCTACTGGAAATAGAAGATGACCCAACTTGAATCATTTCTTGATGCTTAGCTTCAGCTTGGATTTGTCCTGCTTCGTTGGACACGCTATCATCTATTAGACCATCCAATGAGATTTCTTACTACAAAAACGATAAACATTACCGGAACTAAAGGAAGATTTAAAACTCTTCACCTCTGTCTGAAAAGTAAAGGAGTGTCTAATTAATGTTTTCTTCATTTAAACCTATATAGCGTAAGTTAAGGAAAAAAAATCTCTCTGTGAATTTAAAAAGATAGGAGAGAGTATAATAATATATAATTAAATTATTTTAACTAATTTTTATAATTAAAAAATAGTAGTTAACTCATTAAATTTATCTCAAATTGAATTTTTTTTTAAATTTACCTATATCAAATAAGGTTGTGGGGAAAATAATGCAACGAATTACATTGAAGTATTCATTCCAGAGATAAAATTGACAGACGAATATTAATTAGTCCCAAAATGATTTAGATTTTTAATCAATTCTTACTAGTATTTTAGAAGTGCCTTATGTTATGAAATAGACGGAATACCTTGTTGAGAATGTAGGAGGTCGTCTCTTAAATCATTGGAGTTTCTTCCTTTCTCTGAAACAAAATTTGGACAGACTCGAATGCCCTTGCCCTTGTCTCTATTAATATGAGATTTAATTCTGTTAGCACTTGATGCAAATTCCCAGCCACAATATTTGCACTTCACTCGTCGTCGTCCCCCCAATAGCTCAGCGTGTAGCCACACGTCATCCCTTGGCCTTCCACCTACCTTTCCCATTATTACCGTTCCTATATGCTGAACCAAAGTAGTAATGAAATTTGAAGACATACAGTTCCACAGTTTGAAATGTAGCTTTTCAGAGCATGACTTTTTGATATGTTTAGGGCTTGAGTTTTCGTTGGTAAATCCAATCTACTTTTCCTGCACATACAAAATCATTTACCTTTCCTTAATAGGCATGCAATTTGATCGAGCCAAGTCATGAAGGGGTGAAGATTATTGCACGCCACGCAACTTCAGAGATTGATCAATCTTGAATCAGTCTGTGCAAAGGCAGATTCAGATAGTGACAAAACGAAGATGAAAATCGGGTCACATAATAATCAAATGGAAAAGCAGAGCAAAGAGAAAAAATCACTGAATGCTACTTCAAGTTGAGGATCGAAGCGTGGCGGACGACTGACTCTGGTGAGAAGCAGTAGTGCTGCTGACTTGATGCCTCAACGCAGAAGAAAACGCGTTAATAAATGAAAATGGACAAATTAAGAATCACCATATAGTGTTCCCCGCTACCGCCCGGTGCATGCCAACAAAAGTCTGTTCCTTTTTCACTAAATGCAAGATTCTTTCACCTAATTTAAGGGCAGATCTGTGGAAATAAGAGTTTTAATATAATCTGAGTCACATCTAAATGATTTTTTTCTTAAAGACTATTAAAGTCCGCTTGTACAGATTCCCCTAAAGATAAAGCATCCTTCCTAAACAAATTGGGGAGCAACACGAGGGAGACAAATTGCAACTCAAAGATGAAAAACGCAAGAAAAACTATTATATTCAACTTCCCTTTTTCTTTTCTTTCCTTTTTTTTTTTTTGTGGTTATGGCCATCATATCCCTAACTTCCTTTTCGAGGTAGCAAGTAGATACCTATTTTGTGAATTTTCCTCTCTTCCATCCTCATCAGAAGTCACCAAACAATATATTCCCTCCATCCCTAGATATAATAATATATTTAGTTGCCAAAATTATGTACATAGAGGAGCTTAATTATCTGTGTCTTAATATATTCCTTTTCAAATTCGCTCCTACTTAAATAAATTTTGTAATAGTAAAATCATTAAGGAATGGGAAAAATCATTAAATAGGAACAAGTAGGGATCCAACAAATCAAATTATCATATAGATTCTTAAATTTTATGAGAAATAAATCAACGGATAATAAATGTAAACTTTGAAAAATAGTATATGTATATATATTATTCTAAGGGAATTTTTACAGATTTACAAGTTAAGCAGAAATTTTGTCTTACGTTAAGGTGCATTCAATATCTCAGAATATTTTCTCAAATATATCTAGCACCTTAAAGTATTTTATAGTATATTCAGCACCTTGAAATAATTTTTTAAGTATGTCCAGCACCTTAAAGGTTTTTTTTTTGTGTGCATTCAATACTCTAAAATATTTGTTTTAAATGCGTCCAATTCTGAAAAATATTTTTTTGGTGCATTCAACATCAAAGCAAAAAGAAAAAAAAACTCTAGCGTCCTAAATGCATCCAAAAATATTTTAAGATGTTAGATACACCACGAAATATTTTCAGGTATTGAATGCACTTCAACAAATACTTCTAGATATTGGATGCACTTTGACCTTTTTGTCTTTCGCCTGTTTAAGAGGAAAAGAGACTTTACTATACTTTAGCGAATTTCCCCGGCTTATTTATAAACAACTCTTTTATCTTGGATGTATTTATATTTTTCTTTTCATTTTTTATACATCCTTGTCTTTCCATGTAATTGTATCGTCGGCCAATTTGACCGCAAATAAATAAATTTCTTGTTGAATATGTCGTCTTCTCTACGCTAAATAAGAAATAAGAATAATGTCTATTTAATTTATTCGGCGCCGTTCGATAATGCCGAAACAGCCTACAATGTTCCCCTGCAATCTGCATGTGAGGCCTATTACAATATCAATCAATATTATGAAACCAAAGTGCTTCTACTTTTCCTATCGGGAATTACAATCAGGTACCCAGAGAAAAGGCTTTAATTGCCCCGAAACTTGTTGACAATTGAAGAGCATGTAATGATAAATTTTAAAATAGAAAATGACAACAGGTTTTTTGATAATTAAATTTCTTTTTTAGAACCTCATGATAATTTTTTCTGTTTTTTTTTTATATGTGTTGAGCGTGACATTATTAAACTAGTGAGCTGTTGTGAAACAACTTAATGTTATCGTAGGCTTGGGCTGTGAAGAGGGCACTGGTGGGCTAGCTACTTCGGGCTTAAGAGGAAAGCAGAAGGGCATGGCAGAGGTGTAATGACTTATTGACTGTTTGGTACCAAGTAAAAGCAAACAAAAAATACTTCAGACAAAACTCCTCTCTTATACTTATTTTATATATTATAAAATTATTTTTAAAATCATGATTTGATTTTCAGCCAAATGTCTAATTAAGGCATTGTCAATAAGAATTGATTTAGTTGATAAAAAATAACTTATCACTCATAAAATTATGAGTTTGAATCTATAAGCTCTCTCAGCATCTAAACCTTTTTATACCAGCAAAAAAAAAGGAATTAGTTATGGCATTCTATTGTAGTGTGTGTGTGTGTATAACACACAAATATAATAACGTTTTTATTACGCAACAACGTAATGCCTACACTGGTGCATATAAAAATAAATACATTTAAGACATATTCATAGAATAAGTTATGGTGTCATTCTTCCAACAAAAAGGGATTAGAACTGCGAATATATGGCCCTGTAATTGAAATGCATGCTACAAATAACCTGGCTGCTCTGCCTTGCAAGTGACAGAATAATTGACAATATCATTCGGAACTTAGGAGATGAGGTACATTCACACTGATTGACACCCTGAATTGTGTAGTATTGCGCACTTTGAACATTCAAATAAAAGGCATAAAGAGATGATCAAGTCATATATCCAACAAATTGGCTTCCCTTTGTTGAGATTTATTTATGATATTTGTTGTAATTTATAATAAACAAAATTTAAATTATTGGAACATTAATTATTTTTATTGGTAGGCATTCAAAAACTGACAAGCGTCCAAGGTCGGCGATCACAAGTAGACAGAGAGAAATAAACAAGACAAAAAGGAACATATGATTATTTGGCTCTCACATATAAATTAATTTTACTTTTTGTCATTAAAGAGGAGAAGCTCTTGAAGTATATTTGAAGCATGAGGAGGAATAAATACATGGACCTGATTAATCACTTTTACCATTGGTATCCAGTTGAGGTCAAGTCCATCGAAAGCTCACATCCATTATTTGAGATCGCTATCTGAGGATGAATTAGTTCCTTGCAGTCATCAGCAAAGAATCTCCGGAGAGAAGGGCAGAGCATGATGCCTCTGTATACGAAATCTAATTGTGGCATGTGCCATAATGTTAGAGATGTCAACATGGGAAGTTCAATTGTAGGGTGAGACAAGTTGTTAAGCAGAAGGGCAAAGTTGTTATGAAGAAGGTCCATGAGGTCAGCAATAAAAGTAGGTTCCATTACAGAATGCTTTTCTCCAACTATTTCTCTCATCTTCTCACAAGAAGAAACGAAAATGTAGCGCAGGTTTCGGAGGAGTGCTAGTAACTTGAACGCGATCAGAGTCTCCATGCTGTTGCAATGCGCAATCGAAAGACTTGTGAGTTGAGAAAATAGGGTGGATTCATGCAAGGAATCAGCAAATGGTGACATCAAATTTTTCAAATCCTTCCTTTCATGGAGGCATAGACGTCCAACGAGTTGGGAAGAGGAGCAAAAGGGGCAAGTGCTACAACACAAGTAATCCACATTTGCATAATACCAGACATCCAACTCTTCAATTTGGTGTGGATTATTGTTGAGGCCATATGATAAAACACTGCAAAGGGACCTAGCACCTGTCCAGTGGCAGCAATTCTGTATACCCAACTGCTTGATGTCTCCTGCGAGTACTACTCTGTTTCTCAAATCCATAGCCCTAAAAATTATCTTCTCCGCAGAACTTTGAGTTATTATCCCGTCATCTTCGAAACAAATACGTTTATGTTGCAAAGTTAAACGATAACTTTCGAGTACATGACTCTTGGCTGGGATGCTTACAAAGCTATCGAAGACATTAATGGCATAGAAGGTGGCAAGTACAAGTTCCAACTTTTCCAAACCTTGGGTGCCATGTACTGTCACATCCGTTTTGTATAGGGGACCACCCAGCTCAAGATGCTCTGAGTTGATCAATTTGGATATGAGCGATATTGACATTGCCAGCTTATCTGTATGGAACAGATTCAGGTATCTAAGATTGACCAATGATTCCAATCCAACAGGTGCTTCAGTGATAGCGGCAGAACACAGATCCAATGACATTAACCGTTTCAATTTTATTAATGAAGGAATGTAACTCAATTTTGTACATCCTGAGAGTAGTAATGCAATGAGACATTTTAAGTTTGACACCGATTCAGACAAATGCTTGATCACAGTCTCAGACAAATCAAGTGTTTTAAGAGTAGGCATGTGGCTGAAAAAATCATCTGAGATGTAGTTAATTGAGTTTTGCATTGTGATTCAAAAGCAATGTAAAAAGCTGAAACCACCTAGGACATGTGCCATCTGGAATTGTTAGTATCTTATTCCCCGTCAGAAAAACTTTTTGAAGATTTTCCTTTCATTGGTCATCACTTGGTATTTTTGTCAAATTCTTATGAGCTTTTCCCATAATTTTACAAGTGTCGTCTGCAATACCAATAGGTAGGAGTCTAAGAAATTTGTTTATCATCCATTCACCATCATAATCCAACACACTATGATTCTTTAATTTACCAAACATGTTGAGACCTTCATTGTATTGCACCCTCAACTTCTCTGTCTTGTCAATGCTTTCATAAACAAACCTTCTTATCAAATGATCAACAGTGTAATTAGAAAAATTTCTGCTGGTACTTAAGGCACAATGCAAGAAGAATCTTTGTAATTTGTTATTTAAGAAATCATAGCTAAATCTCAAAACTGGAAATACCCATTTGTCCATTTCATATTGTCCATGGCCCAAGTTTTCAAGACATTCCAACATATGTCTCCATTCTTCAGTCTCTGTTTTCCCCTTCATGCTTGTCGCGATTATAACAATAGCTAGGGGCAAACCCTCACATTTTCGTGCCATATTCTGTGCAATGTTTTTCACTTCCAAAGATAGTTCTTCATGGAATAATCCCAAAAAACTCATCAAACAGAGCCCAACTATCTTCCTCATTTAGAGGCTCCACTTTTATCAACTTCTTACAACTCATACCTTGACACACTTCCCTTATACAGGTAGTCAAAATCAATTTAATTTGGTTTCCTAACACTTAAGTTTTTTTTCCCCCGTACTATCTCTTACAGATACTCACCACGCAATTTATGTTAATTTACAATTTAATATTAGTGTCAAAATATGATAACCTTAAATAAAATATTTTGCTCATTTTATTGTTAATAAAAAACATAGGGGGAAAGACCATAGCAGCTCCAAATGCAACCAAACACAAAAAGCTGTGGCACTGGCACCTTTGTCTGTAATGTAAATACAAATTCAAAAGACTCATCAAAGAATTAATGGCAAATTGTCTTCAGTTGGAGATGAGTAAAAGACTAATCAAACCTCAATTTATGAAATTATCTTCTTCTTATGTTCGTCCCTATATACACTTTGTATTGTAATAATACTTTCGATTTTTAATGTAAGATCTAGTTTGACTTTTAATTTGATCCTAAATATAAGACTCTAATCTACTTTGTCTCTTATATTTATTCATTTTTCCTCAAAGTAGTTCTTATAACAGTTACACATATCGAATATTTCATCAAATGGTAGTTTTAGTCAATATACATGATTAGAAAGGGTATTTTAAGAAAAATAATACCTATCTATTACAAATAACTAACTTAATAAAATTTCTTAATGTATTCAAATTAATCAACTAGCTCTTATATTAAGGACCAGATATAGTATTTTTTTTATTGGTATATAAAATTTTCTTTTTATATTAAAAAACATTAATGGTAAATGATGATAGGAGATTAATCAATGTTCTGAATATAGAAGCAGCCATTAATTCTGCATAATTCACACTAGGAAAAGTCGAGGAGGTCAGCTTAAGCTTCAACGCTATCATGGTGATGAAGAGTGAATTCCTTTTTTAAAGAAAAGGTTTGACCACAAGACTACAAGTATAGTATATATAATGATTTTTAAAGGCTGAATTAATTAATATAGGTTATGAAATTTTAGATTATGACTGGAATTTAATTTTAATTTTTTTAAAAAGGCCAGCCCCAAAATTGGTGGCAGGCAGAAGAATTGTAGCTACAAATCAAAAGTAGAGGTCGAAGATAGATTGAAATTCTCAATTTAGTTTAATTAACAAGTAACATATAACGTGAAATAAATCATTAATTTGGATAGTGCTCGTGGAATCTGATGAAGTCAAAAAGAATTATCATTTGGACATTTTTTTTCCAATTTACATGACTACACGGAACTTGCAATCTGTATAAAATAGTCCAACAAAATGGATCTTTCACCCTAATGGGCTTTTTGTTCCAAACATGCCCTGTTTTTCTTCCCTACAACGTATTTTCTTGTATTTTCTGCCTCCTCTCATCTAGAGAAAATTGACCCTCCAAATGGTTTGCGAGAAATCTGATTCAGAAACTCGCCTAGCTTCTTCTTGTTCTTGTTTGTGCTCTTCTCATCACAGCCTTTTCTGCAAATATGAAAGCTCATGTCATGAAGAAAGACTTCGATTTTGTCATATTTTGTAACTTTGAAATATTTTGGGCCCAATTTCTCATTTACTTACCTGGCTTAATGATGCTCCTGCTAGGGATTCCAACAACTTCAAAGATTCCTAGCTGATCCTCCAAATCTATCATGTTTGCGAATTTGTGCGTTAACATTACCATCATCGAGGGTGTTAGAGTTCTTAGAAACAGTTTTATGAGCTTGGTTTAGCCTGACCACAACGTCGTCGTTTGGATCTAAGGCTCCACAGGTGATCAAGTTGCGAAACAAACCAGAAGCTCATGCATGTTGAAAATCTCTTACTTCCTGTCAAGGGAGATAATGATGATGAAGAAGAAGATGATGATAATGAAATTGAAAATGATGTCTCTGGGTCTTGTTTGCCTGTGTCCACAAGTTTGTATGGTTCAACCTTTCAAGATTCACTTTCATCCGGTAATGTCTGTGTCAAGAGCTTATTTCTGATGATAGCTGATCCTGAGAATTTGGTTTGAAATATGGAAATCTTTCAAGTTGAAGTTCTTCTGGTATCAATGGTTGTTTCTGCTTCAACTGCTTGCCCTCTCTATCATGTACTTGAACATGAATCTCCTTGTTCAACATGGAAGCTTTCCTTTCACCAAATATAAAAGTTTCTGCATAATCAAAGAGGCTTCTCAACAAATACTTACATAACTTATTTTGAAAATTATTACCAAATGACAACACTCCACCATTTCATTTGAAGGACATACCAAGAGGCAGGGTGTGTTTGAGATCCTTTAAGGACGTATTCATTATCAGAGATTGGAGTAATGAGATCATCACCTAACAAGTCTTGCCACACGTAACCTGTCTTGTATCTCCTGCTTAAAATTTGAATCCACAAATCGCACACTTCAACTCATTCAAAAAAATCAAAAACAGAGTATAAAGATACCATTCATTCTAGCTTTTGTAGGACCATGCATATGTGTCTGTCAAATCCTTCCCTCTCACTTCTCCAATCCATCTCTTCACATCTTTGATCACATAAACAAAGTTCATAAATCATGACCTCTAAAAGCGAGAATAGGGCACTACACACAAAGACAGAGGAGCTTGTAATTCGTAAACCCACCATCTCAAAAACCACAACCGTAATTCATGCCATTGTTGTCTCTTTGTTTAGCTAAATCTTAACGTACGAATAAAACGCTTAATAATGTGGTTTTTCATGTTATAAAGACAAGTCTAAAACCTTAAAGAAATAGAGTATTAAAAGACAGAAGAGAGAAGCATATAACATTAGAGGTGAGAATCAACAAATTATGACATGTGCAAGTGAGAAACAAAGTACCAAGTACAGAGGTCAAAAGTGAGAGAAACTTTCTTAAGTCTAACAAATATGCGGTGAAAGAAACAAGGAAATGAAGCCACCTCGAAGATTGACCCCGTTACGAGCCAGATGATGAATACGTATGAGATGTGGTTCTTCAGAACAACCCATCAAACTGAGGAAGTACACTATATGAATCCTTCTCACTTCACCACCTTTACTTCCTTCCATCTCCCTTCTCTCTCTCTCTCTCTCTCTGCTGCAATCATAAATCTCTCTTCCTTCAATTCACAAACTTAACTCTCTGCTACTTCTTTTTTTTTTTTGGCCAACAAATCTCTGCTACTTTGCAAGCAAGCAATGGCAATATATATGTACACTGTAGAAATCATTTAACATGCGATGAGAAGAAAGATCTCTGTCTCTCATGGTGCTGGCAGCTACTAAAATAGGAACTGATAAGAGCCCAATATGGCCTTTCGATGTCGGATTGATTTGTCGTCTTCAACATGTTGACTTATGTTGAATTAAATAATTTGGTTTGCTATAAAAATTGAAGATAATGTAGGCCTGCTGGAAACAAAGTCACATATGGAGTGCTGGTGTGTGCCTGTTTTCTTTAAATAATTTGGATATTCTCATGCCTGGTTTCCAATTTTATATAAAACATATTATTTACATAAAACACTACTGTTTATTTATCCATTTATAATTATAATTAATCGTCAGTTCTTATCACAACATTATTCTCAAAAGAGGCGAATTTTTTTTCTTTCTTTCCGTTGCCATTCATATAGCATCTTTCGTTTTTGTTTTTAAAAGTTTGATTAAATTTTAAACCTTAATTTTTAAAATAATTCAACTGCAAATACAACATGATTTTTTTTCTCAAAGTCAGCTTTTTGATTCATGATGACAAAATATTTATTTGTACTGTATGGCTGGCATTCATAGTTAACATGTAGTATCTTGAAGAATAGATATGCCGCGTGCATTTTCGTAAATTTGTGACATAAAAATTTTAAAAGTTCACAATCAATTTTTATTTGTAATTGGAATACTTATTTTTTTAAATGTTGAAAATTATGTACAATCTAATGCGTATAAAATTATAATGATTCCACTTAAACAAAAACGTTGACAACTTAACGAGAATTGATAAATGGTTTCATTTCAAATATAACAGTACATAATAAAAAAGTAAAAAAATAAATTACTGTCTTTAAAATGATAAAAATGATAATATTAAAGATATATTTTCCCAGTCAACAATTAGCGCACCTATTAGATCGAGCTATGTTAATTTGTAAAGAGATAAATTAGAAAAAGACGGAATCATTGTAACTATGATATGTGAACCTTTATAATGAGTCACATTTTCTCCCTCAGGTCACTAATAATAAAAAAAAACTAAATAATTCTCAACTTTTCTAATTTGTCTTATAAATAGAAACAAGTCACTCTCGAAAATGTTGCCCTACAAGTAGAAACTGAGGACAACCAATTTTAAGATAATTGAAAGTATTTTAGTAAAATTTGCAAGGTTTTATTCACAAACAAGTCCCATATTCAGAGTTTATATGTAAATTTGCCTATGTAATTCGTCTTGAGTTCAATACAAATAATTACCTTGAATAAGTGTTCGTGTCATTCTTCCAACAAATAGTTCAGTTAAAACAAGCAAATAGTTGCATTACAAACTTAGTTTCATCATAAATGTACCCATTAAAATTGTGTAGTTGAACAGACATAGAAGAAGACAATATAAATATAGAATCAAAAGAAGTTCTTAAATGATGGCTTAACTCATCACTTTCAGCGTCTCACGCGACAAAAACCGTATCCTGCATTTGACATTACAAAAAAGAATGAGGATAATTGAGACACATGCGACAAACAACTTTGCAACTATATTTCACTGAGTGAATAATTGAAAATATCATGAGCAACTTGGGAGATGAGATATATTCACAATGATTAATATCCCGGATTGAGTAGTAGCGCTGGTGCACGCTTCGAACATTCAAATTGGAAAAAAAAAAAAAAGAGATGATGAGATTTTATATCCTACAAATTCGCTTCCTTTTGTTGAGATTTATTTATGATATTCGATGTAGTAATTTATAACAAACAAAATGCCAATTATTGGAACATTAATTGTCCTTGTTGGCAGGCATTCAGAAACTGATATGAGAGTGCAAGGTTAGCGATGATCACAAAAATCAAGTACAACGCAGGCAGATGGAGAGAAATAAAGAAGACAAAAGGAAACATATGAATGATTATTTGAAGCACGAGGAGAAATAAACACAGGCAGTAACGATATTCATCATAAACATAGTATAAAAGTAAGTCAGAGTGGAGCGGAGATGGACCTGATTAATCACTTTCGCCAATGGTAATTAGCCCATAAGTTCTTCTCCATCAGAAGCACACTTCCATTATTTGAGATCGCTATCTGAGGGGGATTTAGTTTCCAGCAAAAATAAGCATCGAATTTTTGGAGAGAAGGGCAGAGCATGATGCCCCTGTATACGAAATCTAATTCTGGCATTTTGTCTAATTCCAGAGATGTCAAGTTGGGAAGAGTGATAGTAGGGTGAGAGAGGGCCCTGAGGTCGCCACTAGCAGTAAGTTCCATTACAGAATGATCCTCTCCAACTATTTCTTTCATCCGCCTACAAAACTGAACGCAAATGGTGCGCAGGTTTTGTAGGAGTGCCAATAACCTAAACGGCATCAGAGTCTTCATGCTGCCACATTCCGAAATTCGGAGATGTGTGAGATGAGAAAATAGGGTGGACTGATGCAAGGAATCAGCAGATGGCGACACCAAATCTTTCAAGTCGTTCATTTCCCAGAGGCGTAGACGTCCAATGAGTCGGGAAGAGGAGCAAAAGGGGCAACTGCAACAAAACAAGTACTCCGCATCTTCACAGAATTCAATATTCAACAACTCAATTTGGTGCGGATTATCGTAGTGGGCATATGATAAAATATTGCATAGGGATCTACCACCTGTCCCTAGGAAACAATCTCCTATAAACAAATTCTTGATGTCTCCTGGGATTACTACTGCTTCTCTAATTTTGAAATTCGTACCCTCAAGAATTATGCTTTTCATAGAATATTCTTTGTTTATTTTCTCATCATCACTAAAATAATAAATTTCATGGTATAAAGTTAATCGATAGCTTCTGATCTCATGATTTTCAGCCACGAACCTCATGAAGGCATTGAAGATGCTAATGTCATGAAAGTAGGCACGTGTAACTTCTAACTTTCCCAAACCTTGTGCACTTTGTACTAAGGCGTCCGTTAAGCATTGGGCCCGGCCCAACTCAAGACACTCTAAATTGATCAGTTTGGATATGAGCGATGGTGATATTACCAACTTATCAGTCTTGAGTAGATTCAGACATCTAAGATTGACCAATGATTCCAAACCCACAGGTGCCTCAGCGATGGCAGTATAAGATAGATCCAGTGATATTAACCGTTTCAATTTTCCTAATGAAGGAATGTACCACAATTTTGTACATCCTGAAAGTAACAATGCAATGAGACATATTAAGTTGGATACCGATTCGGGCAAACGCTGGATTGCAGTCATAGACAAATCGAGTGTTTTAAGAGCAGGCATGTTATTGAAAAACTCATCCGTGATGTGGTTGAGTTTTATATTATAATCCAAAACCAACATCGAAAGTTGAGTACACTTAGGACATGTGCCATTTGGAATTGTTTGTATGTTGTTTCCCGTTAGAAAAACTTGCTGTAGATCTTCTTTCCACTGGACATCACTTGGTATTTCTGTCAAATTCTTACAAGCTTTTCCTATAATTTTACCAGTGTCTTCTACAATAGTAGCCAGGACTCTAAGAAAATCGTTTATCCTCCATATGCCACCATAATCCAACATGCTATGATTCTCTAATTTATGCAACATGTTGTAACCTTCGTCATACTGCACACTTAACTCCGTTGTCTCATCAATGCTTTCATAAACAAACCTTCTTATCAAATAATCAGCATCGTAATCCCCAAAAAAGCCATCAGTACTGAAGACAAAATACAAGAAGAATCTTTGCAATTTGTTATTTAAGAAATCATAGCTAGATCTCAAAACTGGAAATACCCATTTGTCCATTTCATATTGCCCTTTGCCCAAGTTTCCAAGAAATTTCAACATATGACTCCATTCTCTAACCTGCGTTTTTCCCTTCATGCTTGTTGCGATCCTAACAAGAGCAAGGGGTAAACCCCCACATTGTTGTGCCACTTGCTGTGCAATGTCCTTCACTTCCAAAGACAATTCTTCATGGGATCCCAAAAACTTTTCAAACAAAGCCCAACTATCTTGTCCATATAGAGATCGCACTTCTATTACTCTCTCACAGTCCATACCTTGACACACTTCTCTTATACGAGTGGTCAAAATCAATTTAATTTGATTATCTGACATAGGAAATCCAATGTCCTTTAGAAAGAAATGATCCCAAACATCATCTAAAATAATAACACACTTTTTCATCTCTTTGAACGCTTGAAATAATTTTCTGGCAATTCTTTTAACCCCAAACTCATCAGATATATCCAACTTAATGGATTTAGCTATGACTTTTTGCAACTTGTAGATGTCGATATTTTGTGATACAGTCAACCAAATAACTTTAATGTCACCATTGGCTTCTTCTAACAGCTTGTCATGAATATGGGCTGCTAAGGCTGTTTTCCCTGAGCCTCCTATTCCCCAAAGTCCAACTACTGACACCTCATCATCCATCATCCATTCCCATATTTGTTGAGTATGCTTTTGAAACACCTCCCCTATTAAATCTGTTGTGGGCAATATATAACCTTTGGAAGATCCTAGCGACAAGAATAGTAACAAATAATTAAGTAAAGATAGTGAGAAGAATAAAGAAATAAATTAAAGATATGGATTTTAAATTTTAACCAGTCATACATATACTCTCAAGAATTCAAAATGTAGTGCCACAGCGAAATTTAGGCAGCATTCAATATTTTTCCGCACTTGTCCCTCATTAAATAATCAAAAAAGTTCTGGAGAAGAGTGGCTAAGAGAAATATATAAGAGGGGTTATAATTCAATGGGAGTAATATTTGGAAGTTACGACAATTTTTTTGGTCAAAAAAAGTTATGAAAATTTGGAAAAGTCCAAAAACTTCAACTAATTTTAATAAATTTTCATAAATGACATTTAAAATGAGTTGGACATGTATGTTATATGCTGATACTCGTACCTTTTTCTAAAGGATCGTGTCCATTGGCTTCGTCAACTCGTAATCTTTTATTGCCTTCTTGCTTTTCAGCTTGTGCATAGTGGCGTCTTGCTTTGTCATATAGATTTTGTTTTTCTTGGTTCAGGTCACTGTTGAGCAACTTTGAAGCCAGATAATCCCTTTCTTTTTCACTGTCAAACTACATAGTTGTCCGTCTCATTTATATGACTAAAAGAGAGCGCTTGCGTGCTCGTGAACTATGTGTGGGCATGTGTGAGTGCTTACATATAGTTCTATGACTATATGTTTGCAAGAGCTCGTACCTGAAATGAAGAATTTCTCTTCACATAATTATCTGATTGTTCCATGAACTTCATAATAAAGATACCGCAGTCAAATCTACAAATTAAAAATATATATATGATAAGGTCATGATAAAAATAATTTCTAGTAAAGTGTGTATAATTTTACATAACAATCGTCCACTCACCCATTGCGCTGTAGGAGAATGTCAGTTTCCATCTTCGAACGAAATTCCGTAAATGCTACATTTCTGAAGAGTTTTTCCATGGCAAGCAACTAGATACATAAAGCATAAATTCTATAAAATCAAAAGAATAATTGATCGATTAATGTTGTCAATATTGCAATTATCTAACACTCACCATTTTTCTTGTATTCTCATTGCGATCTGTTTCAGCCACACATGTATCGAGCAGAGCATCCCATATTTCAATCTCTTCATTCTTTACATGGATAATGTATAAATAAAAATGTCCACCATTTGACTTTGCTCCAATGTGAACAGGAATAAACACCTATTATTTGTGATGACAAAAGTCAAATTGACACACAGTAGGGGGAAAAAAAGATAATTAGGTTGACAAAGAAACTTTTCTATAAAGAGTTGAAAAGACTGACATACCTTCTCACAGGATTCCAAGTCAGACATATAATTTTCTCTTATTTTTTGGCGATGGACAAAGTCCAAAAAGTGACCTATGCTGCCTTTGAGTGCTGCCTCCTATGATTACATTACGGATGAACCGTTAAGAGTTATAGTCAATGAACTAGTTTTAGATTAAACAACTATTGACATGCATCATGTAACCAAAAAGGGAATAGGAAATCACCGAAAATGTCACAGGAAGATACCAATTCGAAGGTGTAATTTCCTTCTTTCGCTCAATGTGGGTTAACATCTCTGCAAAAATATCTATTACCTAAGGATGCATGAAACTGAATATTATTAATATAACTAAAACCTTTGTCATTAATATTAAAATAGAATATAAAAATATGATAAATAAATACTCACCAATGAATCCAAAAAAGTCCCCGGTCTAAGCGTGGCAAATTCTTGTTGAGTCAAATATGAAAGAGGGGAACCAAAAACCTTATCTTCAGGACTGAAGAATTAATTAAAATGATATAGTTATCAAAAAATAGAATTAGATATTAGAAGCATATAAACATAGTGGGAAGTATGAATCTAACCTTAAGCATTCAAACACATATCGCATCAACTGCAGGTCTTTATTCTCCCTATCGGAAACAGAAGATGACCCAACTTGAATCCTTTCCTGATAGTTAGCTTCAGCTTGGATTTGTCCTGGTTCGTTCGACATGCTACAATCTATTAAGGAAAAAGAATAAATAAAATGAAATAAAATTCCCTAAGCATGACCTGTAAAAAAATTTACCAGAACTAAGGGAAGAGTTAAAATTTAAAACTCTTCACCTCCGTCTGAAAAGTAAAAGAGCACCTAATTAATTTTATCTTCATTTAAACCTATAGTATAGCGTAACTCTAAACAATTAGGTCAACATTAAATAACGGCAATGTGGGAGAAATGTAATAAATATCACATATGATATCTTTAGAAAAAAAGCTGGCAAAAAAACAAAAAGAAAAAAATGCCCTCTGCATGAATTATAAAAAAGATAGAAGGGAGCATAATAATATATAATCACGTAACCTTGGTGACAATGTTGGAGGTTGTCTCTGAGATCATTGGAGTTTCCTTTGTCTGGAACAAATTTTGCACAGACTCGAATTCCTCTGCCTTTTTCTCCATTAATGTGAGATCTGATTCTGGTGGCACTTCCTGAGAATTCCAATTTACAATATTTACACTTCCATCTTCGTCCTTCCTCCAATACCTCAACGTGTCGCCGCACATCATCATCCTTTGGCCTTCCACCACCTACCTTTTTCATTATTACTGTTCCTGCATATGCAATATATATACAGAGACTGAAGCAAAGTGATAATAATTACAATTGAAGTCATATATACAGTTGCACAGTTTGGGGCTTGAGTTTTCGCCAATCAATCTAATCTAATTTTCCTGCACATACAAAATCATCAACCTTTCCTTAATATGCATGCAATTTGATCGAGCAAAGTAATCAAGAAATGAAGATTATTAGTCGCCGCGCAACCTCAGAGATTGATCAATCTTGATTCTGTCTAAGTAGAGAATGAATAATTGTGCAAAGGCAGATTCAGATGGTAACAAAACGAGGTTGAAAATCGGGTCACATAATAATCAAATGGAAAAGCAGAGCAAAGTGAGAAAATTACTGAAAGCTACTTCAAGTTGTGGATTCAAACACGGCGGACGACTGATTTCGGTGAGAAGCAGATCAGAAAACGTTGACTTGCATGATGCCTCAACACAGAAGAAATCGCGTTAAGGCATTAATATTAACTTAAACAATTAGGGAGCTGTAATGAAACAGCCTAGTATTAACGTGGGCTTGGGCTGTGAAGAGAGCACTAGTGGGCCTGCTACTTTGGGCTTAGGTCGAAAGCAAAAGGGCACGTTGGAGGTGATGATGCATGGATGCAGAAAAATGCCAAGGATGATCTGGAAGATTTGTGCAGACGCCCTCCCAGGCCCCAGCGATGAATGTTTCCCTTTTATAAAATGATTTTTTTTTCCTTATTTTATTTTTTCTGGAAAAATGAAAAGGAAAAATCCCTAAAAAATACCTTTGAAATTTTAAAACTCTAAATTAGGAATGATTACAAAAATGTGCGGTCATTTATTTTTTAAATGTTGTTAATTATTACTAAAGTATAGTATACATTACTGATTTGAAATTGTGAAATTGAAAGGTATTTTTTTGGTATGCTTCCAAATTGAAATGCCAAAATTTTTTTTAATAATTCCAATTTATTTATTATGTGATATTATAATAATAGTTTTATACAATATGAAATCTCCAACGTTAAAATATTAATTTAAATGATAGAAATGATCCCCATTTTTATATATCTATCTCATATCTTTTTCTTACTCATTCTCCTGCATTTCTTTTCCTATTTTTCTTTTTCAATCATCATTTTCATAAATAAGGGTATATTTAAAAAAAATTACATATCTTATATATTTATTATCTTTAACTAATTTTAACCAACATTGTTTTAATTTAGCCGCTGCCTACGACCAGAGGAGGTAAATAATAAAATTTTGTTTTTAAATATTTTTATTAATTTAGGTTCCAGTAATGAGCATTAGTAAACTTGTGTTAATTTACAACAATTTAAGATTAGAATCAAATAGGATAATTTTAAATAAAATATTTTGCACCTTATTATACTCCTATATTAAAAACGGCAGCTACCACATGCAACCAAAGACAAGGAGCTCTCGGAAATAGTAAATGAATCAGTGATCCGAATAAATAGAAATAGCCATTAATTCTGAATTCACACCAAAAAAAAAAAAAAAAAGCGCTGTGACGTTTCAGAAATTCTGCATTCACACAAGGTGAGCTTAAACTCAACACTCTAAAGGTGCCGATAAGCTGTAATGATTTCAAAAAGTTAAATTGAACTGAAATTTAAATTTTAAAATTAAATAAAAAATCAGAACAACTAGAGGATTAACTCGCTCGATGTGTAGAAAAATTTATAGCGACAAATCCAAATTTAGAACCTGAAAATATAGAAATATGCTCAATTTAATTTGATTAACAAGTGACATATGAAATAAATTGATTTGGATAGGGCTCGTGGAAACTGATGGGGTCAAAAGGAATTTTATTTTCGAACTTGATTGCCCATATATATAATGGTCCGACTAAATGACTATTTCACTCGAATGGCCTTCGTGTTTGAAACCTATCCCTTTTGCCTTCCCCGCAACACATTTTCTTATATTTTCTAGTTCCTCTCATCTAGAGAAAGTTGACCCACCAAATGGTTTGTGAGAAATCTGATTCAGAAACTTGCCTAGCTTCTTCTTGTTCTTGTTTGTGCTCTTCCCCTCACAGCTTTTTCTGCAATTATGAGACCTCATGCTATTAAAAAGAAACCGATACCAAACGCATCTTTATAAAAATCCATCTAACTTTAATCTTTGTCATAATCTTTAATTACATAGCTTCATCATGCTTCTGGGGATTCCAACAACTTCCAACATTCCTGGTTGATCCTCCAAATCTATCATGTTTGCGAATGTGTGCATTAACGTTATTATCATTTACACATGATCAAGTTGCGAAACAAACCAGAAGCTCCAGTTGAAAATCTCTTGCTTCCTTTCAAGGGAGATAATGATGAAGAAGAAGAAGATGATAATAATACTGATATATAAAATAGCGTCTCTGACGTATCAGTTTTGTCAGTTTCGTTTCTTTGATGTTTGCTCATGTTCATCGAACTGGCTTGATACAGAGAAAAATAGAGCGAGTGATTCTCAAGTTTGTCTGCTTCAACTTTACCAGATTCACTTCCATCAATAATTAGCTAATGTGGACCTATCGAAAGTCATTTCTGATGATAGCTGATCTGGAGAATTTGGTTTGATATATGGAAATCTTTCAAGTTGAAGTTCTTTTGGTAGCAATGGTTGCTTCTGCTTTAGCTGTTTGCCTTCTGTATCATACACTTGAACAGGAATCTCCACATTCAATATGGAAGCTTTCCTTGGACCAAACATAACAGTTTCTGCAAAATCAAAGAGGCTTCTCAACAAATACTGACACAACTTATTCTGTCTTGCCACAAGTACCCTGTCTTGTACCTCCTGCTCCCAATTTGAGTCCACGGATCACACACTTCAACTCATTCCCAAAAAATAAAAAAAAATAAAAATAAAAAACAGAGCATAAGGGTACAATTTATTCTTCCTCTTGTAGGACCGTGCATACGTCTCCGCCAAATCCTTCCGTCTTGCTTCCAATTCCACCTCTTCACATGTTTTATCACATAAACAAAGTCCATAAATCATGACCTGAGAAAGCGAGGAACAGGGTGCTACACACAGAGACAGAGGAGCCTGTAATTTGCAGACCCAGCGTCTCAAAAACCAAAACCACAGTTTACGCCGTTCTTATCCGTGTGTTTCCACTAAATCTTGACTGATAAAAAACTTTTCTTGCAACACTTAATAATGTGGTTTTCAGGTTCCAAAGAGAAGTCCAAAACCTTAAAATTTAGGAAAGAAACAAGGTATTAAAAGACAGAAGAGGGAAGCATACAACATTGGAGGTGAGAGTCAACAAATCATGACGTTGCAGTGGGAACAATTTTCTAAGGTTATGTTTAGTATAAAGCATTAAAAATGAGGGATTGCGATTGGAATTACAATTGAGAAAATCTATTAAGAAAGTATTTAGTATAAGAGATTGTTTGATATATAGGATTAGCCAAAGTTATGTATGTGGGATTGGAGAATACCACAGGGGAAAGTGGTATTCCCCAATCCCACCTTTATAGATGTGCCTCAATCCCATGTAACAAACAATTACTCATGCTAAGTACTATTTTAATAATTTTTTTAATTCCAATCCCAATTCCAATCCCTCATTTTCAATGCTTCATACCAAACGTGACCTAAAGGTAACAGAAACGTGCAAGGAATTTCATGGGAATGTAATGAAAGAAATAGAGAAGTTAAAACACCTTGAAGATAGACTCCATTGCAAGCCAGCCGATGAATATGTATGAGATGAGGTTCTTCAGAACGACCCATCAAACTGAGGAAGTACACTATATGGATCCTTCTCACTTCACCACCTTTACTTCCTTCCATCTCTCTCTCTCTCTCTCCGCTGCAATCTCGAATCTCTCTTCCTTCAATTCACAAACTTAACTCTCTGCTACTTCACAAGCAAGCAATGGCAATATATATACACTGTAGAAATCAATTAACCTGCGATAAGAAGAAAGACTTCTGTCTCTCATGGTGCCGGCAGCTACTAAAATAGGAGTTGATAATAATCCAATATTGCCTTTTGATGTCTGATTGATTACTGTATATGGTGAAGATAATGTAGGCTCGCTGGAAACAGAGTCGTACTTGGAGTAGTGTGCCTGTTTTCTTTAAATAATTTGAATTTGAATATTCTCATGCCATATAGGAGGAATTCTAATTTTATATGATTAACATACTAGCTATTTACATGAACCACTTCTGTTTATTTATTTATTTATAATTATAATTAATAATCAGTTCTTGTCCTCACAGCATTACTCTCAAAAAAGGTATATTCTGTTTCTTTCTTTTTCTTGCCATATCTTTCCTTTTTGTTTTTCAAAAGTTTGATTACAAATTTCAAATCTTAATTTTGAAAATAATTCAACTGCAAATAGAATATGATCTTTCCTCAAAGTCAGCTTTTTTATTCGTGATGGCGAAATACTTATTTGTATTGTATGGCTGGCATTCATACTTAACATATAGCTCCCGTTTGCTGTGAAACATTAAAATAAGGGATAGGGATTGAAATTAAAAATGCAAAACTATATTAAAAAAGTATTTAATATGAGTAATTGTATGATACTTGGGATTAGACAAACCTATATATGTGGGATTGGGGAATACCATGAGGGGAGGTGATATTCTCTAATCCTATCTATATGGGATTGCCTAATCTCACGTGATAAAAAATCATTCATGCTAAGCATCTTTTTAACATATGTTTTCAATCCAATCTCAATCCTTATCTCCCATTTTCAATACTTCACACCAAACGTAACTATAATATCTTGAAGAATAGATATGCCATGTGCATTTTCTTAAATTTGTAACATAAAAATTTTAAAAGCTTACAATCAATTTTTATTTGTAATTTGAATACTTATTTTGTCAAATGTTGAAAACCATGTACAATCTAATCCATATAAAATTTAAATGATTTCACTTGAACAAAAAAAGGTGACAACCAAATGAGAATTGAATAAATGGTTTCACTGCAAATATAACAATAAATTATATTAAAATAACACATAAAAATATACAAAACTAAATCACTTTATTTAAAACAATAGAAATCAAGTAAAAATAAACAGGATTTTTTTTTGAAAAATGTCCTCAAATATTATAGATATATTTTTCCAGTTAATTATTAGCGCACCCAGTCGAGAGTACAAGTTTAAATATTATACACCCCCTCTATCGTTAACTTTCGCATCACATCCTCTATATGTTTTTCTTACTGGCGTATATGTTTCTAACTTCAAAATTAATTTTTTTCTCACTAAGGTCACTAATAAAAAAATATTAAATAACTCTCAAATTTTCAAATTTGTCTTGTAAAGCTGCACGTGCACATATGAACCTCCGACAGAGGTAAGTCACTAATTAAAAAAAACAAAGGTACGAAATAATTCTCAAATTTTCTAACTTGTCCTATAAATAGAAACAAATCACTCTGGAAAATGTTGTCCTACAAACAGAAACTGAGGACAACCAACTTTAAGATACTTGAAAGCATTTTAGTATAGTTAGTAAGGTTTTATTCATAAATAAGTCCCTTGTTCAGAGTTCATATGTAAATTTGCCTATGTAATTCGACTTGAGTTCAGTATAGATAGGTTCCTTGAATAAGTCTTCATGTCATTCTTCCAATAAAATAGTTTTGTTGCTATAAGCAAGTAGTTGCATTACAAACCTAGTTTCATCATAAATAAATGTACCGACTAAAATAGCGTAATTGAACAAATATAGAAGCACACAACATAAATATAGAATCAAAAGCAGTTTTTAAATAATGACTTAAAGGATATCAGGTCCTATCATCTTTAGTGTCACACACAGCAATAACCGTGTCCTGCATATTACATTACCAAAAAGAATTAGAATAATTGAGAGGCATGCCACAAACAACTTTGCAATTCGACTTCGTACCATATGATTATTTGGCTCTAATATAATAAATTAATTTTAGGCATTCTAACTGCGGGAGGAGAAGCTCATGAAGTATATTAATCATCAACATAATATAAAATGAAGTCAAACAGTGGGGGCACATACGGACCTGATTAGTCACTTCCCAGTAGCACCCATCCAGGGTCGTCTTATTTAGAAGCACATTTCCATTATTTGGGTTCACTATCAGAGGGGGCCTTAATTGATTGCAAGATTCAGAATAGAATGTTTTGGCGATCAGAGTCTCCATGCTGTCGCAATCATGAATTTCAAGATCCGTGAGATGAGAAAATAGGGATGATTGATGCAAGGAATCAGCATATGGCGACACAAAACTTTTCAGGTTGTTCAAACCGGAGAGTCTTAGACGTCCAACAAGTTGGAAAGAGGAGATAAAGGGGCAATTGCAACACCACAAGTACTCCACATCTTCATAGAAGCAAATATCCAACAGTTCGATTTGGTGTGGATTATTGTTGTGGTCATATGATAAAACAGTACATAGGGGTCCAGCACCTGTCCCTTGCTGGCAATCAATCATACCCAACTCCTTCATGTCTGCAGGGAGTATTACTTTTTCATTTCCCAAAACCATATTCTTGATAACCACCTTTTTCATGGGACATTCTATGATAGCATTTCCATCGCAGAGAACATCACTTGGGCCAAGATCGTAACTTCGACCCTGTAAAGTTAAATGATAGCCTCTGGTTGCAAAAAAAAAAAAAAGGCACTACTGCAAATCAATAAAGGAAGACCCGTACGGGTAAAGAGGCTGGGTACATATACATATATATATATATATATATATATATTATAACAGGGGGTGCACAGTGGGCACCACATTCTCAAGGGTGGGTACATATATATATATATATATATTATAATATATATTATATAATATATATATAATATATATTACATTATAACAGCGGGTGCAAAGTGGGCACCCCAGGTTTTGGGCAACTTAAGCCTAAGTTTTTTTTTTTTTTTAACTTACATTCCAGCTTCTAAACAGAATTTATTTAGCTAAGTTAATTACATAGCGTCCATCTTTGTACTTATTAAATACCAAACCTTCATCTCATCACAATATTTCTTTAAAATCAGTACTTGCATACGTATATAAATTTATATGTATAAAATCCGATTACCATATGTAAACTTCTTTTCCTTCTTTTTTTTTCACTTGAGCAACTTTAACCTTAATCTAAAAAATTTCCAGGTGTAAGATAATAATCAAACCATACTTTAACACCTCTAGACAATTTTGACAATCCAAAATAAGTGCAAAACATTTTTAGGATCATTAGACAAAAACTTCAAACTAATTCTTAGTTTCCAAAGTTACTCATTCTATTTAACCTCTTGCGATTAGCACTTGATCACGTTCAACCTCTTATATACAATCAATTTGATTGTCCTCTAACACACATAACTTTTACTCCAGATCTGGAAATTTTGCAGATTTATAGGTATGTATTCAAATTCAAATTTAGCATTGAAATTATCACCCTCGTTGATCCATCTACTCTCCCTTAACAGCATCACAACACGCATAAGGAAAGGAGTTCAAGTTCTGCTCCCCATTTAGTCGCATTATCCACTAAACGAAAGAAGAAAAGAACATGCAACCCAACATACTCACATGCGATGAGATTTTTACTGTTATGGGTCTTGATTTAAATAGATTCTGAGCTACAAATTCAAACAACCATCTTTCCCCTGTTTCGGCCAACCAAAAACAGAGCAAGGAAATCCACATGCAAGCTAAAAATCATACTCCATTATCATCAACAAACACTACTCTTTCCTCATCATCAAGTTTCGCATTAACCAAGAGTTTCTCTCACTAGAACCCAAACTTCTTTCATCATTAACTCTTCAAGCACTTAGCAAACCAAAGAAGGAAGAGTAGAATGATGATCAGAGGACTCATCTTGTTCAGAGACTAAGCTGGGCATGCAAGGAAACGGCCACCGATCACTACTCGGACGGCTTCTGCTCTTACGGTCTCCCTCTCACGTTTCTCTTGGCTTTCTTTTTCTCTCTGGTTCCTGTCGAAATGATGGAAAGAGGAGCAGATGGGTTTAATCAAATTTTTTTTTAAAAAAAGGTGAGAAATGATCAACAAGTTTTGTATTCACTTTCATCCTTTCAACTAATTTCTGAAATATAAAATAAATCCAAAAATTAATCCATCATATTTTAAATGGATTTTCCTTCTCTATTAACTTCTTTGGCTCATAAAATAATTTTTCTAAAATTGGGAATCAAAAATCAATTCCTAACCATTTTCCTTAAATTTTTTAAGAAAATAACCTTTAATTTCAGAAATCAATCCTTAATTCATTTTAAGGATTTTATGCCTCAATTAGCTTATTTACCTCATAAAATAATTATCCTAAAATTTTTATCTCAAATATAAACCTCAACCTATTTTTCTTGAATTTTTAAAAAAATAGGTCCTCCTGAGTCCTTGAAATTTTTCCAAATTTTTTTAGGCTTTAAATAATTTTAATAAATTTCTTTCCCTTGTTATCATAAAATTTAAAAATTTGAGATGTTACACATGCCACAAACAACTTTGAAACTATACTTTGTGACTAATTGAATAACTGACAATACCATTAGAAACTTCGGAGATGAAATATATTCACAATGATTAACTTCCTGTATTGTGTAGTGCACACTTTGAGCATTCAAATAAAACACAAGAACAGATTTTCACGTTATAATCTACGATTTATTTCAATTTCATATAATTTATAACAAACAAAATTTCAATTATGGGAACATTAATATTTTTTATTGGCAGCAATTTTGAAATTGATGTGATCGTGCAAGGTTAGTGGTGATCACAAAAATCAAGTACAACACAAGCAGGCAGGGAGAAATAAACAATAAAGAAACATATGATTATGTGGCTCCAATATAAATTAATTTTAGGTTTTCAAAGTTCGTCACTTTGTGTCATTGGAGATGAGAAGCTTATCAGTATATTTGAAGCTTGAGGAGAAGTACACACAAACGGTAACAATATTCATAAATTGCCGAGATTCAATCAGAATCATAAACATAATATAAAATAAGTCAGATATGGACCTGATTAATCAATATTAATTCCCCAACGGTATCCAGTTGGGGTTTTCTCCATCAGAAGCCCACCTCCATCATTTGAGATCGCTATCTGAGGTTCATGTAGTTTCCAGCAATCAATAGCAGAGAATGTTTGGAGGGAAGGGCAGAGCATGATGCCTCTGTATACGACATCTAATTGTTCCATGAAATTTAATTTGAGAGATGTCAACTTGGGGAGAATGAGAGTAGGGTGAGTAGGTTGGTTAGGCAGAAGGACCATGAGGTCGCCACTACCAGCTGTAGGTTCCAATTCAGAATGATCCTCTTCAGCTCCAACCATTTCTTTCATGTTCCAACAACATTTAACATCGATGGTGCGCAAGTTTTGTAGCTGTGCCAGTAACTTGGGTGTCATCAGAGCCTCCATGCTGTGGCAAACCCGAATATTGAGATCCGTGAGATGAGAAAATAGGATGGATTGATGCAAGGAATCAGCATATGGTGACACTAAATCTTTCAAGTCGTCCATATCCGTGAGGTGTAGACTTCCAACAAGTTGGGAAGAGGAGGAAAAGGGGCAATTACAACAACACAAGCACTCCAAATCTCTGCAACCTCTAATATCCAACAGTTCAATCTTGGATGGATTACCGTCATGGCCATATGATAAAACACTGCATAGAGATCTGTTACCTATCCCTGGGCGGCAATTATTGATAGCCAACTCCTTGATGCCTCGTGGGAGTATTACTTTTTCATTTCCGAAGACCATATTCTCAATAAGTATCTTTTTCACCGAATATTCTCTACCATGAGAGTGATGAATATAGTACCGGGCTAGATAGTTTCTTGCACCCTCTAAAGTCAATCGATAGCTTCTGGTTACACAATTATGGGCCAGGAAGCTCACAAAGTTATTGAACACGCTAATGTCAAAAAAATTGGCTACTATAACTTCCAACCTTTTCAAACCTTGTGTACCTTGTCCAATCACATCCGTTGAGCATTGGGCCCAACCCGCCTCAAGACACTCTAAACTGATCAATGTGGATAGAAGCCATGCTGACATTTTCAGCTTTTCTGTAGGGAGTAGAGATAGGCGTCTCAGATTGACCAATGATTCCAAGCCCGTAGGTGCTTCAGTGATGGCAGTAGAAGATAGATCCAATGATATTAACCGTTTCAATTTTCCTAGTGAAGGAATGTAACTCAATTTTGTACATCCTGAGAGTAATAATGCAATCAGACATTTCAACTTGAACAACGATGCAGGCAAACGCTCAATCATAGTCTTAGACAAATCAAGTATCTTAAGAGCGGGCATGTTGGTGAAAAACTCATCTGGAATATAGTTGAGAAATACATTACAATTCAAAAGCAACGTCGAAACTTGAGAACACTTAGGACATGTTCCATTTGGAATTGTTTGTATCTTGTTTCCTGTCAGAAAAACTTTTTGTAGATCTTCTTTCCATTGGTCATCACTTGGTATTTCTGTCAAATGCTTATAAGCTTTTCCCATAACTTTACAAGTTTCTTCTGCAATACCAATAGCAAGAGCTCTAAGAAATTTGTTTATCACCCATCCAATAAAATGGTCATTGTCCAACATGCTATGATTCTCTAATTTATACAAAATGTCATAACCTTCGTTATACTGCACCATCAACTTCTTTGTCTCATCTATATTTTCATAAACAAATCTTCTTATCCAACGGTATATCTCATCGTTGTTAGAAATTGCATTGGCACTTAAAGCAAAATACAAGAAGAATCTTTGCAATTTGTTATTTAAGAAATCATAGCTAGATCTCAAAATTGGAATTACCCATTTGTCCACTTCATATTGCCCATTGTCCAAGTTTTCAAGACATTCCAACATATGTCTCCACTCTCCAGCTTCTGTTTCCCCTTTCATGCTTGTCGCGATTCTAACAATGGCTAGGGGAAAACCCTCACATGCTTGTGCCACATTCTGTGCAATATTTTCCACTTCTGAAGACAGTTCTTCACGGAAGGATCCCACAAACTCATTAAACAAATCCCAACTCTCTTCTTCATCAATAACACCTAGAGGCTTCACTTTTATTACCTTCTGACAGCCCATACCTTGACACACTTTCCTTATACGGGTGGTCAAAATCAATTTAATTCGATTATCTGACATAGGAAATCCAATGTCCTTTAGAAAGAAATGATCCCAAACATCATCTAAAATAATAACACATTTGATCATCTCTTTGAATGCTTGAAATAATTTCCCAGCAATTCTTTTAACCTCAAACTCATCAGATATATCCAGATCAATTGATTTGGCTATCACTTTTTGCAAATGCAAGATGGTATTTTGTGATACAGTTACCCAAATAACTTTAATGTCACTACTAGCTTCTAAAATAAGGCTGTTATGTATATGGGTTGCTAAGGCTGTCTTTCCTGACCCTCCCATTCCCCAGATTCCAATTGCTGACACCTCGTCATCCATTATCCATTTACATATATCTTGAATATTGCTTTGAAACTTCTCACCTATTAAATCTCTCGTAGGCAATATATAACCTTTGGAAGATCCTAGCAACAAGAATAGTAATGAATAATTAAGTAAAGAGACTAAGTAGAATATATAAAAAAATTAAACCAATATATGGCATTCAAATTCTAAGTTGTCATATATATCAATATATGTATATACTCTATCCGTCCCTATGTGTAAATCGAAATTTGAAAATTTTTTAGCATTCAAAATGTAAGTCACCACAGAATTTAGGCAGCATTAAATATTTTTTCCCCACTTGTTCCTCGTTAACTAATCCAATAAGTTATAGAGAAGAGAGTGGCTAAGAGAAATATTGGTAGTTATGACAATTTTTTTGGCGAAAAATGTTTAGGACAATTTTTTAAAGTTTAAAAACGTCAACTAATTTTAATACATTTTCATAAATGACAAATAAATGGAGTTGGATATATATTTTATCTGCTGATACCCGTACCTTTTTCTAAACTATCAGATTTATTCACTATGTCAATTCGTAACCTTTTATTGCCATCCTGCCGTTCAACTTGTGCATAGTGCCGTCTTGCTTTGTCATATAGATTCTGTTTTTCTTGGTTGAGGTCACTGTTGAGTAACTTTGAAGCCAAATCCTCCCTTTCTTTTTTACTGTCAAACTGCATATAATTGTCCTTATCGTTTACTATATGACTAAAAGAGAGTGCTCGCGTGGGCATGTGTAAGTGCTTACCCATATGAGTCTATTACTAATATCTTTGCAAGAGGTCGTACCTGAAATAAAGAATTTCCCTTCACATAATTATGTGACTGTTCCATAAACTTCACAACAAAGATGCCACAGTCAAATCTACAAATTAAAACGTATAAATATATATATATATATGATAAGGTTATGATAAAAACTTTTTCTAGTAAAGTTTATATAATTTTATACAATAGTAATTGTTCACTCACCCATTAGGCTGTAGAAGGATGTCGTTTCCATCTTGGAACGAAATTTTGTAAATGCTACTTTCACGAACAGCTTTTCCATCGCAAGCAACTAGATATAAATAAAATATTATATATAATCAAAAGAAGAATTAATCAATTAATCTTCTGAATACTGCAATTATCTTACACTCACCAGTTTTTTTGTTATCTCACTGCGTTCTGGCTCAGCCACAAATTTATCGAGTAGCGAATCCCATATTTCAATCTCTTCATTCTTTAAATGAATAATGTATAAATAAAAATGTCCACAATTTGGCTTTGCTCCAATGTAAACAGGAATAAACACCTATTATTTGTGATAACAAAAATCAATTGACATATAGCGGAAAAAAGGGAGAATGCTATAAAGTCCCAAACAGAGGAATATAATTATTAAAAAATTTGAATGATAACAGAGTAGCTTGCAATGACAAGTTCCATAATAATAAATAACAACTACTTACTTATTATTGAAACTTACTAATAATTATTTTTTTCTATAAAGAGTTGAAAAGACTGACATACCTTCTCACAAAAATCAATTTGTGGTGACATATAATTCTCTTTTATTTTTTGGCAATGGACAAAGTCCAAGAAGCGAGCTATGCTGTATTTGAGTGCTGCCTCCTGTGATCACATTACGGCGAACCATTAAGAGTTATTGTCAATGAACTAGCTTTAGATTAAACAACTACTGACATGCATTATGTAACAAAAAAGGGAATAGGAAATCACCGAAAATGTCACAGGAAGATACCAATTCGAAGGTGTAATTTTCTTCTTTCGCTCAATATGGGTTAACATCTCCGCAAAAGCATCTATTACCTAAGGATGCATGAAACTGAATATCATTAATATAAATAAAACCTTTGTCATTAATATTAAAATAGAATATAAAAATATAATAAATAAATACTCACCAATGAATCCAAAAAAGCCCCTGGTCTAAGCGTGGCAAATTCTTCTTGAGTCAAATATAAAAGTGGGGAACGAAAAACCTTATCTTCAGGACTGAAGAATTAATTAAAATGATATATTTATCAAAACATAGAATTAGAGTGATTTGATAAAAGAAAACAAAAAATAAAATACATTCATCTACACATATCAGAAGCACATATACAGTCAGAAGTATGAATCTAACCTTGAGCATTCAAGCACATATTGTATAACATTCAAGTCTTCATTCTCCTCATCGGAAACAGAAGAAGACCCAACAACTCGAACCCCTTCCTGATACTTGGCATCAGCTTGGCTTTGTCCTGCTTCGTCCGGCATGCTATAATCTATTATACCGTCCAGTGAGATTTCTTATAAGGAAACAAATATAAATAAAATGAAATAAAATTCCCTGAGCATGACTTGTAAAAAAATTTACCAGAACAAAGGAAAGAGTTAAAAGTTAAAACTCTTCACCTCTGTCTGAAAAATAAAGGAGTATCTAATTGATTTTATCTTCATTTAAGCTTATAGTATACCGTAACTCTAAACAATCAGGTCAACATTAAATAACGGCAATGTGGGAGAAATGTAACAAGTATCACATATGATATCCTTAAAAAAAAAGCTTGCAAAAAAAACAAAAAGAAAAAATCCCCTCTGCATGACTTATAAAAAAGATAGGAGGGAGCATAATAATATATAATCACGTAACCTCCTTGTTGACAGTGTTGGAGGTTGTCTCTGAGATCATTGGAGTTTTCTTTGTCTGAAACAAGTTTTGGACAGACTCGAATGCCTTTGCCTTTTTCTCCATTAATATGAGATCTGATTCTGCTAGCACCTCCTGCGAATTCCCGTTCACAATAGTTACACTTCCATCTTCGTCCTTCCTCCAATACCTCAACGTGTCGTCGCACATCATCATCCTTTGGCCTTCCACCACCTACCTTTTTCATCATTACTGTTCCTGCATGCATATGCAATATATATACAGAGACTGAACCAAACTGACAATAATTAAAATTTAAGTCATATATACAGTTCCAAAGTTTGGGGCTTGAGTTTTCGCCAATAAATATAATCTACTTTTCCCGCACATACAAAATCATCTACCTTTCCTTAATATGCATGCAATTTGATCGAGCAAAGTAATGAAGGGATGAAGATTATTGTGCGCGGAGAAGCTTCAGAGATCGACCAACCTTGAATCTGTCCAAGTAGAGAATCAACAATCGTGGAAAGGCAGAAGCAGAAATAATAAACAAAGGAAGATGAAAATGAGGTCACATGATAATAATCAAATGGAAAAGCAGAAGAAATTAAGAGAGGAAATTACTGAATGCTACTTCAAGTTGAGGATTGAAGCATGGCGGCGACTGAGACTGACTCCGGTGAGAAACAGAAGTCAACACAGAAGAAAACAAAAGATAAAATACATTCATCTATACATATTAGAAGCACATATACAGTCAGAAGGATGAATCTAACCTTAAGCATTCAAACACATATTGTATAACCTTCAAGTCTTCATTCTTCCCATCGGAAACAGAAGAAGACCCAACAACTCGAATCCCTTCCTGATACTTGGCATCAGCTTGGCTTTGTCCTGCTTCGTTCGGCATGCTATAATCTATTATACCGTCCAGTGAGATTTCTTATAAGGAAAATAAAATAAAATGAAATAAAATTCCCTGAGCATGACTTGTAAAAAAATTTACCAGAACTAAGGGAAGAGTTAAAAGTTAAAACTCTTCACCTCTGTCTGAAAAGTAAAGGAGTATCTAATTGATTTTATCTTCATTTAAACCTATGGTATAGCGTAACTGTAAATAATTGGGTCAACATTAAATAACGGCAATGTGGGAGAAATGTAATGAATATCACATATGATATCTTTAAAAAAAAGCTGGCAAAAAGACAAAAAGAAAAAATCCCCTCTGCGTGACCTATAAAAAAGATAGGAGGGAGCAGAATAATATATAATCACGTAACCTCCTTGCTGACAATGTTGGAGGTTGTCTCTGAGATCATTGGAGTTTCCTTTGTCTGAAACAAATTTTGGACAGACTCGAATGCCTTTGCCCTTGTCCTTATTAATATGAGATTTGATTCTGTTAGCACTCGCTGCAAATTCCCAGCCACAATATTTGCACTTCACTCTTCGTCCTCCCTCCAATAGCTCAACGTGTTGCCACACATCATCCCTTGGCCTTCCACCCACCTTGTCCATTATTGCTGTTCCTGCATATGCAATATATATGCTGAACCAGACGTAATAATCAAATTGAAGACATACAGTTCCACAGTCTTTTTTTTTTTTTTGAGCTGACATACAGTTCCACAGTCTGAAACTTGGTTATAACACACTTTCACATACAGTTGGAAACAAACTTAGCTTTCCCGAGAGAATGATTTTTTTGTTTTTTTTTTAATAAGGTTGGGGCAAAGGCTGAAGCAGAAGTAACAACAAACGAAGATGAAAATCAGGTTACATAATAAGCTAATGGAAAAGCAGAGAAAAGAGAGAAAATTACTAAATTCTATTTCAAGTTGTGGATTGAAGCATGGGCGACGACTGACTCCGGTGAGAAACAGTAGTGCTGCAGACTTGATGCGTCAACGGAGAAGAAAATGTGTGCAAATAATGGAGAAAGAGAGAATAGGCATATAATTAAGAACTTTGGGAATTTCGAGATCAGAAAAGATGGATTATAAAATATTCATATGAGCGTAACTTTGCCCAGAAAAAGAAGTCATTATTTATACAGAATATTGTTTTCCAGCTGTATCACTGAGTGCTTTATTATTAGAATGTTTTCTTCCACTGATGATGACTTTGCGCTCTTTCTTTCCACGGACATTTTTGACTTTATCATCTTCCGCGTTTCATCCTTTTTCTCTCTCATCTACTGCATGCAGAAATTATTTGGAGAATCTGATTTTTCTTTAAACAATACTCCTCCTAAATATAAAACACATCTTATAATATAACTTACATTATAAAATGAGTTTTATATTTAGACCAAAAGGAATACTTAATAACATTAGGTCACAACCAAACAGTACAAGTCAAGAAGCCCTCATGAAGTTCCAAGTACTTCCCACGAAGGTGGTGTTGATAAGGATACAATCAAATTTTTTGAAAAGCAATTTTTTTAAAAAAAATTAATTTTTCCTCCAAGGTAATTTCAAACTAAGTAGCCTTTAAAGAATCTCGCCTTCAAACTGTAAGAAGTTAAAAATCTAAGAATTCTCTGTGTATAGCATCAAGGAATGATCCAGGGCTTTCTAAACCGAAAAGCTGCATCCTTACTTAAGGATTTATCTGAGTAAACCATCATCTTAAAAAACCAGTCATGCGAGAAACAAATTCTGTAAGTAATGTGCTGAAGTGCGTTGCACCTCAAACCCTCCAGTTTTTGTTGAGAAGTTGTCTCAGCACACAATATCTTGCGTAGGTAAATGTAAGCATTAGCTATATTGTACCTGGACCCTATGATGATTAT
This sequence comes from Neltuma alba, assembly GCF_004799145.2. Lineage (NCBI taxonomy): Eukaryota > Viridiplantae > Streptophyta > Magnoliopsida > Fabales > Fabaceae > Neltuma > Neltuma alba. The sequence continues at coordinate 204,432 of NW_021635531.1, read as the reverse complement.
ATATGAAACAAACGAATCCATAATTCCATATAGACGAAAATATATAGATACTTAATATTTGATAAAAGATAGAATGAAGCAATTCATTACCTTAATTAATTAACGAATGCTAAATGAATAAAACTTTAACATAGAATATGGAACAAGAGATGAAAAAGTAACAAAAACATTAATATGGATATTTTTTTTTTAAGACGCAGAGTGACTGTTAAAAAAAAAAAAGAACAGAAATTTCTCCAATCATTTTGATCTGTATGGTATGCTGACAAGAATGAAAAACTCCGTCCATATTTATAAACAACCTTAGATTAAATCACGTAAATCAAAAAGTTAGTTAAAATTGATTAAAGATAATAAATGAGTAAAAATTGAAAGTTTGTTCTATAAATATACTTACTTATGGGAAAGGAGTATAAGAAAGAGAATAAAAATTATTATAATAAAAAGAATTATAAAAAAAGAGAAAATGTTTATAGAGAGAGATTATATTAAAATATGGGGAGAATTAGAGAGAGGGACCAATAGAGAGTGATATTTATGGAGGACCATAAAAATTAAAATTATTTAAAAAGGCAAATATTCAAACATAAATTTAAAAATACCATATTATCCCTATCCAAACCTCCTACATTTTCTCTTATATTTCCCCTATATTTTTTTCTAAACTAATGCAAATCAACAGATTTCACCAAATTAAACATGATTTCTCTCAAAGTTTTTCAACCTGCGCTAAAACCAATTTAAAAAATATGCAAACATTTTTTATTTTTGTAAAAATTAAAATATTATTTTCCTTATAAAATAAAATTTTATTTTTAAAATTGAAAGTAAAAATTATATAATTTTATTAAAAATTGATTATTATATACGTGGTTTTAAAAAATTCGAAGAAAATTTTTATTACTTATTATTTTTATTTTATATGAAATTTATATCATATTTTAAATAAAAAATTCTTGTAATGTTAAGAAATTTAATACAATCATTTATTTAAATTTTTAAAATTATGTACATAATTTATAATCTAGATTTTAATAAAATTATATAACTTTTATTTTCAATGAAAGTTTGTGATGGTTTTATAAAGAAAATTTTAACTTTGATAAGAAAATAAAACTTTAATTTTTACATGACTGAACAATATTTGAGTATTTTTTTAATTGATTTTTATGTAAGTTGTAAATTTTGAGAGAAACCATGTTTAATTTAGTGAAATTTATTAATTTGTATTAGTTTTGAAAATAAAATATAGGAGGAAATATAGGAGAAAATGTAGGAGGCTTGAATAGGAATAATGTAGTATTTTTAAATTTATATTTGAATATTTGGTCCTTTTAAATAATTTTGATTTTTATGGTCCTCTCCCTTAAATATCACTCCTTATTGGTCCTTCTCTTTAATTCTCCCTAAAATATAATCTCCAGAACATCTATTATCTAAGGAATGATGTTTTAATAAACAAAAAATAAATATATTAACTATTAAAATAAGTCTTTACTATGAGCAAAATAGAAAATTTCTTATAAAAATTTAAGACAATTTGTAATGTTATTTATATTTAAGGATAAAGAGATAATGGTAGTTGTTGCTTATGAAAAAAGACAGATGAAGTAACTTATAGCAAAAACTAATATGTTAAATAGATCAAAGTTCAGAAACTGAGTGTGACAAGTTAAATTAAAAGAAATGAGTCATAAAAAGTTAAATCTAATAAGATTAAAAAATTAACTTTCCTAAAAAAATTGAGCATAAAGGGTATTTGTTTGGTGAAAAATTGTTTAATCCACAAGACTAAATGGATAGATTCTCTGCTATCCTTGGATGGTGAAATAAGGGAGAGCAATATACTGGGGGAGAGAATACGTTAGGAGGAAAATCTCTTAAAAAAAATAATTTAAAAAAATTTACAACTTTTGAGAATTTCAGTACTAGTTTCCCTTCCCTCAAGACTTGAGCCCAAATAAGATACTTAAGGGGGTATTTGGATATTCCAATAATCACTTTTTAAAAGCACTTTTCTTCAAATCGAGAGACACTTCTCCACATATTTACCTCGTATACTGTAAAAGCACTTCTGAAACCATAATTTTGATTTTACCCAAACATCCCATTATTATGTCGTCGTTTCCATGGTTTTAAAAATTGGACCAGACCGGCCGGTTCAAAAACCGGCGAACCGCCACTTGTTCGGTTCGTTTATGGGGTGAACCGGAAGATCAGTGACCGCCATGAACCGGCTTAAACCGTTGTAAGCCGGTCATAAACCGGTTAACTCGTTGGTTGAGCAGTTTACCGGCTCTTCTTTTTTCATCCGATAGACCAGCACGAATGAAATTTTTTTTTTACAGCTTTGGAGACGATGATGGCGCAAGCAAAAAGAAGAAGAGGGGAAAGTATAACCAAGGTCGAAATTGAATTCTTTATTAACCAACAATTATACCTGAAAGAGATTTGGTGAAATCTTCAACCAATAACGATATGTGATTGTGAGAGAGAGCAAGATTGAAAAGTGGGTGAAAGCACAAGCAACCCAAAGAAGTTATGGTGGCTAGCGAGATTGAGATCAGAAGAGACGATTGCTTGTGAGGGAAAAGAGGAAATTCTTTGGAAGACTGAGCAACAGAGATGAGTTTTCCTTCCTTCGTTTCGAAGTCGTCTTCCTTCTCTCCGTTTATGTTGTTCGTTTTTCTTCAGTCAGCAGCCCCCATCTCCACTTTTTTGGTTCTTTTCCCCCCTTCTCTAGTTCCGGACTTCCGGCGCATCATCCCCACAAAAGAGGCCTGACATGAAATATTAAAATAACAAAAATATCCTTAGACTCCCTCATTCTAATTTGCCTAGGAGGAAAAAAATTAAGATAATAAAAATCAATCCATTTAAATCCAATGGATATGCGCCATTGATTTTCAATTATTTCCTCGAGATCTGCACAAGATCAATTATTCTTTGAAAATCTGCACAAAATATAACTAATTATTTCTCACAAAATATAAAATGGCTAATACAATAAATAAAATTTAATTCTCAATTTGCAGTTTATTACAAAAAAAGTTAAATCAAGAGAATAAAAATATCTATAAATAAGATTTATCAATATATCTAATAATTTATTATAACTTCGTTATTAATAATTAATAAATTTAACTATAAATAGTCTTTTTATAGACAAATATGGATATTTTAATAAATTTTATTTAAATTATTTTTTTAATGATCACCGGTCTGACTCTGGGTTGACTCCGGTCTAACCCCTAACCCTTGAACCACTGTCTTAACGGTTCAAGGTTCCGGTCAGGTTCAGTTTTTAATACCTTGGTCATTTCTGGGACTCTACAAATTGAATCTATTGGGGATCATCATCATCGCAACATGTACAATTATTCCCAAAATTATTAAAATAGTGATAATCATAATTATGCTACTATAACCTTATATAAATATTTTCAACATGTTCATTACTGAAAGTTTTAAAAAAAATATAATATATTCCAAAGGAGTAAAGTTTTTTTTTTGCCAACCCACAGGAGTAAAGTTACACAAATGAAAATAAAGGATAAAATTTTGAAAATTTTGCTCAAAAAATAAGGGGTATTATTATCATTCAAATGGAAAACAGTGAATTCATAAATAACCAAAAAAATATTGTCTCTCTTTATTCAAATTTATAAAATATTTTTTCTATTAGAAGTCAAATTTATTCAAAACACAATACAATGAGTAAACAAAAAAGCCGGCCAATCACATCTGGTCCATTTGAGCAAAGTCCAAAGAGCCCAACAGAAAAGGCCGGCCTCTCGTTGCAGAACAAAAAAAAACAATACAAAACAAGCGCGCGAAACAGTCGAACGAACAAGCATAAATGAAAGAGACCCAGACTTGAGTACTTTTCGAACCGCACATGCAAGGTTGAGGAACTGATGTGAACTCCTCGTTTTGAAAGAATGAACAAGAACCAATTCCTCCATACTAGCTCTCTTGGAGTTAAGATTCGCACAAGGCGTAGAAACTCCAAGTTGAATCCGTCTGAACCAAAGTCCAAGTCTCAAGAGGACATGCAAAACCAAAAACTTGAAGAAAAAAAAATCAGCAAGAAAAAACCAAATCCAAGCGCGAAGAAGGAAACTGAGTAGCCTAGAACAAAAAACCAGCAAACATAGGACCACCCATTCTATGCTTGGTTTCTAGAGAGTCATTCATAGCTTTCCCCTCGAGCGCATTTTAGCATAAGCTCGAAAAAGCCCAAGAGTTTCGAAGAGAGATCTCCATTCTCAATGTCTTGCTATTCACCAACTGCCTTAAAACATCATTTCGAAGCGTTGTTGCCTTGCCACCATTTCCAAGTTGAAGAGCTTTAGTACGAAGTAATCGGATCCATCATTTCCTACCGTTAGATTTAGGCTTCTCTACCGTAGGACTATAACATTTGTGGAGATCATGAGTCCCTGCATTCTTGTTTCGTTTCGTTTAGAACTTGGCCAAGAGTTTTCATATCGTAGACGCTTTCTCGTGGCTTCCTTTTCCGTTACAGAAGCATTGGAGCCGGAAGAATGGGTTTGATTGCATACGTGGGCCTCAGCTAACTGGTCTAGGTGAGTTTCTTTCCCAGATGAGGAGTCATCAAAAGTTCAAAACAATCCAAAAGAACCACCTTGGGCCCCAGATAAAGCAGATGAATACGGGTTGGAACCCGGAATATTATAAGAAGCCCATAATTTAAGCCCAAGATTGAGTTTCAGAAAATAAATACCTTTTGAAAAAGTGAGATGCCCCTAACGACGGCCCACATGACGCAGTCTGGCAAATTGACCCGAGAAATTCTTGTATGCACGGGGGAGTATCATGTCATTTGTGATCTATCTAATTAGATGAAAAAAATTCAGATAGGTAGTCTTAATGGCATCGCTGATCAGAGCAATAAAAGATCGTGGGTCCTACAAAAGTTTATACTGTATTTAATAATTTCTCTCTCTTCCTCCCATTTTCATTTCCAACAATACCTTTCTCTCGTCTATTGAATAAACCACCCTGCAAATTTTACATTCATCCCTCTTAAAATACTCCCTCGTTTTTTTATAAGAGATATTTGATGCTTATGGTATGCTCTTATATATAAGAGACACTTACAAGTTGTCTCTACTTTTTGTTGGTTTAATTTTCCCATATTTATTATCTCCAACTCACCCACTCCTCCCCGCTACCACTTCTCTTTCTTTTAATAAGTTTATTCTCTCTCATGCTCCTCTCTCCTTATTAATGAGGGTATTTTTGAAAAAAAATTATACTTTTACATATTTAATTGTTCTTAACTAATTTTTTAAACTGTTTTTTTATCAATGTACTCGGTTATGTCTCTTATAATAAGGAACGGAGGGAGTAAATAAATACTTTTTGCCATGAGAAAATAATAAATACATAATTATATATTACATCTTAGAACATTTTATATTTTACCTAAATGTATTATTAATATATAGCATATAGCATAACATTAACTTTAATCTCCTAATTTACTAAAGGAATTTTCCAGCTTTTCGTTAGCTTTTATTTCATCATTTTATATCTTCCCGATGCTACCAAATATAAAGAGATGGTGCAAATATATGAGCCGTAAAAATAGACAATAACAAATTAAATTTGATCCCACAAAAAACTTAGTTAACAGTGATTAGATAATAAAAATTCTCTTTTATTTTAAGTGAGTAAATCAAGATTGAATTTGAATCAAGTGAATTAAATTGAAATTAAATAAGGTAGAGAGTTACCGTTTAACAAATGGAAATGACAATTATTAGATAGATCAATTTGTGAGTAAATATTAGATGTTGACTTGTAAATCAATCTCTTCCGGTTCTTATTATAAGACGTTAACAGGGTCATTAATGGCTTTTTTCCCCCCACTAATCAACTCGATTTATTAAAATTACTCCCCTTTGATCCTTTTTATAAGATCATATTAACCAAATTATACAGTTTAAGAAAACTGTTAAATTAGTTAAAAGTAATAAATATGTAAAAATTAAACTTCATTTTTTCAAATATATCCTCCGTATTTAATGAAGAGAGTAATAAAGAGAGAAATAATAATAATATAATAAATAATAAAAGAGAATGAAATATGATTAAAAGATGAGAAGAGACAATAACAATTAATTATAGGCAAAATTGGTTAAAAAAATTTAATTTTTAGATTAATAATTTTAGTAAGATTTTATAAAAAGCAACCGAACGAATTCAAATTTTGGGCTCTTATAAATAACACCTGGGAAATATTATTATAATATTTATTAGCAAACATTGATGTAAATCACATTATTAAAACAGTGGCATATTTGAAAAATTTTATAATCTTGGAGCACCTTAATGACATGACTGCTTTTCTTGGTATGTGTGAATTAGTTGTTTTTGATGACCCATATTATAATAAGGGTGAAAAAACAGTATTAAAGTATTAATATCTTCAGAAGGTCACTTTTAATTTGAGTAGTTTACTTGTAATAAATTGTATGAAGTTTGACTTTTAAAAATTATAGCATTAAAAAGAATTTTAATAAAAATATTTGAAAATGTAATATTTCTTTGGGTGCTCATCAATTAATGTGCAGTCAATGCCAACTAGTGACAGGTCAGCAACGTTAATTTAAAAATAGAGTGCGTCGGGGGGTTAATTTGCCATTTGTGGAACTCCATTGATTCCTCTCTGTAGGACTAAAGAAAAAATCTCCCACACCAACTATACTAAATTCTTTGATGCGACGTCTTGCTCCCGTTTATGCCAACTTCATCAGCTAACCTTTAATAGGAAAGGCATCATTTGTGGCAAGTCATAATTTCATACTCTCAAAAGGAGCACATTAGGAAAAAGTATTAAATAATTATCAAATTTTCTAATTTGCCTCATAAATAGAAAGAAATCACTCTCCAAAATGTTGTCCAACAAATAGAAACTGAGTACAGCCAATTTTAAGATACTTGAGCAACCTCTTGGATAAAGCGTCTACATGTCATCTGCTATAAGCAAGTATAATGCGTTACAAATTAAACCAAGGTTCATCATAATTAATGTGCTAATGAAAAAAGTGTAATAGGCCAATATATATAGAGGCACTCAACATAAATATAGAATCAAAAGCGGTCCTTAAATGATTATTTAAAGAAGGATAGGTCGGCTCCCGTGTCACCCTCCGTACAACCATGACCTGTAAATTACATTACCTAAAAAGGTCAGAATTAGAATTAGAATTGCAATTGCGAATAAAATGGCCTTGTAATTAAGACGCATGGTGTAACACCTACTTTAATCTTATATAATTAATTTCGAGCCAGTAAGCCAGGTTTGATCCTCAGAGGAAGAAACAGAATTCTTTCATTACTTATTTTGAGAACTTTTTCCAAAACACAGGGAATACATATAAATCCCACTTTATATAATGCAATTCCACTAACCTTTACGTACTCTTGTTCCCTTCCAGGTTTTGGGCAACTTAAGCCTAAGTTTTTTTTTTTTTTAAACTTACATTCCAGTTTCTAAACAAAATTTATTTCGCGAAGTTAATCACTTAGCATAAAGAACCATCTTTATACTTATTAAATACCAAACCTTCAGCTAATCACAATATTTCTTTAAAATCAGTACTTGCATACGTTTATAAATTTATATGTATAAAATCCGATTACCATATATAAACTTCTTTTCCCCTTTTTTTTCACTTGAGCAACTTTTAACCTTAATCTAAAAATTTTCCAGGTGTAAGATAATAATCAAACCATACTTTCAATATCTCTAGACAACTTTAACAATCCAAAGTAACTGCAAAACATTTTCAGGATCATTAGACAAAAACTGCAAACTGATTCCTAGTTTTCAAAGTTACTCATTCTATTTAACCTCTTGTGATTAGCACTTGATCACATTTAAGCTCTTGAGATTTGCCTTATATACAATCAATTTGATTGTCCTCTAACACACATAACTTTTACTCCAGATCTGGAAATTTTCCAGATTTATAGCTATGTATTCAAATTCAAATTTAGCATTCAAATTATCACACCCATTGATCCATCTAATCTCCCTTAACTGCACCACAACACGCAAAAGGAAAGGAGTTCAAGTTCTGCTCCCCACTTAGTCCCATTATCCACCAAACGAAAGAAGAAAACAACATGCAATCCAACATACTCACATGCAATGAGATTTTTACTGTTATGGGTCTTGATTTTAATAGATTCTGAGCTACAAATTCAAACAACCTTCTTTCCCCTGTTTCGGCCAACCTAAAACAGAGCATGGAAATCCACATGCAAGTTAAAAATCACACTCCATTATCATCAACAAATACTACTCTTTCCTCATCATCAAGTTTCGCACTCAATCAAGAGTTTCTCTCACTAGAAACCAAGCTTCTTTCATCATAACTCTTCAAACACTTAGCAAACCGAAGAAGAAGAGTAGAATGATGATCAGAGGACTCACCTTGTTCAGAGACTAAGCTGGGCATGCAAGGAAACGGCCACCGATCACTACTCGGACGGCTTCTGCTCTTACGGTCTCCCTCTCACGTTTCTCTTGGCTTTCTTTTTTTCTCTCTGGCTTCCTGTCGAAATGATGGAAAGAGGAGCAGATGGGTTTAATCAAATTTTAAAAAAAAAAAGGTGAGAAATGATCAACAAGTTTGTAGTCACTTTCATCCTTTCAACTAATTTCTGAAATATAAAATAAATCCAAAAATTAATCCATCATATTTTAAATGGATTTTCCTTCTCTATTAACTTCTTTGGCTCATAAAATAATTTTTCTAAAATTGGGAATCAAAAATCAATTCCTAACCATTTTCCCTGAATTTTTTAAGAAAATAACCTTTAATTTCAGAAATCAATCCTTAATTCATTTTAAGGATTTTATGCCTCAATTAGCTTATTTACCTCATAAAATAATTATCCTAAAATTTTTATCTCAAATATAAACCTCAACCTATTTTTCTTGAATCTTTAAAAAAATAGGTCCTCCTGAGTCCTTGAAATTTTTCCAAATTTTTTTAGGCTTTAAATAATTTTAATAAATTTCTTTCCCCTGTTATCATAAAATTTAAAAATTTGAGATGTTACACATGCCACAAACAACTTTGAAACTATACTTTGTGACTAATTGAATAACTGACAATACCATTAGAAACTTCGGAGATGAAATATATTCACAATGATTAACTTCCTGTATTGTGTAATGCACACTTTGAGCATTCAAATAAAACACAAGAACAGATTTTCACGTTATAATCTACGATTTATTTCAATTTCATATAATTTATAACAAACAAAATTTCAATTATGGGAACATTAATATTTTTTATTGGCAGCAATTTTGAAATTGATGTGAGCGTGCAAGGTTAGTGGTGATCACAAAAATCAAGTACAACACAAGCAGGCAGGGAGAAATAAACAATAAAGAAAGAAACATATGATTATGTGGCTCTAATATAAATTTTAGGTTTTCAAAGTTCGTCACTTTGTGTCATTAGAGATGAGAAGCTTATCAGTACATTTGAAGCTTGAGGATAAGTACACACAAACGGTAACAATATTCTTAAATTGCCGAGATTCAATCAGAATCATAAACATAATACTCCTCTCGGTCCTAATTATAAGACCCAATGGACTTATTTGAGGAGATTAAGGAAGTAAGTTAAGTTGGTTATTTATAATAAATAAGTGTTGTTATTCCTAAAATATTCTTTCAATTAAGTATATTGGCTAAAACTATCATTATTAGAAGGATTATCTGGAAAAAAATGCATAAATAAAGAGAGAAATGGATTGGGTCTTATAATTAGGACCAAATAAAAAGTCAAATTGGGTCTTATAATAAGGACCGAAGGAGTATAAAATAAGTCAGATATGGACCTGATTAATCAATATTAATTCCCCAACGGTATCCAGTTGGGGTTTTCTCCATCAGAAGCCCACCTCCATCATTTGAGATCGCTATCTGAGGGTGATTTAGTTGACGGCAACTATTAGCAGAGAATGTTTGGAGGGAAGGGCAGAGCATGATGCCTCTGTATACGACATCTAATTGTGGCATGAAATTTAATTTGAGAGATGTCAACTTGGGGAGAATGAGAGTAGGGTGAGTAGGTTGGTTAGGCAGAAGGACCATGAGGTCGCCACTACCAGCTGTAGGTTCCAATTCAGAATGATCCTCTTCAGCTCCAACCATTTCTTTCATGTTGCAACAACAATCAACATCAATGGTGCGCAAGTTTTGTAGGTGTGCCAGTAACTTGGGTGTCATCAGAGCCTCCATGCGGTGGCATTGCCGAATATTGAGATCTGTGAGATGAGAAAATAGGATGGATTGATGCAAGGAATCAGCATATGGTGACACTAAATCTTTCAATCCCTTCAAAGAATACATTTTGAGACATCCAACAAGTTGAGTAGAGGGGCAAAAGGGGCAATTACAACAATATAAGCACTCCAAACCATTACATACTATGATTTCCAGCAGTTTAATTTGTGATGGATTATTGTGGTGGCCAGATGATAAAACACTACATAAGGATCTGTCACCTTTCCCTCGGCCACTAGTCTCGATAACCAACTCGTCGACGATGCCTCCTGGGAGTATAACTTTTTCATTTCCCCAGTCCATATTCTTAATAAGTATCTTGTTCACGGAATTTCTCCATCATAAGAATGATGATTATAGTGCCGGCGTAGTTGATCGTATCTTGCACCCCCTAAAGTTTTTATTTTTTTTTCATACTGGAAAGTAGCCCCCTAAAGTTAATCGATAGCTTATGGTTACACATTATGGGCCAGGAAGCTCACAAAGTTATTGAACGCGCTAATGTCACAAAAATGGGCTACTATAACTTCCAACCTTTTCAAAACTTGTGTACCTTGTCCAATCACATCCGTTGAGCATTGGGCCCAACCCGCCTCAAGACACTCTAAATTGATCAATGTGGATAGAAGCCATGCTGACATTTTCAGCTTTTCTGCAGGGAGTAGAGATAGGCATCTAAGATTGACCAATGATTCCAAGCCCGTAGGTGCTTCAGTGATGGCAGTAGAAGATAGATCCAATGATATTAACCGTTTCAATTTTCCTAGTGAGGGAATGTAACTCAATTTTGTACATCCTGAGAGTAATAATGCAATCAGACATTTCAAGTTGAACAACGATGCAGGCAAACGCTCAATCATAGTCTCAGACAAATCAAGTATCTTGAGAGCAGGCGTGTTGTTGAAAAATTTATCTAGAATGTGGTTGAGTTCTACATTACAATCCAAAAGCAACATCGAAAGTTGAGAACACTTAAAACACGTTCCATTTGGAATTGTTTGTATGTTGTTTCCCGTCAAAAAAACTTTTTGTAGATCTTCTGTCCATTGGTCATCACTCGGTATTTCTGTCAAATTCTTATCAGCTTTTCCCATAATTTTACAAGTTTCTTCTGCAATACCAATAGCAAGGGCTCTAAGAAATTTGTTTATCACCCATGCACCCTCAATATAGTCCAACATGCTATGATCCTCTAATTTATGCAAAATTTTATAACCTTCGTAATACTGCACCCTCAACTTCCTTGTCCCATCTATGTTTTCATAAACAAATCTTCTTATCCAACGATCACGCTCATCGTCGTCAAAAATTCCATCGGTACTTAAAGCACAATACAAGAAGAATCTTTGCAATTTGTTATTTAAGAAATCATAGCTAGATCTCAAAATTGGCAATACCCATTTGTCCACTTCATATTGCCCATTGCCCAGGTTTTGAAGACATTCCAACATATGACTCCATTCTCTAGCTTCTGTTTTCCCCTTCATGCTTGTCGCGATTCTAACAATAGCTAGGGGAAAACCCTCACATTTTTGTGCCACATTCCGTGCAATATCTTCCACTTTCGAAGACAGTTCTTCACGGAAGGATCCCAAAACCTCCTTAAACAAATCCCAACTCTCTTCTTCATCATCATCATCATCTAGAGGCGCCACTTCTATTACCTCCTTACAACCCATACCTTGACACACATTCCTTATACGGGTGGTCAAAATCAATATAATTTGATTATCTGACATAGGAAATCCAACGTCCTTTAGAAAGAAATGATCCCAAACATCATCTAAAATAATAACACATTTGTTCATCTCTTTGAATGCTTGAAATAATTTCCCGGCAACTCTTTTAACCTCAAACTCATCAGATATATCTAGATCAATTGATTTGGCTATCACTTTTTGCAAATGGGAGATGCTATTTTGTGATACAGTTACCCAAATAACTTTAATGTCACTACTAACTTCTTCCAAAATAAGCTTGTTATGTATATGGGTTGCTAAGGCTGTTTTTCCTGACCCTCCCATTCCCCAAATTCCAATTGCTGACACCGTGTCATCCATTATCCATTTCCATATATCTTGAATATGCCTTTGAAAATCACAACCTATTAAATCTGTCATAGGCAATGTATAACCTTTAGAGGATCCTAGCAACAAGAACAGTAATGAATAATTAAGTAAAGAGAGTAAGAAGAATATATAAAAAATTAAGCTTAAGTATATGGCATTCAAATTTTAAGTAGTCATATATATCAATATATGTATATACTCTATCCGTCCCTGTGTGTAAATCGAAATTTGAAAATTTTCGAGCATTCAAAATGCAAGTCACCACAGAATTTAGGCAGCATTAAATATTTTTTCTCCACTTGTCCCTCATTAACTAATCCAAGAAGTTATAGAGAAGAGAGTGGCTAAGAGAAATACTGGTAGTTATGACAATTTTTTCGGCCAAAAATGTTTAGGACAATTTTTTAAAGTTTAAAAACGTGAAGTAATTTTAATACATTTTCATAAATGACAAATAAAAGGAGTTGGATATATATTTTATCTGCTGATACTCGTACCTTTTTCTAAACTATCAGATTTATTCACTCTGTCAATTCGTAACCTTTTATTGCCATCCTGTTGTTCAACTTGTGCAAAGTGCCGTCTTGCTTTGTCGTATAGATTTTGTTTTTCTTGGTTGAGGTCACTGTTGAGCAACTTTGAAGCCAAATCCTCCCTTTCTTTTTTACTGTCAAACTGCATATAATTGTCCTTATCGTTTACTATATGACTAAAAGAGAGTGCTCGCGTGGGCATGTGTAAGTGCTTACCCATATGAGTCTATTACTAATATCTTTGCAAGAGGTCGTACCTGAAATAAAGAATTTCCCTTCACATAATTATGTGACTGTTCCATGAACTTCACAACAAAGATGCCACAGTCAAATCTACAAATTAAAACGTATAAATATATATATATATATGATAAGGTTATGATAAAAACTTTTTCTAGTAAAGTTTATATAATTTTATACAATAGTAATTGTTCACTCACCCATTAGGCTGTAGAAGGATGTCGTTTTCCATCTTGGAACGAAATTTTGTAAATGCTACTTTCACGAACAGCTTTTCCATCGCAAGCAACTAGATATAAATAAAATATTATATATAATCAAAAGAATAATTAATCGGTTAATCTTCTGAATATTGCAATTATCTAACTCTCACCATTTTTTGTTATCTCATTGCGTTCTGGCTCAGCCACAAATGTATTGAGTAGCGAATCCCATATTTCAATCTCTTCATTCTTTAAATGAATAATGTATAAATAAAAATGTCCACCAGTTGGCTTTGCTTCAATGTAAACAGGAATAAACACCTATTATTTGTGATAACAAAAATCAAATTGACATAGAGCAGGAAAAAAGGAGAATAATATAACGTCCCAAGTAAGGAATATAATTATTAAAAAATTTGAATAACAACAGAGTAGCTTATAATGACAAGTTCCATGATAATAAATAACAACTACTTATTTGTCATTAAAACTTACTGATAATTTTTTTTCTTGAAGAGTTGATTATAATTCTTTCAAAAGCAAGTAATCATGTTGATAAAGAACCTTTTTTATAAAGAGTTGAAACGACATACCTTTTTACAGGATTCCAGGTCAGACATATAATTTTCTCTTATTCGTTGGCAGCGGACAAAGTGCAAGAATTGACCTATGCTACCTCCGAGTGCTGCATTCTATAATCATATCATGGACGAATCATTAAAAATTATTGTCAATGAACTGGTTTTAGATTAAAAATCTATTGATATACATCATATAACAAGAAAGGGAATAGAAAATCACCGAAAATGTCACAGGAAGATACCAATTCAAAGGCATAGTTTTCTTTCGCTCAACATGGGTTAACATCTCCACAAAAATATCTATTACCTAAGAATATAATGAATGGAACTAAATGTTAATATGACTAAAACCTTGGTCATTAATATTAAAATCGAATATAAAATATAATAAATACTCACCAATGAATCCAAAAAAGTCTCCGGTTTAAGTGTGGTGAATTCTTCTTGAGTCAAATATGAAAGCGGGGAAATAAAAACCTTATCTTCAGGACTGAAGAGTTAGAATGATATGCATATCAAAAAATAGAACTAGGGGAAATAAAATACATTCATATATACATATTAGAAGCACACACACAAATTTTGGACGCATAAATCCAACCTTAAGCATTCAAACACATATTGTATGACTTGCAAGTCTTCATTCTCCCTATTGGAAACAGAAGATGACCCAACTGGAAACACTTCCTGATAGTTTGCTTCAGCTTGGATTTGTCCTGCTTCGTTAAAAAAACGGGAAAAATTACCAGAACTAAGAGAAGATTTAAAACTCTTCACATCTATCTGAAAATTAAAGGAGTATCTAATTAATTTTACCTTCATTTAAACCTATACAGTGTAGCTTTCTTTTTTTTAAAAAAAAAAAACCTCTCTGTATGACTTAAAAAAGATAGGAGTATAACAATATATTAACTCATTAAATCTGTCTCGAGTTGAAAACTTTTCCTACTTTATTTATATTAATTAAGATTGCGAGGGAAAAAGAAAAATATCAAGAGTTACATTGAAGTATTAATTCCAGAAATAAAATTGATAAATAAATATTAATTACTCCCAAAATGAGTTACGTATGACTTATATTTTGAATTAGACTGAAGCAATACCTTGTTGAGAATGTAGGATGCTGTCTCTTGGATCATTAATGGAGTTTCTTCCTTTGTCTGAAACAAAATTTGGACAGACTCGAATGCCTTTGCCCTTGTCCTTATTAATATGAGATTTGATTCTGTTAGCACTCGCTGCAAATTCCCAGCCACAATATTTGCACTTCACTCTTCGTCCTCCCTCCAATAGCTCAACGTGTTGCCACACATCATCCCTTGGCCTTCCACCCACCTTGTCCATTATTGCTGTTCCTGCATATGCAATATATATGCTGAACCAGACGTAATAATCAAAATTGAAGACATATATACAGTTCCACAGTCTGAAACTTGGTTATAACACACTTTCACATACAGTTGGAAACAAACTTAGCTTTCCCGAGAGAATGATTTTTTTGTTTTTTTTAATAAGGTTGGGGCAAAGGCTGAAGCAGAAGTAACAACAAACGAAGATGAAAATCAGGTTACATAGTAAGCTAATGGAAAAGCAGAGAAAAGAGAGAAAATTACTAAATTCTATTTCAAGTTGTGGATTGAAGCATGGGCGACGACTGACTCCGGTGAGAAACAGTAGTGCTGCAGACTTGATGCGTCAACGGAGAAGAAAATGTGTGCAAATAATGGAGAAAGAGAGAATAGGCATATAATTAAGAACTTTGGGAATTTCGAGATCAGAAAAGATGGATTATAAAATATTCATGAGTGTAACTTTGCCCAGAAAAAGAAGTCATTATTTATACAGAATATTGTTTTCCAGCTGTATGACTGAGTGCTTTATTATTAGAATGTTTTCTTCCACTGATGATGACTTTGCGCTCTTTCTTTCCACGGACATTTTTGACTTTATCATCTTCCGCGTTTCATCCTTTTTCTCTCTCATCTACTGCATGCAGAAATTATTTGGAGAATCTGATTTTTCTTTAAACAATACTCCTCCTAAATATAAAACACATCTTATAATATAAATTACATTATAAAATGAGTTTTATATTTAGACCAAAAGGAATACTTAATAACATTAGCTAGGTCACAACCAAACAGTACAAGTCAAGAAGCCCTCATGAAGTTCCAAGTACTTCCCACGAAGGTGGTGTTGATAAGGATACAATCAAATTTTTTGAAAAGCAATTTTTTTAAAAAAAATTAATTTTTCCTCCAAGGTAATTTCAAACTAAGTAGCCTTTAAACAATCTCGCCTTCAAACTGTAAGAAGTTAAAAATCTAAGAATTCTCTGTGTATAGCATCAAGGAATGATCCAGGGCTTTCTAAACCGAAATGCTGCATCCTTACTTAAGGATTTATCTGAGTAAACCATCATCTTAAAAAACCAGTCATGCGAGAAACAAATTCTGTAAGTAATGTACTGAAGTGCGTTGCACCTCAAACCCTCCAGTTTTTGTTGAGAAGTTGTCTCAGCACACAATATCTTGCATAGCTAAATGTAAGCATTAGCTAGATTGTGCCTGGACCCTATGATGATTATATATGAAACAAACGAATCCATAATTCCATATAGACGAAAATATATAGATACCTAATATTTGATAAACGATAGAATGAAGCAATTCATTACCTTAATTAATTAACGAATGCTAAATGAATAAAACTTTAACATAGAATATGGACCAAGAGATGAAAAAGTAACAAAACATTAATATGGATATTTTTTTTTAAGACACGGAGTGACTGTTTAAAAAAAAAAAAAGAACAGAAATTTCTCCAATCATTTTGATCTGTATGGTATGCTGACAAGAATGAAAAACTCCGTCCATTTTTATAAACAACCTTAGACTAAATCACGTAGATAAAAAAGTTAGTTAGAATAGATTAAAGATAATAAATGGATAAAAATTGAAAGTTTGTTCTATAAAATATACTTATTCATGGGGAAAGGAGTATAAGAAAGAGAATAAAAAATTATTATAATAAAAAGAATTATAAAAGAAAGAGAAAATGTGTTATAGAGAGAGATTATATTAAAATATAATCTCCAGAACATTTATTAACCAAGCAATGATGTTTTAATAAACAAAAAATAAATATATTAACTATTAAAATAAGTCTTTAATATGAGCAAAATAGAAAATTTCTTATAAAAATTTAAGACAACTTGTAAATGTTACTTATATTTAAAGATAAAGAGGTAATGGTAGTTGTTGCTTATGAAAAAAAGACAAATGAAGTAACTTATAGCAAAAGCTAATATGTTAAACAGACCAAACTTAGGAACTGAGTCGTGACAAGTTAAATTAAAAGAAATGAGTCATAACAAAGTTAAATCTTATAAGATTAAAAAATTAACTTTCCTAAAAAAATTGAGCATAAAGGGTATTTGTTTGGTGAAAAATTGTTTAATCCACGAGACTAAATGGATAGACTCTCTGCTATCCTTGGATGGTGAAATAAGGGAGAGCAATATACTGCGGGAGAGAATACGTTAGGAGGAAAATCTCTTAAAGAATAATTTAAAAAATTTTACAACTTTTGAGAATTTCAGTACTAGTTTCCCTTGCCTCAAGACTCGAGCCCAAATAAGATACTTATTATGTCGTCGTTTCAGGGACTCTCCAAATTGAAATCTATTGTAGATCATCATCATCGCAACATGTACAATTTATTCCCAAATTATTAAAATAGTGATAATCATAATTATGCTCCTATAGCCTTATTTATAAATTATTTTCAACATGTTTCATTGCTGAAAGTTAAAAAAATATATAATATATTCCAAAGGAACAACGTTTTTTTTTTGGGCCAACCTACAGGAGTAAAGTTTACACAATGATAAATAAATGATAAAATTTTACTCAAAAAATAAGGGGTATAATTGTCATTCATATGGAAAAAAGTGAATTCATAATATAACCAAAAAAATATTTTGTCTCTCATTTATTCAAATTTATAAATATTTTTTTCTATTAGAAGTCAAATTTATTCAAAACACAATACAATGAGTAAACAAAAAAAGCCGGCCAATCACATCCAGTCCATTTGAGCAAAGTCCAAAGAGCCCAACAGAAAAGGCCGGCCTCTCGTTGCAGAAACAAAAACACAATACAAACAAGCGCGAGAAACAGTCGAACAAACAAGCATGGTGAACGAGACCCAGACTTGACTACTTTTCGAACTGCACATGCAAGGTTGAGGAACTGATGAACTCCTCGTTTTGAAAGAATGAACAAGAAACAATTCCTCCATACTAGCTCTCTTGGGAGTTAAGATTCGCACAAGGCGTAGAAACTCCAAGTTGAATCCGTCTGAACCAAAGTCCAAGTCTCAAGAGGACATGCAAACCAAAAACTTGAAGAAAAAAAAATCAGCAAGAAAAAACCAAATCCAAGCGCGAAGAAGGAAACTGAGTAGCCTACACAAAAAAACCAGCAAACATAGGACCACCCATTCTATGCTTGGTTTCTAGAGAGTCATTCATAGCTTTCCCATTCGAGCATTTTTAGCATAAAGCTCGAAAAAGCCCAAGAGTTTCAAAGAGAGATCTCCATTCTCAATGTCTTGCTATTCACCAAACTGCCTTAAAACATCATTTCGAAGCGTTGTTGCCTTGCCACCATTTCCAAGTTGAAGAGCTTTAGTTCGAAGTAATCGGATCCATCATTTCCTACAGTTAGATTTAGGCTTCTCTACCGTAGGACTATAACATTTGTGGAGATCATGAGTCCCTGCATTCTTGTTTCGTTTAGAACTTGGCCAAGAGTTTTCATATCGTAGACGCTTTCTCGTGGCTTCCTTTTCCTGTTACAGAAGCATTGGAGCCGGAAGAATGGGTTTGATTGCATACGTGGGCCTCAGCTAACTGGTCTAGGTGAGTTTCTTTCCCAGATGAGGAGTCATCAAAAGTTCAAAACAATCCAAAGAACCACCTTGGGCCCCAGATAAAGCAGATGAATACGGGTTGGAACCCGGAATATTATAAGAAGCCCATAATTTAAGCCCAAGATTGAGTTTCAGAAAATAAATACCTTTTGCAAAAGTGAGATGCCCCGAACGACGGCCCACATGACGCAGTCCGGCATTAATGACCCGAGAAATTCTTGTATGCACGGGAGTATCATGTCATTTGTGATCTATCTAATTAGATGAAAAAAATTCAGATAGGTTGAGTCTTGCATGGCATCGCTGATCAGAGCAATAAAAAATCGTGGGTCCTAAAAAGTTTATATTTAATAATTTCTCTCTCTTCCTCCCATTTTCATTTCCCTTTCTTTCTCGTCCATTGAATAAACCACCCTGCAAATTTTACCTTCTTCCCTCCTATAAAATAATAAATACATAATTATATATTACATACTTAGAACATTTTATATTTTACCTAAATGTATTATTAATATATAGCATATAGCATAACATTAACTTTTAATCTCCTAATTTACTAAAGGAATTTTCCAGCTTCTTCGTTAGCTTTTATTTCATCATTTTATATCTTCCCGATGCTACCAAATATAAAGAGATGCAGCAAATATATGAGCCGTAAAAATAGACAATAACAAATTAAATTTGATCCCACAAAAAACTTAGTTAACAGTGATTATATAATAAAAATTTTCTTTTTATTTAAGCTGAGTAAATCAAGATTGAATTTGAATCAAGTAAAATTAAATTGAAATTAAATAAGTAAGAGTTACCGGTTAACAAATGGAAATGACAATTAATTAGATAGATAAGTTTGTGAGTAAATATTAGATGTTGACTTGTAAATACTCCCTCTTGGTTCTTATTATAAGAGGTTAACAGGGTCATTAATGGCTCCCCCCCCCTAATTTACTTTGGAAAAAAGCGAATGCCCGCTTCACCAATTGCTTGTGTTTAGTCACACGCCGCGCCTGCCGGCTGAACTACATGCATGGTCTGATACCTTTCATCTCATTTCTTCTTGTTTGGCATATTTGAAAATTTTTATAATCTTGGAGCACATTTAATAACATGACTGCTTTTCTTGATATGTGTGAATTAGTTGTTTGGGTGATGACCCATTATAATAAGGGTAAAGAAAGAACAGTATTAGAGTATTAATATCTTCAGAAGGTCACTTTTAATTTGAGTAGTTTACTTGTAATAAATTGTATGAAGTTTGACTTTTAAAAATTATAGCATTAATAAGAATTTTAATAAAAATATTTGAAAATGTAATATTTCTTTGGGTGCCCATCAATTAATGGGCAGTCAATACCAACTAGTGACAGGTCAGCAACGTTAATTTGAAAATAGAGTGCGTCGGGGGGTTAATTTGCCATTTGTGGAACTCCATTGATTCCTCTCTATAGGACTAAAGAAAAATTCTCACACACCAACTATACTAAATTCTTTTATGCGACGTCTTGCTCCCGTTTATGCCAACTTCATCAGCTAACCTTTAATAGGAAAGGCATCATTTGTGGCAAGTCATAATTTCATACTCTCAAAAGGAGCACATTAGGAAAAAGTATTAAATAATTATCAAATTTTCTAATTTGCCTCATAAATAGAAAGAAATCACTCTCCAAAATGTTGTCCAACAAATAGAAACTGAGTACAGCCAATTTTAAGATACTTGAGCAACCTCTTGGATAAAGCGTCTACATGTCATCTGCTATAAGCAAGTATAATGCGTTACAAATTAAACCAAGGTTCATCATAATTAATGTGCTAATGAAAAAAGTGTAATAGGCCAATATATATAGAGGCACTCAACATAAATATAGAATCAAAAGCAGTCCTTAAATGATTATTTAAAGAAGGATAGGTCGGCTCCCGTGTCACCCTCCGTAGAACCATGACCTGTAAATTACATTACCTAAAAAGGTTAGAATTAGAATTAGAATTGCGAATAAAATGGCCTTGTAATTAAGACGCATGGTGTAACACCTACTTTAATCACACCAGGGGCTTATATAATTAATTTCGAGCCAGTAAGCCAGGTTTGATCCTCAGAGGAAGAAACAGAATTCTTTCATTAATTATTTTGAAAACTTTTTCCAAAACACAGGGAATACATATAAATCCCACTTTATATAATGCAATTCCACTAACCTTTACGTACTCTTGTTCCCTTCCAGCTTTTGGGCAACTTAAGCCTAAGTTTTTTTTTTTTAAACTTACATTCCAGTTTCTAAACAAAATTTATTTCGCGAAGTTAATCACTTAGCATAAAGAACCATCTTTATACTTATTAAATACCAAACCTTCAGCTAATCACAATATTTCTTTAAAATCAGTACTTGCATACGTTTATAAATTTATATGTATAAAATCCGATTACCATATATAAACTTCTTTTCCCCTTTTTTTTCACTTGAGCAACTTTTAACCTTAATCTAAAAATTTTCCAGGTGTAAGATAATAATCAAACCATACTTTCAATATCTCTAGACAACTTTAACAATCCAAAGTAACTGCAAAACATTTTCAGGATCATTAGACAAAAACTGCAAACTGATTCCTAGTTTTCAAAGTTACTCATTCTATTTAACCTCTTGTGATTAGCACTTGATCACATTTAAGCTCTTGAGATTTGCCTTATATACAATCAATTTGATTGTCCTCTAACACACATAACTTTTACTCCAGATCTGGAAATTTTCCAGATTTATAGCTATGTATTCAAATTCAAATTTAGCATTCAAATTATCACACCCATTGATCCATCTAATCTCCCTTAACTGCACCACAACACGCAAAAGGAAAGGAGTTCAAGTTCTGCTCCCCACTTAGTCCCATTATCCACCAAACGAAAGAAGAAAACAACATGCAATCCAACATACTCACATGCAATGAGATTTTTACTGTTATGGGTCTTGATTTTAATAGATTCTGAGCTACAAATTCAAACAACCTTCTTTCCCCTGTTTCGGCCAACCTAAAACAGAGCATGGAAATCCACATGCAAGTTAAAAATCACACTCCATTATCATCAACAAATACTACTCTTTCCTCATCATCAAGTTTCGCACTCAATCAAGAGTTTCTCTCACTAGAAACCAAGCTTCTTTCATCATTAACTCTTCAAACACTTAGCAAACCGAAGAAAGAAGAGTAGAATGATGATCAGAGGACTCACCTTGTTCAGAGACTAAGCTGGGCATGCAAGGAAACGGCCACCGATCACTACTCGGACGGCTTCTGCTCTTACGGTCTCCCTCTCACGTTTCTCTTGGCTTTCTTTTTCTCTCTGCTTCCTGTCGAAATGATGGAAAGAGGAGCAGATGGGTTTAATCAAATTTTAAAAAAAAAAAGGTGAGAAATGATCAACAAGTTTTGTAGTCACTTTCATCCTTTCAACTAATTTCTGAAATATAAAATAAATCCAAAAATTAATCCATCATATTTTAAATGGATTTTCCTTCTCTATTAACTTCTTTGGCTCATAAAATAATTTTTCTAAAATTGGGAATCAAAAATCAATTCCTAACCATTTTCCCTGAATTTTTTAAGAAAATAACCTTTAATTTCAGAAATCAATCCTTAATTCATTTTAAGGATTTTATGCCTCAATTAGCTTATTTACCTCATAAAATAATTATCCTAAAATTTTTATCTCAAACCTCAACCTATTTTTCTTGAATTTTTTAAAAAATAGGTCCTCCTGAGTCCTTGAAATTTTTCCAAATTTTTTTAGGCTTTAAATAATTTTAATAAATTTCTTTCCCTTGTTATCATAAAATTTAAAAATTTGAGATGTTACACATGCCACAAGCAACTTTGAAACTATACTTTGTGACTAATTGAATAACTGACAATACCATTAGAAACTTCGGAGATGAAATATATTCACAATGATTAACTTCCTGTATTGTGTAGTGCACACTTTGAGCATTCAAATAAAACACAAGAACAGATTTTCACGTTATAATCTACGATTTATTTCAATTTCATATAATTTATAACAAACAAAATTTCAATTATGGGAACATTAATATTTTTTATTGGCAGCAATTTTGAAATTGATGTGAGCGTGCAAGGTTAGTGGTGATCACAAAAATCAAGTACAACACAAGCAGGCAGGGAGAAATAAACAATAAAGAAACATATGATTATGTGGCTCTAATATAAATTTTAGGTTTTCAAAGTTCGTCACTTTGTGTCATTAGAGATGAGAAGCTTATCAGTACATTTGAAGCTTGAGGATAAGTACACACAAACGGTAACAATATTCTTAAATTGCCGAGATTCAATCAGAATCATAAACATAATATAAAAGAAGTCAGATCAATATTAATTACCCAACGGTATCCATTTGGGGTTTTCTCCATCCGAAGCCCACCTCCATCATTTGAGATCGCTATCTGAGGGTGATTTAGTTGACGGCAACTATTAGCAGAGAATGTTTGGAGGGAAGGGCAGAGCATGATGCCTCTGTATACGACATCTAATTCTTCCATGAAATTTAATTTGAGAGATGTCAACTTGGGGAGAATGATAGTAGGGTGAGTAAGTTGGTTAGACAAAAGGACCATGAGGTTGCCACTACCAGCTGTAGGTTCCAATTCAGAATGATCCTCTTCAGCTCCAACCATTTCTTTCATGTTCCAACAACAATAAACATCAATGGTGCGCAAGTTTTGTAGGTGTGCCAGTAACTTGGGTGTCATCAGAGCCTCCATGCTGTAGCATCGCCGAATATTGAGATCTGTGAGATGAGAAAATAGGATGGATTGATCGAAGGAATAAGCAGATGGTGACACTAAATCTTTCAATCCCGTCAAAAAATTGATTTTGAGACATCCAACAAGTTGAGTAGAGGGGCAAAAGGGGCAATTACAACAATATAAGCACTCCAAACCATCACACGAGCTGATTTCCAGCAGTTTAATTTGGGATGGATTATTGTTGTGGCCAGATGATAAAACACTACATAATATTGATCCGTCACCTTTCCCTCGGCCACAATTCTCGATAACCAACTCGTCGATGCCTCCTGGGAGTATAACTTTTTCATTTCCCCAGTCCACATTCCTAATAAGTATCTTTTTCATAGAATATTCTCTATCATAAGAATGATGAATATAGTACCGGGCTGGATCGTATCTTGCACCCCCTGAAGTTTTTATTTTTTTTGGATATACTGGAAAGTAGCCCCCTAAAGTTAATCGATAGCTTATGGTGTCACAATTATGGGCCAGGAAGCTCACAAAGTTATTGAACACGCTAATGTCAAGAAAATGGGCTACTACAACTTCCAACTTTTCCAAACCTTGTGTACCTTGTCCTATCAAATCCGTTGAGCATTGGGCCCAACCCGCCTGAAGACACTCTAAATTGATCAATGTGGATAGAAGCCATGCTGACATTTTCAGCTTTTCTGTAGGGAGTAGAGATAGGCGTCTAAGATTGACCAATGATTCCAAGCCCGTAGGTGCTTCAGTGATGGCAGTAGAAGATAGATCCAATGATATTAACCGTTTCAATTTTCCTAGTGAAGGAATGTAACTCAATTTTGTACATCCTGAGAGTAGTAATGCAATCAGACATTTCAAGTTGGATAATGATTCGGGCAGACGCTCAATCCCGGTCTCAGACAAATCAAGTATTTGAAGAATAGGCATGTTGTTGAAAAACTCATCTGAAATGTGGTCGAGCTCTACATTACAATTCAAAAGCAACGTCGAAACTTGAGAACACTTAGGACATGTTCCATTTGGAATTGTTTGTATGTAGTTTCCCATCAGAAAAACTTTTTGAAGATCTTCTTTCCATTGGTCATCACTTGGTATTTCTGTCAAATTCTCATAAGCTTTTCCCATAATTTTCCAAGTTTCTTCTGCAATACCAATAGCAAGGGCTCTAAGAAATTTGTTTATCATCCATCCATCACAATAATCCAACATGCTATGATTCTTTAATTTATACAAAATGTTATAACCTTCGTTATACTGCACCCTCAACTTCTTTCTCTCATCTATGTTTTCATAAACAAATATTCTTATCAAACGATTAGCATCATCGTCGAAAAGAATTCCACCCATACTTAAAGCACAATACAAGAAGAATCTTTGCAATTTGTTATTTAAGAAATCATAGCTAGATCTCAAAACTGGAAATACCCATTTGTCCATTTCATATTGCCCATTGTCCAAGTTTCGAAGACATTCCAACATCTGTCTCCACTCTCCAGCTTCTGTTTCCCCTTTCATGCTTGTCGCGATTCTAACAATAGCTAGGGGAAAACCCTCACATGCTTGTGCCACATTCTGTGCAATATTTTCCACTTCTGAAGACAGTTCTTCATGGAAGGATCCTAAAAGCTCATCAAACAAATCCCACCTCTCTTCTTCCTTTAGAGGCTTCACTTTTATCACCTTTTTACAACCCATACCTTGACACACATTCCATATACGGGTGGTCAAAATCAATTTAATTCGATTATCTGACATAGGAAATCCAATGTCTTTTAGAAAGAAATGATCCCAAACATCATCTAAAATAATAACACATCTGTTCATCTCTTTGGATGCTTGAAATAATTTCCCGGCAATTCTTTTAACCTCAAACTCATCAGATATATCCAGCTCAATTGATTTGGCTATCACTTTTTGCAAATGCAAGGTGCTATTTTGTGATACAGTTACCCAGATAACTTTAATGTCACTAGTAGCTTCTTCCAAAATAAGCTGGTTATGTATATGGGTTGCTAAGGCTGTTTTTCCTGACCCTCCTATTCCCCAAATTCCAATTGCTGACACCTTGTCATCCATTATCCATCTCCGTATATCTTGAATATTCCTTCGAAACTTCCAACCTATTAAATCTGTCGTAGGCAATATATAACCCTTTGAAGATCCTAGCGACAAGAATACTAACAAATAATTAATTAAAGATAGTGAGATGAATAAAAAATAAATTAATTATATGGCATTCAAATTTTAAGTAGTCACCACATACTCTATCCATCCCTATGTGTAAATGTTAGTATAAATCATGCATCACCCGTTGTATAATTAAGATAACGTTGCATATTCTCTAGATCCTTCCTTTACCTACAAGTGTCTATAGCCTATAGGTTTTGATATACCCTTTTCCTGATTCATTGTGATTCCTCTGTCCTCTAGTATCTGTAACCTGTACTATATATACAATGAATAAAGGCAGAGCACAGCACCGCTGATTATTATATTCAAACTTTACCCTAATTTCTATCTGTAAATAAAAAATTTTCAAAATGTAAGTCACCACAAAATTTAGGCAGCATTAAGTATTTTTCTGAACTTGTCCCTCATTAAATAATCAAAAAGTATTGAGAAGAGAGTGGCTAAGAGAAATATACAAGAGAGGGTTACAATTTAATGGGAAGAATTTTTGAAAGTTATGACAATTTGTTTTGGCCAATAAAAGTTATGGCAAATTTTAAGAGTTTAAAAACTTCAACTAATTTTAATACATTTTCATAAACGACATTTAAAATGAGTTGGACATGCTTTATATGCTGATATTCATACCTTTTTCTAAAGGATCATGTCTATCCACTTTGTCAAATCGCAATCTTTTATGGCCATCTTGCTTTTCAACTCGCGCATAGTGGCGTCTTACTCTGTCATATAGATTTTGTTTTTCTTGGTTCAGGTCACTGTCGAGCAACTTTGAAGCCAAATTCTTCCTTTCTTTTTCACTGTCAAACTACATGGTTGTCCGTGTGATTTATATGACTCAAAGAAAGCGATTGGGTGCTCGTGAACTTTTTGTGGGCATGTGTAGGTGCTTACCTATAAGTGTATGACTATATGTTAGTAAGAGGTCATACCTGAAATGAAGAATTTCTCACATAATTTTCTGATTGTTCCATGAACTTCATAACAAAGATACCGCAGTCAAATCTACAAATTAAAATATATATATATATGATAAGGTCATGATTAAAATTTTTTTTCCAGTAAAGTTTGTGTAATTTTACACAATAATCGTCCACTCACTCATTCTGCTGTTCGAGGATGTCCATTTCCATCTTGGAACGAAATTTCGTAAATGCTACTTTCTCGAATTTCTCGAAGAGCTTTTCCATGGCAAGCAACTAGATATCAAGCATATAAATAAAAAAAATTCCATATAATCAAAAGAATAATTGATTGATTAATGCTGTGAATATTGCAATAATTATCTAACACTCACCAATTTTTCGGTTGTCTTGTAACGTTCTGTTTCAGTCACAGACTTATTGGGTAGAGAATCCCATATTTCAATCTCTTCATTCTTCAAATGAATAATATATAAATAAAAATGTCCACCATTTGACTTTGCTCCAACGTGAACAGGAATAAATATCTATTATTTGTGATAACAAACATCAAATTGACGCACAGTAGGGGGAAAAAAAAAAGTAATCATGTTGATAGAGAAATTTTTCTATAAAGAGTTGAAAAGACTGACATACTTTCTCACAGGATTTCAGGTCAAACATATAATTTTCTCTTATCTTTTGGCGATGGACAAAGTCCAAGAAGTCAGCTATGCTGTATTTGAGTGCTGCCTCCTGTGATCACATTACGGTGAACCACTAAGAGTTATTGTCAATGAACTAGCTTTAGATTAAACAACTATTGACATGCATCATGTAACAAAAAAGGGAATAGGAAATCACCGAAAATGTCACAGGAAGAAACCAATTCGAAGGTGTAATTTTCTTCTTTCGCTCCATATGGGTTAACATCTCTGCAAAAATATCTATTACCTAAGGATGCATGAAACTGAGTGTCATTAGTATAACTAAAACCTTTGAGAATAGTATTAAAATAGAATATAAAAATATAATAAATAAATACTCACCGCTGAATTCAAACAAGTCCCTGGTTTAAGCGTGGCAAATTCTTCTCGAGTCAAATGAGAAAGTGGGTAACGAAAAACCGTATCTTCAGGACTGAAGAATTAATTAAAATGATATACTTATCAAAACATAGAATTAGAGTGATTTAAAAAAAGAAAACAAAAAATAAAATACATTCATATATACATATTAGAAGCACATATACAGTCAGAAGGATGAATCTAACCTTAAGCATTCAAACACATTTTGTATAACCTTCAACTCTTCATTCTCCCCATCAGAAACAGAAGAAGACCCAACAACTCGAACCCCTTCCTGAGACTTGGCATCAGCTTGGATTTGTCCTGCTTCACTGGGCATGCTATAATCTAATAGACGACCGTCCAATGAGATTTCTTATAAGTAAAAAAGAAATTCCCTGAGCATGACTTGTAAAAAAATTTACCAGAACTAAGGGAAGAGTTAAAATTTAACACTCTTCACCTCTGTCTGAAAAGTAAAGGAGCATCGAATTAATTTTATCTTCATTTAAACCTCTAGTATAGCGTAACTCTAAATAATTAGGTCAACATTAAATAACGGCAATGTGGGAGAAATGTAATAAATATCACATATGATATCTTTAGAAAAAAAAAAGCTGGCAAAAAAAATAAAAAGAAAAAAATCCCCTCTGCATGACTTATAAAAAAGATAGGAGGGAGCATAATAATATATAATCACGTAACCTCCTTGTTGACAATGTTGGAGGTTGTCTCTGAGATCATTGGAGTTTCCTTTGTCTGGAACATATTTTGCACAGGCTCGAATGCCTTTGCCTTTTTCTCCATAAATATGAGATCTGATTCTGCTGGCACCTCCTGCGAATTCCCGTTCACAATATTTACACTTCCATCTTCGTCCTTCCTCCAATACCTCAACGTGTCGCCGCACATCATCATCCTTTGGCCTTCCACCACCTACCTTTTTCATTATTACTGTTCCTGCATATGCAATATATATACAGAGACTGAACCAAAGTGATAATAATTAAAATTGAAGTCATATATACAGTTCCACAGTTTGGGGTTGAGTTTTCGCCAATAAATCTAATCTACTTTTCCCGCACACACAAAATCATCTACGTTTCATTAATATGCATGCAATTTGATCGAGCACAGTAATGAAGGGATGAAGATTATTGTGCGCAGAGAAGCTTCAGAGATCGACCAACCTTGAATCTGTCCAAGTAGAGAATGAACAATCGTAGAAAGGCAGAAGCAGAAGTAACAAACAAAGGAAGATGAAAATGAGGTCACATGATAATAATCAAATGGAAAAGCAGAGGAAATTAAGAGAGAAATTACTGGATGCTATTTCAAGTTGAGGATTGAAGCATGGCGGACAGCTGACCCCGGTGAGAAACAGTAGTTGAGTCGAGTCCACAGAATAGGAATGTGATGATGAAAGACGACTTTGGGGGAAGAGTGAGGCTGAGATAATTACCGTGTGCATTGTGTAGTCCAGCTGTATGACAGAGTGCTTAATCAGAGCGGTGGACGGGAAAATTCCATGCTAAGCATAATGATGAGCGCCGAAAGCACAAGATTCTTGTCTGATTGGCCCATTCACTCCGTTGGCGGAAGCGGGAAACACCTTTTATTTAAAACCAATTCATGTTTAAATCGGTTGTTAAACTCCTAATCTGTAACTTTAAACTAATTAATACTCCATCTTATTCTTATTACGAGACTAGTTTATGTGCCGCAATGAAAAGTCAGTTAAAATTAATTTTCTTGGATGCCAAACCTATATTACAAAGCATCTACACCGAGGCATTCAATTTCAACTTGCCAACTCACAATATGACAAAAGAGCATAATTTCAGTTCACATAATCAAATTGAAAAGATGAAATCAAAGTGGACAAATTACCGAATCTTACTCCTTTATACTTAAGCACAAAAATTAGTATGAAAAGAAGAAGTCAAGCCTGTTACAAAGGCATCTACACCGAGGCAATCAAATTTTGCATTTAAACTGTATGACATTAGTTTATTTTTATTTTTATATTTATTATTTATTTAAGAGCTTTTTGAGCCGAATGCTATAAACAGTAATATTAATTATCAGGATACTACACTATAAAAATTATTTACTAGCATACTACGTTCAAAATCGTTCAAGGTAGGTGCAATTTTAAAAAATACATAGAAGAACGAGTTCTGCAGCTTCATTTTTTTTAAAATAATTTTTTTTGGTAAAAATGGTGGCAGGGATAGCCTGCCGCCTGCTCCCTATGAATTGACCCTCTCTGCACCTCATCTCACTCTCCTCGAACATTTTCCTTCCCCACCCTCACTTTTTCCCTAATTCTCCCATTTACACATGCACACACGTCACAAATTATTATAATCTTAATTTATATATAGTATGATATATTTAAAAACTAAAATTAAATGAATTGATTAATACATACAATTCTTAGGGTGTGTTTAGGTGACACTCCAAACCATGGTTTAGGGACCCAAACCATGGTTTGAGGAATAAATCACCCAAACACTCTCCCAAAAACCAAAACCATGGTTTTAGAAAAAGCAAAATTTTTTTGCTTTTGGAGAAAAAATGGAGAGTGTGAGAGCCTATATGATATGTATCTTGTTATTTTTTTTATAAATATATTTAATCTTATATTTTATAAATATATATACATATTAATTATTTATTAATTATATTATCTTATGTATTATTAATTATGTTGGTAAAAAATATATTATTAACAATTTTATTCTTTCAAATTAAAATATATCATAAAATCTATTTTTTTTGTAATTATCATATTAACTTATGTGTTTTTTTTAGTAATTTGTATATATAAAAAGTGCTTCTGATAACAACTATCCAAACACTCTCACTTCTCAGAATCACTTTTTTACAAAATCTATTCTTCATAGAATCTATTCTCCCCATAATCTATTCTCTAGAATCACTTTTCTAAACCACGGTTTGGTTTCATCCAAACACACCCTTAATATAGAACCCAACTAAGTAATTTAAAAAATTAAAAATATTACTAAAAATACATGTAATATATGTTATAATTTAATAATTTTCTTAATCATATAAAATATATTATAATTTAATAATTTTTTTAATCTTCTTAAATCAGATAACTGTGTTTTATAGTAAGAATTGTATGTATTAATTAATTAATTTAATTTTAGTTTTTAAATATATCATATTATATATAAGTTAATTAAAGATATCACTAAATTATCTAACTATAATATATGTTACGTGATTCTTTTAAGATACTTATATAGATCATTAGAGTATATATCAACATGTAAGTAAAATAAATTAGTTCGGAAAAAATTTAGTACTAAATATAATAAGAATTAAATTGTTATAAACTTAGTGAAATGTTAAAATTTTAAATTGTTACTATCTCTGATTTTTAATATAATACCCAGTTAACTAATTTAAAAAGGTTAAAAAATTATTAAATTATTTATTTATAGCAATCTTATATAATTAGAAAATTATTTAATTATTTAATTATAACATATATTATATGATGACTTTAGCATGTATTACATGTATTTTTATTAGTATCTTTAATTTTTTTAAAT
The DNA here is from genome assembly GCF_004799145.2 of Neltuma alba. NCBI lineage: Eukaryota > Viridiplantae > Streptophyta > Magnoliopsida > Fabales > Fabaceae > Neltuma > Neltuma alba. The sequence continues at coordinate 173,008 of NW_021635531.1, read as the reverse complement.
TAGCTAACTGGGTTTATAATAAGAATTGTACGTATTAATTAATTTATTTAATTTTAGTTTTTAAATATATCATATTATATATAAATTAAGCTTATAATAATAAAATTTGTGATGTGCGTGCATGTGTGTATGTGTGTACGGGAGCATGCGGGAAAAAGTGAGGGGGGAAGGAAAATGTTTGGAGTAGGATGAGGTGCAGAAAGGGAGGGTCAAGTCACAGAGAGTAGGCGGCAGGCTATCCCTGCCACCATTTTTACAAAAAAAAAAATTATTTTAAAAAAAATGAAGCTTGCAGAACTCGTTCTTTGAAAAAACGATTTGAGATGTAGGGCGCGTTTAGAAACATTCAAAAGTATTTTTTGAAAGTATTTTTTTATAAAACAAAATAAATTTGTTAGATGTTTATGTTGTATAACATAAAAGTATTTTTAAAACTATAATTTTAATTTTATCTAAACATCCTTTTAATACACTAATAAATAATTTTTATAGTGTAGTATCCTGGTAATTAATATCACTGTTTATAGCATTTGGCTCCAAAAGTCCTAAATTATCTGATATATAAATTGATATATAATTTATTATTACATAAAAATGTTTTTAAAAAATATGTCACATTTATTAACATTAAATAATTTATTTGAATTTCTTAATTATATATTTAAAAGAAAATGATAAAAAATAAATTAAAAATTATTAAATCTCAAATCAGGTATGGTAACAACATTTTATTTGATCTTGATAATACTAAATTTGTAAATAATGTTCTTGTAATTTTTAACTTCTTTTTTTTTCAATATTCCATAAAAAGGTACTCTTCTGGTTCTTAATATAAGACTCATTTAACTAATTTGATTAGATTAAGAAAGTTAGGTAAGTTAGTTAATTATAAAAAAAATGACACATTTTTCCTAAAATACCATAATCATCTCTCTTAATACCCTCTTCCCCTCTTCTACTTGATTATGGTTGAGGGAGTATCTGTAATGGTAATTTAGAGAAAATTGATAAATATAAGAAATAGATATTATATTTAGGATCAAAACCAATTCAAGAATTGGGTCTTATATTAAGGACCGGAAGAATACTACAAGTCATGAATTGAAACAGTAGTGTTGCATGCTTTAGGGATTTCCGGAAGGGTACTCAATGATTGGAATTGTTTAATATAAACTCTTGTCATCATTTTAATCTAAACCAAAAACTTATTTTTACTTCATGTTTCATAAATACTTTACGTTTCATAAATGATTATTAAAAAGTTACTTTTGAAAATATTAATCGTGAACCAGACGTAATAATTAAAATTGAAGCCATGCAAACAGTTGCACGGTTTGGGTTTTGAGTTCTCGTCAATAGATCTAATCTACTTTGCTTAGTACGCATGCAATTTTATCGGGCAAAGTAATGGAGGGGGTGAAGATTTCAGAGAGTGATCAATTCTGAGTGAATTGTGGAGAATGAACAATCGTGGAAAGGCAGAACAGAATTAACAAACAAAGGAAGATGAAAATGAGGTCACATGATAATAATCAAATGGAAAAGCAGAGGAAATTGAGAGAGGAAATTACTGAATACCAATTCAAGTTGAGGATTGAAGCACGGCGGCGACTGAGACTGACTCCGGTGAGAAACAGAAGTCAACACAGAAGAAAACGCGTCCACAGAGTTGAGAAAGAAAGACTAGCCATGTAATGAAGGACTTTGTGGAAGATGAGGCAGCAATGATCAGTGTACTGTACAGTACAGCTGTATCCAATTGACTATATGAGGAGTGTCAGACTATGGGTGGTAATATAAGTTAACTCGTGAGTTGCATGTTGGTTCATGATAGGTTAGCGTTATCTTAAATCCTAAACTCTAAACCCTAACCTATCATGGTGGGTTGATGACTTGGCTCGTCAACCCGCTAACTTTTTTTCTTTTATATTTTTTTATTTTTTAAAATATTTTTTCTTATACAATATGAAAAATATAATGAAATTTTTATCTTTTTTTTCAAATATTTGATTAAAAACACTAAATAAATAAATCATATATGGTTTTTTTTTTAATTTTTTAGATAGAATATGCAATATAATAATAAAAATATAATGATTAATACAATTTAAAAAATACAAAAAAAATAAATATGGGTTAGCCTGTGTGTGGACAGGCTAACTCACAGCAGGTTATGAGTTAAGTAATGCAAGTTGAAAAGTGTTATTTACTGGCGGGTTAACTTTTAACTAATCTTAACATGTTATTTTTGGTGGATTGGCGGGTTAGATTTACGGGTTTAATCATATTCTTAGTTCTAGAACGGACAGCTTCTTCTCTCATTGACTTAGGCCCATTGACCGTCTATTACGGCAAAGCGCCTCTCCTTTTTTCCCCCTTCCCTTTACTTCTTATCTTAATTATAAAATCCAGGTTTAAATGGTCAAAATTTTATATTTTATAAAATTATGAATAAAATGTTAATTTTACAAAAAAAATAAATTAATAAAATTAAACTACTGAATTTTACTTATGATAATTCAAAGCAATAATAAAAAAAAATATTTTACAAAATTATTTTATATAATTATAATATGGATCCTTCATATTGTAATTTTAATACTACCTATGATCTTAATTATAAAACCTTATTTGCAGACTACAAAGGAAATCTTATAATTAGAACCAAAAACAGTAGTTAAGATCAAATGTGGAGGGAAATGGAAAAAAGAAAAATAAGTGGAGAGACCCCTTTCCCATTTATTACTCGCTTCTATAGATTTCAAATTTAATTTTTTAAAATATTTTTTATTTTTTATTAATTCTAATTTTTTGTTTAAAATCATAAAATTTAATTAAAAGAATCTTATAAAAATTCATTGCACGAGGGGTGGAAGTATTTGAAACATATTATTACCTGGAAATCAGAATTTTTAATATAAAAGTTAATTGACTAATTTGAATAGACTAAAAAATTTTGTTAAATTACTTATTTATTATAAATATGTGTTATCTTTTTTAAAATATCATTGTCAATCATATATATTAGTTATAACTACTTTGATATAACATTTAACATGTGTAATTATTACAAGGATTAACTTGAAACAAATAGATAAATACAAAAGAAAGTAAATTAGATTCTTATATTTAGAATCAAATTAAAAAGTTAAATTTAAAATTGTAATCTGTTCCGGCCGCCAGTGTTTCGACCCCTCCTCTGTGTTTTCCTATGTCGGCGTGATGATCAACTCCGACACTATCGATCATCACGCTCCAGTGAGACTTCACCTTGTGATTGCACGTTTGTTGGTTCTTTTTGTTTTTTTTTTGGTTAATTGAAAAGTGATTACTGAGCAAGAGCTTGACAATAATGCTTAATATATTCCTTCCACTTATTTGGGCAAGTTTCTAAGCAAGTTGCCGATATTTATGCCTCCAAATCGATGGTTCTAATAACCCATCTATTTTAGGCTCTTTCATTGAAAATCAATAACTCAGATGCCTCATCTGACCTGTCTCTGCAATGAACACAAGAGAATCCTTCTAATTGCCGACGTCGCAATCTCGTGGTTCCAGAACATCATCGGCCTATCTTCACCCATAATTGCAAAGCACTCCAGAAGAAAACGATTCAGTGAGGCTCCTGTCCAGATTATATGCACCTCGTCGTCAGATGGTTGGCCGTTATTCAAATCAAAAAATTATTTTAAAAGATAGAACAGATATCAAAACAAAAAGGCTAGTGATTCACGGTTTTAATATCACAATATGTGAAATTTTCAATAAGATAATACTATATGGTTATAGATAGTCTAAAAATATGTTAGGATATTTGAGGGGGTCAATTTTTTTATTTTTTAGTATTTTTTTTTATCAGGCTAAAAAACCGTCCGATTTTCTGAAAACCGTTCCGGTTCCCGGTCCAACTCCGGTTTTCGGCTTAATGACGGCTCAACTCCGGTCCAATCCGGTTCAATTATATAAACGGTTTTTCGGTCTAAACCGAGCCGTTAACGGGTCCGGTTGACGGTTCAACCAGTCCGATTCAGTTTTTAAATCATTGTTTCTAACACCATAATCTTATTTCTAATGCATTAAGGATCCTAAACTATAAATGAAAATGAAATTAAAGTGCCAAAGGATGTAATCAGAAAATAATATCAATGATCATTGGATGCATATGAAAATAATATTAGAATACTGGATATATAATAAATGAGAGTAGGATGTTAAATATTATAGAAAAATAATACTAATTCCGGTCTTAATTATAAAACTTCATTTATAGACTATAAATGAAGCCTTATAATTAGGATAGGAGATAATATTAGGGTACTGAGTATCACTTTAGTCTTTGATTTTTGTTCCATCTATATAGTTACGATTTTTAATATTTTGTGTAATAAATATCATACCCTTCAAACTCTTCTCTCTTCAAACTCTTCTCTCTAATTTTTCCTAATGTCTTATGCTGGCTTCCCTTCAATGCCGAAACCGCGGAACGTGTTCCCCTGCATCCAATTGCAAGATATGAGCCCAAAAGTCAAATCCCTTGTAACTTCATGTAGTACTACCTCTGGTCCTTAATATAATATTCTATTTAACTTTTTATTTGGTCCTAATTATAAGACCCTAATATATTTTGTCTCTTATATTTATATTTTTTTCCAAGATAGTCATTCTAATAATGATAGTTCTAGCCAATACATTTAATTAGTAAGGATATTTAAGGAATGAAAACACTTATTTATTACAAATAACTAACTTAACTTACTTCCTTAATCTCCTCAAATTAGTCAACTGGGTCTTATAATTAGAACCGGAAGTAGTAATTTTTTTCCATCAAAAGAAAACTTGTATTGATATTCAAGTTGGAGCTTCCAACCTAAGAGCAAACAGATAAACAAGAGCCAAAAAGAAATAATTCGCAGTTGATTTTCCTAACCAAGAAAAAAATATTCCTTGAGCGCATTTAACGATGTTGGCTTAAAATGAGATGTTCGCGTCTTTCAAGAATAAAAATGAAAAACACAAGAAAGTGAGCCATTTGAGGATTAGTTCATTACGACTGGCAACTTGGAAATCCAAGTTTATTGGCAAGCAATTACTTATGTGTATGTCTTTTTTACATAGCCAGATATGTCCTCATTAACAAACCCCAAAAAAGACATGTCCCCAAATTAAAAATCTTGCATCTTTATTTACTTATTTATAATATGATCCCTTTGGCACTTGTTCTAAATCAGAGGCAAGCATTCAAATTAAAAATCATGCTTCTTGAAAAAGGATTCGAGGTTAACAAGGTAGCATTAACAAGAACGGCAAGAAAGAGAAAATTATATGCATATAGAGATCAAATGGCTTCCTTGCAGGACACATCATCAATTAGGCCGACCCTTTTGTTTTCACTCAAACTTCTTCTGTCATGAAATGAATATGCTCCTCGCAAATTCCGTAGTTATTCTATAAGACCATTATATTCAGTTTCCCTTTGGATTCAATTTTCGTTTTGATCAAAAACAGAGATGGGGAATAGTCTTGCCAGGAAGGATCAAAGTCTTCCCATTGATACCACCTTCAAGCTTCCTGCTCCAACACCAGTTTGGCCGCCAGGTAATAGTTATTATCTTCGTATACTTTTTTCCCTCCTTTCTTGTTCCAAAGCAAAGGTACATTCACAGGGGAAAAAAATAAAAAATAGAAGCAAAGATGCAGGACATAACGGATACAGAGCAATATGAATAATTCGGCATGTCATGAACATGTTTGACACAAGTCTTGAACACTTTTTGAGTAAACTTAAGCTTCATATTCCATATTTGGACCATCTCTTTGCAAAGAATTTAGACTTCAGAAACACAGTTATTTCATGTCTTAAACATGCAAAACATCCCATGTACACAGATTGTACTCTGGTTTAGGACAAAATATTATTATCATTTTACATTTAAGCAGGTGATGGCTTTGCCAGTGGGATCATCAATATGGGTGAGCTACAAGTGGCGCAGGTTTCAACATTTAACAAAGTATGGACATCCTATGAAGGTGGTCCGAATAATCTTGGAGCTACAATTTTTGAACCAACAGGATTACCAGAAGGATTCTGTATGTTGGGTTGTTATAGCCAACCTAACAACAAGCCCTTTTTTGGGTGGGTTCTTGTGGCCAAAGATAACTCTTCAACTAGTAGCCCTGCTCTAAAGAAACCACTTGATTACAGTCTGATATGGAACACCAAATCCTTAAAAGTCAATCAAAATGGCTCAGCCTATTTTTGGCAACCAAGCCCTCCGAATGGCTATATAGCAGCAGGACATGTTGTGACCACAACACCGGACAAGCCTTCCTTGGATAAAGTTCGATGTGTCCGGTTAGACTTCACTGATGAGATTGAGACATACGGATGGATTTGGGGCCCAGGAAAATCCAATGACTCCAATAGGTTCAATCTCTATGAAACAAGACCAAGAAATAGGGGAACTCAAGCTCCAGGACTTCTTGTAGGAACATTTTTAGCTCAAAATGGCAGAATTACTGATGCTTTGGCTATATCCTGTTTGAAAAACATCAACATTAACTTCACCTTTATGCCTAATCTACAACAAATTCAAGCAATAGTCCAAGCTTACTCTCCAGTAATGTACCTACATCCTAAGGAACAATACCTCCCTTTCTCGGTAAACTAGTTTTTCGCCAATGGAGGGTTGCTCTATAAAAGAGGAGAAGAATCACAACCTACAGCAATACAACCAAATGGCACTAATCTTCCCCAAGATCATAACAATGATGGTTCCTATTGGCTAGATCTTCCAGCAGACAAAGCCAACAAGGAAAGAGTTAAAAGGGGTGATTTACAAAGCTCACAAGCATATCTGCACATAAAACCCACGTTTGGTGGAACATTCACAGACATAGCCTATTGGGTATACTATCCATTCAATGGACCAGCAAGAGCAAAAGTAGAGTTGATCACTATTTCATTGGGGAAAATTGGCCAACATGTGGGGGACTGGGAACACATGACACTAAGAGTGAGCAATTTCGATGGAGAACTTAGAAAGGTATATTTCTCACAACACAGTGGCGGTACTTGGGTTGATTCCTTCAATCTTGAATTCAAGAATGGAAACAAACTCGTCGCATATTCTTCACTTCATGGCCATGCGTTTTACCCTAGAGCAGGGCTCAATCCTCAAGGGACAAATAGTGTTGGACTTAGGAACGATACTGCGGAAAGTGATTTGGTAGTGGACATGGGGGCAGGATATGCAGTGGTTTCTGCTGAGTATCTGGGGTCGAAGATTGTGGAGCCGCCATGGCTGAACTATTTCAGAGAATGGGGTCCAAAGGTAAGCTATGATATTGCAGAAGAGCTGAAGAACATGGAGAAATGGTTGCCTGGGAAGTTGAAAAAGCTTTTGGAGAAATTGGTGAGAAGCTTGCCGAATGAACTGTTAGGAGAGGAAGGACCTACTGGTCCGAAGGTGAAGAACAACTGGAATGGAGATGAGGTTGTTCATTGATCGCAAGGCTTGTAAATGTATTGTTTCTTATGAATAGTTTAATTACTATTTTTTCAGAATCTTCAAATGACTCAGTTTTGTTGAAACCCAACTCCTTACTTGATGATGAAGCAATATTCTGATTGAGAGTGAGAGATGAACCATTCCGTGATAAGGCAAATAAAATTGATTTTTACTCCTCCGATCCTTAATATAAAACCTAATTGTTAAGTTAATTTTGGTCCTAAATATATGACTTATTTTTCATATTTATCAATTTTTTCTAAATTACCTATAAATATTCCTTCAATCATAATCAAGTAAAAGAGAGAGAGAGGATATTAAAAAAGATGATTATGGTATTTTAGGAAAAGCATGTCATATTTTTTATAATTAACTAACCTACCTAACTTCTTTAATCTAATCAAATTAGTTAAATAGGTCTTATATTAAGGACCAGAGGAGTATTTATATAAATATTTTTTATATTTGTAATGCATATTATTTAAGAAAAACTTATGCATGCTTTCTTCAATATTGCACTCTCTGATCAAATCCTGGGCAGAACAATCTTCTCCCTCTCATTTCTATGGAAATTTGTTTTTGATAACAAAAGCTTATGTTAAAAAAACGAAATAATTATGAATAAATTTGATGCAACGGCTACTATTATTACTACTTTGTAAGATGTTTTGTCAAGTTATCATGTAGGAAGGAAAGGTTAAAATAAAATGTACTCATGAAAATCTTCCAAGTTAGCTAATAAGTTGTAGCCTTTTTTATTCCTTTAATTTTATATTATATTAAATAACTCTTAAAATAATAATCAAATGAAATAATTCCTTCCCGAATATAAAACTTCTAAATAATGGAACCCTTCATTCCATTCTATTTTGTTCTATTAATAACTGTTTCATTTTATTCTATCTCAAACTTTCTACCGTAGCTTTATAGGACATGACAATGTATGTTGAAAGTGTGAAAAGACAAATAACAACTTCGAATTTTAATTTTGAGTAAGCTACGCGTAATTGTCATTACTTTTTAAAATATTTAAAATAAACCTCTAGTAAGTTTTTAATTGTTTTTTTGGTCTTGAACCCCTTATCATTAAAAATATCTATTAAACAATTAATAAAGAAACAAAATAGAACTCCTTGCACGTCACATAGAATGAAGGGTATACTCCAATAATTTCGTTTTGTTTATAAGATAATTTTCCATTAAACAAAACTTGCGTATAATCTTCTCTGCGGTTACCCTACTTTCTCTTCACGTCACGACAAACTCTTCCTGTCACAAATTCTTTGGGGTTGGGAGTATCATTGAGATACCTGTAAATCCATAAGCCGAATATTCTAACTTGTCTGACATGAAAGATTCCCGTAATTAGTCTACATCCGGTCCTTAATATAAAAGCTCGCTTGATTTTTATTTTGGTTTTAAATATAAGACTCCAATTCACTTTCTCTTTCTCTCTCTTGTTAAGGTAGTCATTGTAATAATAGTAGTTCTAATCAATACAATTGATCAGTAAAGATATTTTAAGAAAAGCAATCCCTATTTATTACAAGTAACTAAAATAATTTTTTTAATTTACTCAAATATTAATCAATCAGCTCTTATATTAAGAATCAGAGGTAATAGTTTAATTAGTTATTTCTTCAACCACTAAGGTTAATTGTTAAAAACAAAGTTTAACGGATTAGCTTTGAGCTTCTTGTAGCAGTAAAAGTCGTAGAAGTACGAATATGCATTGTAGTCAATCCCTTATGTTAGAAACCAAAAATAGTTTTTTTTTTGCCAACCTAAAATATAATCTTATTAATTTATATATATATATTTCATTTAAGTATCTCTGTCAATACTCGACGTACGTCGTTTCCAAGAAAAGCTGGTTGAGATTATCACAGAAAGGCACAAGAAAACGAGAGAGAAGAATATACTAAACACAATTCAAGCTTATATTCCCGTATAGTTCAAGCAATATATAAATTTGCATGCACGCACATTTGTACACACACAAATATTTGCCAAAACAAGGGAAGGCTGTGAAGGAAATCTGATCTCTCTCTCTCTCTCTCACTCTCTCACAGACACACAGGAGAGGCTTCTGGTTTTTGTCGATACAATATGTGGAGGGAGAGAGAAAGAAGGTTTTGGAGAACAATGAAGAAAAAAATGATGAATATGATAGTTTTAGGGTTTGTGTTGTCTGTGTTTTTATGGGCAGTTCATGAGGCGGCGAGGCTACCGGCAAAAGATGTAGCCGGGAAGTTTAAGGCATTCTCAGGTGAGGAGAGACTCTGTAAAATTTTCTACTTTTTTGGTCATTTTCCGGTCTTGTTATGTTTCCTAATAACTTTGGATCTATAACCTTCTTGTGTATGTTGTTGTTTTTGTTTGAGATTCCTAGGTAGGCAAGTTAGGGTCAAAAGAGGAAAAAAAGATAACATAAGAAAAAACTGTGAAATGATATTAACTTTTATCTGGTCAAAAAAAAAAATTTTACATATAAAATTACTAACTTTGTTGAAACTTTTTATTAAAAAAGAAAATCAAACTATAATCTTCAAATATTTTATTATTTTACACATTTTCATATTTATTTGTACAAATATTAATTTGATATGAAACGATAAAAATTAATATAAAGAAAAAGAACGATTTATTTATATAGTGAAAATAATTCCATAAAATATCAAAACAGAAAGTAATTATTAAGAAAAATGATTGCAATCATATCATAAATATTGTAAAAATTTTATAATTAGTAAATGAAATGAATTAATTTTAGTATAAAAACTAACCTAAAAATAATATAGTAATATTAAAATATGTTATCGATCTATTAGCTTTTTTATGATGACAAAACATATACGTTTGGATGTAGGTTAGCTATTTTTGTCATTTGATGTTGGTAAGCTATTTTAAAGTTTTGCATTTACGATTTAGCTAATGAGAAGCTAAATAAAATATTCTAATTAAAACGAATGTGACAGGCATATAATAATCAAGCCATAGGAGCGAGTTTTAACTATCTGTTAACTTGCATATCGCGCACTATGTGATAGAAAGACAACTAAAATGAATATTCTAATTCATGGTAATTAGATGCCTTTGATACTTGTTTTTAAATCAGTCGAATCATACTACCTCAGGTCCTAATTATAAGAGTCAGTTAACTAATTTGAGGAGATTAAGAAAGTAACTTTAGTTATTTGTCTTAAATAGGTGTTGTCTTTCCTAAAATATCCTTACTAATCAAGTGTATTGACTAAAACTATCATTATTAGAAGAGCTATTTTAGAAAAAAATATATAAATATGAAAGACAAAGTGGATTGAGATCTTATATTTAGAATCAAAATAAAAGTCAAATAAGGTCTTATATTAAAGACCGGAGGTAGTATATTCAAATTCATGAACAAGAAATTCAAGAAATAAATGATGGTACGTCGCAAGGTTTAGGACAATAAGTGAATAACCGTAGGAACAAAACGGCTTCCTTGCACAACACGTCACCGGGACGTCGTTTTTGTTTCTACGCAAATTTTCTGATTCATTCATTGACCTTACATAGCTTTTACCGTCACATTTAGCATATATCAAAGGAATATGCTCCTTATGTACTTTGGGATTCAATCTTTTTGTGGAGGAAAAAAAAAATACAGAGCTGGGAAATTGTCTTACTCTCTCTTGCACAAAGGGCCTCTCCAAGAAAGATCAAACACTTCCCATTGATATAGCTTTCAAGCTTCCTGCTCCAACACCAGTCTGGCCACCAGGTGAATAACCATTAACCTCATGTTGTCCTCTCTTTTCCTCTCTATTACTTGTTCAAAGAGCAGAGATGTAGAACACAACCGATTCATGTTCCACATTTGTAGTATCTCTCTGCAAAGCATTGATACTTCAGAAACAGTTAGATCTATAGGCAACGGGGGAAAAAAATGAAACAGAGTTATATCATATCTTGAACACATATGATAGTTAGTTCTTCGTCGCTTTTGGGAAAGATACGTGAGGTTCAAGTACAATTTGAAGTACTGTGATATGCCAGATGCTGTCAAAATTTATCAGATATGACCTATATGGTGCTCTCTGTCTAGCCAATTCTCTTATTCGTGATGGTTACTCCTTTGTGTGTAGGCGATGGATTTGCCAGTGGGATCATCAATCTGGGAGACATACAAGTGGCTCAGATTTCTACATTCAACAAAGTGTGGGCATCTTATGAAGGTGGTCCAGATAATCTTGGGGCTACAGTCTTTGAACCAACAAGACTACCAGAAGGATTCTCCATGCTAGGTTACTATAGCCAACCCAACAACAAGCCTCTTTTTGGATGGGTTCTTGCGGCCAAAGATAATTCTTCAACCAGTAAGCCGGCACTAAAGGAACCACTTAATTACACACTAATATGGAGCACCAACTCTATGCAAATTAGTCAAAATAGCCCAGCTTACTTTTGGTTACCAACTCCTCCTGATGGCTATAAAGCAGTAGGCCATCTTGTGACCACCACACTGGACAAGCCTTCCCTTGATAAAGTTCGATGTGTCCGGTCAGACCTTACTGATCAGATTGAGACATATGATTGGATTTGGGGATCAGGAACATCCAGTGACTCTAATGAGTTCAATATTTATGAAACGAGACCAAAAAACAGAGGGACCAAAGCTCGAGGACTTCCTGTAGGTACATTTCTAGCTCAGAATGGTGGAAATAACAGTCTTCTATCTATATCCTGTTTGAAAAACGCCAATTTAAACTTAGACTCTATGCCTAATTTAAAACAAATTCAAGCAATAGTACAAGCTTACTCTCCAATAATGTACTTACATCCTGATGAAGAATACCTCCCTTCCTCTGTAAATTGGTTTTTTGGAAATGGGGGACTACTCTACAGAAGAGGACGTGAATCACATCCTGTCCCAATACAACCAAATGGCACAAATCTTCCTCAGGATCATTACAATGACGGCTTCTATTGGTTGGATCTTCCAGCAGATGAAGCCAACAAGGAAAGAGTTAAAAGGGGTGACTTACAAAGCTCACAAGCATATCTGCACATAAAACCCATGTTTGGTGGAACATTCACAGACATAGCCTTTTGGGTATACTACCCATTCAATGGACCAGAAAGAGTAAAAGTAGAATTCATCAACATTTCTCTGGGGAAAATCGGCGAACACGTGGGGGATTGGGAACACGTGACACTAAGAGTAAGCAATTTCAATGGAGAACTCAAAAGAGTATATTTCTCAGAACACAGTGGGGGTATCTGGGTTGATTCCTCTGAGCTTGAATTCAAGAACAAAAACAAACCCATTGTTTATTCTTCGCTCCATGGCCATGCGTTTTACCCCAAAGCAGGTATCCACCATCAAGGAATCGATATTACTTCGAAAAGTAATATAATAATGGATATGGGAGTGGGTTATGAAGTGATTTCTGCAAAGTATTTGGGATCGGAAATAGTGGAGCCACCATGGCTGAACTATTTCAGAGAATGGGGTCCAGTAATAAGCTATGACATCGCAGAAGAGCTTAGGAAAGTGAAATGGTTGCCTACGAAGTTGAAAAAGTTTTTGGAGAATCTTGTGAACAGTTTGCCGAGTGAAATGCTGGGAGAGGAAGGGCCAACTGGTCCGAAGGTGAAGAGCAACTGGAATGGAGATGAAGTTGATAATAATCATCAATGTATATATCAATATATATGTCAAATATACAGCAATTCACACAACTCGTGAATGAATACACGAAATCATGTTTTGCTGATCCAAATACCTTCAACTGTTCAACTGCATTGTTTGTCGTGAATATTAGTATCCATACATTTGAATTGAATGGAAATGCTAATGGTTCCATAAACAAAATTATATGAAAATAGGGTCCCTCTTTGGATAAACTTTAAAGGAAGTACTGGTTTAGTTTTATTTACAAAGCAAAGAGATAGATTTTTTCCCCCTTATATTATAAGTTACTCCTCCGGTCCTTAATATAAAACTCAATTCTTAAGTTGGTTTTGGTCCTAAATATAAGACTCATTTATCATATTTATCAATTTTCTTTAAATTACCCCTATAGATACTCCCTCGACTATAATCAAGTAGAAGAGGGAGAAAGGATATTAAAAAAGATGATTATGATGCTTTTAGGAAAAATGTGTCACTTTTCTTATAATTAACTAACTTACCTAATTTCTTTAATCTAATCAAATTAGTTAAATGGGTCTTATATTAAGGATCGGAGGAGTATATTATTAAATTTTTGACATGGATGTATTATTTTATTCTATATTTATTAGTATGTATATTATTATTTTCTTAGAAAGCGTATATATTAAATAGGGATAAAATTAAAAAAATATTAAATTTTAAAGCAGAATTAATGAGATTTAAAGTTTTTTATGATAAAAAATATTGAAAGTGAATTATAAATATAGTGAGGCTAATATAATTGAAAAATAGGTGATAGTAACTTATGAGATAACCATAATTTTTTTTGTTCATAATTGATTTTGGAATGCATTGGGATGTTTGGTAGTTTATGAGATACCCGTGGTTTTCGATTCATGATTAAATTTGGCACTATAAATTGTTTTTGTTATCCTTCTTGAAACAAATGCTCTCTGACCTAGCCCCCCAAAAAAAAAAAAAATCTCTTTGGCTAGGAACCAAAGTTTGTGGGCTTTTGAAGCATCTAGATAAACTTGTCATGTTAACCAAGTACTCTCAACTTCATAATTGGTTCTTCTAATATATTATTTTTGGTTCTAATTACAAGACCTTATTTATAGTTTATAAATAAGGTTTTATAATTAGAATCGAAAGTACTATATAATCTTCGTTGATACTAATCATCTTTAATTTTTCTTTTTTTTGGTGGTCTCAAAGAGGATGTTAATGTGTCAGGTGTATATTCACTACTGACAGCACAAACAAGATGATCAATTACCATATCCGCACCTTTACACCACAAAAGCTGGTCATCGATCTAGCTGCAATTGATAAGCCTGCTGAATTCAACAATATTATTCACCAATAAACATTTTCTTCACTTTTCTCAATATTATCATCTTCTTAGTTCCCATTTCAAAAGTAAATGAAGTCTCACCTTTTGTCAGCACCTCCTCTGGCGTCCATCATCGTGCTACTGTGTACTATAAATTAAATCTCACGATCCTTTTTTGATATTCGTATAATTCTAAATATAAAACCTATTTAACTAATTTGATTAGATTAAAAAAGTTAAGTAAGTTAGTTAATTATAAAAAATATGACATGTTTTTCTTAGAATACTATAATCATCTTTTTTAATATCCTCCCTGCCTCACTTACTTGATTATGGTGGAGAGAGTATCCATAGGAGTAATTTAAAAAAATTAATAAATAAAAAATAGGTCTTATATTTAGAATCAAAATTAACTTAATAATTAGGTTTTATATTAAGGATCGAAGGAGTACAATAATTTCATAACAAAATTGCATAACATAATCAGATACAATAATATTGATAAAAATATCAGTAGAATACTGGTATTAAATATAAATCTAGGGTTAATATTCAATTCTGTCTAGAAGTTTTTGGGGATCAATATTGCCCTAGAAATGTTCAAAATATTAGGAAACGACAGCCGGCTAACCCAGTTGCAAAACAAAAACAAATTGCCCCAGAAATTAAAGGGTCATCAAAGACATTCTCCGTCAAATAAAAATCTTTGAATTTTTGGTGAGGCCGGCAACTGATATTTTCTATGTCTTTAATGAGACACAACACTCCAAGGTCATATTTCAAAATTTAAATCATTCACTAAATTATATGAAATTTTGATCGGAGTTCATAATACAAGAGTATATGAATTGTGACTGGAGATTGAATAAAATGTATTATTT
This sequence comes from Neltuma alba, assembly GCF_004799145.2. Lineage (NCBI taxonomy): Eukaryota > Viridiplantae > Streptophyta > Magnoliopsida > Fabales > Fabaceae > Neltuma > Neltuma alba. Next base: position 157,624 of record NW_021635531.1, on the reverse strand, counting down.
TTTTAAATTTTTATTAACATAATTTTTATTGTGAAGCTTAGTTTAGTTTGCTGTGGAAGAACAAAGGGGACTCAAGAAACGTCTTAATCATTCTTTATAAGTTACTTGTTTCAATCAAATGATTGTGTGCCTTGGTTGTTAAGAAATTTTCTAGAGGATTACCTTCGAATGCTTTCACAACAATAAAAAGGTGTGAAAATAATATTCCAATATGCTGTAAATTAGAAACAATTATTAATATCAATATATGAGATGATTTATCTGAAGAGGTATATTTTTTTTTAGACAAACAAGTCAATTTTATTAATTCAAAAACAAAGCACAATATTATTTTATACATAATGCTGTTTAACAATTTTTAAGAAATTTTAACTTTAAAATACTTGGTATATTTATTTTACATTTATGAGATAATTGTTATGTACTACTATCTGTTAAATTTAACAATTATTTTATACTTTTTAAATTTAATATTTCCATTGGCGTCTTGAATCTTTTCCGCGAGACTAACGTAATTAATCCAATTCATCATCATAACTTCACGCATTATCATACGGTGCTTGCCTTTTGCCACACACTGTGGGGGGAAAAAAAATTTAAAACAAAGCACAGTTTTTTTTTCCTCGTAAAACGGTTCTTTGTTATTGAGAAAAAAACAGAAAAAAAAACTTGTTAAAAATGTGCTTTTATTACATGTAGTTTTGAAAAAAAAAAATAAAAAATAAAAATTTTTTCTTTAAAAAAAAACAGAACATCTCTTCGATCTTTTGTTAACTGAATTTCGGAAAAAAGAAGAAGAAAACAAGGATGAAGACTATGTACAAGAACAAAAATAGGTAATATATTTATTTTATATAAAGCCTGGATGATTACCTTGTTCGCATTCGCCGGGACGAGCTTAAAGTTGAAACACTTCAATTAACGCCAAGACGCCTTGTCAAAACAAAGGACCGTTCGTGGGAACATCGGAAGTGTCAGATGAGTCAAAAAGTCCAACCAAAAAAATGAAATATAAGAAAACAAAAAGCTACTGGTTCACACATATACATCACTTTTCTAATCTATCTCACCTTTCTATTTTAAGGAAAAATTTTAAGACATATCTTTAAAATTTTAAGTCTCAAATTAGAAATATTATAAAAATGTGTTGTCTTGTTTTAAAATATTGAATTATTATTAAAGTATAATAAATAAGATTGATTTAAAAATTTAAAATTCAAAGATTTTTTTTTTGAAAAATTCTCTCCATTTTTTCACTCTTTTTCTTTGGTTCCATGTCCTTTTCATCATATCTCAAAGACTTATATATATTATGCTTCAAAATATAAGTTATATAGTTAGGTGTTATAAATTAACCCACTTATTAAGAAAAATCGATAAAAAAGTTTATTTTTATTTAACTTTTTTTTAATTTTTCCCTAAGTTTATGTGAAGTATTTTTCTTTCAAAGATTTGAATTATATTTTATATTAGAGAGACTAATTATTATTATAATTATTATCCTATACGTACACGAAGCATCTGTCTACACGTCTATTTTTAAAAAATAATAATAATGTAATTTACATTAAAGTCAATATATTGAAGAGCATGCGCATTCTTAAGAATTAATAATTTTTTTTAAGATATTTTTCTGAATATAATGTTAACACTTTTTTGTTTTTGGAGAAATATAGACTTAAGAATTAAGATTGTGAAACGCATGTATATTTCATATTAAATTTGCGGTGAATCACGTTACTTATAATAATTTATCAATAAATTTGTTTTATATAAATTTTTATGTTTTGGATTGAATATATCCGCATAAATTGTTGGCCAAAAAATAGTTGAAAATGAATCAAATAAAAAATATAAGGAAAACCAATCTGGTTTTGTTTTTTGTTTGGCCTTACATCACCCATTCTTGACGTTTAAACTAATTTATTTTTAATACATGCATCTATTGTTTAGTTATCAGATTCGATTAATTAAATGCTTTCCTAACCTTGTTGTTATTATTACTTCTTCCTTCTAAACTCAATCTTATCTAACAGCCCCCAGCCAAACCAAGCATGGTAATTACTCATCTGAAGTAATTTTTTCTTTTGGCTTAAAAAGAAAGCTATATATGTATCTGTACATGCTGCATCCAATTCTTAATATAAAATCTTCATAATTAATTTATAAATACCAAAAAATTAGTTAATTTAATTATTTGTGATAAATATATATTTCTAAATAATATTTTTTAATTATGTGTATTAGAGAATACTATTTAATTGGAGCCTCCTAGGTGGCCAAAAAAAAATGAAGCCTCTTAGTATCTACAATGAATATGGATTCTTTAAAAAAATTTATAAATATAAAAAATAATTAAATTTATATTAGAATTAAATTTAATTTCTATCTACTCATGTTTATTTAGGACGAGAGCTCATAACTTGTTTCCTGAAAATTTTAGTATATATTGAAGCACAGGCCAAGGCCACCAAGTCCACTCAATTCCACCAACAATGCATATTCCCTAGCACTTCTTGTGCTGGCACTATGCATATTCATTGCTCAGGGGAATGTGCACTCTGCTGCTGGCACCACCACCAGCATTACAGTGTGGCCCCAACCAAGACTTATCAAATGGCCTTCACCTCAACAAGCTACTCTGCTCTCCCCTTCCTTCACCATCACCACCACCAACGTCCCTAGCCACATACACCTTGCCGCCGCCGTCAGCCGCTACCTCCGCCTCATCCTCACCGAGCATCACCGTCCTCTTGTCCCTCCCTCCGCAGTTAATTTCTCAACCCACACCCTTCCCTTACAATCCCTCATTATCACCGTCGCTGAACCCGCCGCTCCACTCCACCACGGCGTCGATGAGTCCTATTCTCTCACAATCCCTGCAACCGGACCCGCCAATCTCACTGCCGCGACGCCGTGGGGCGCCATCCGAGGCCCGGAGACGTTCTCGCAGCTCGTATGGGGAAATCCGACGCGCGTGGCGGTGGAAGTGTACGTCTGGGATGCGCCGATTTTCGCTCACAGAGGCGTTATGCTTGATACGTCGAGGAATTACTTTCCGGTGGAGGATATTCTGAGGATGATTTCGGCGATGGAGTATGAACAAGATGAACGTGTTTCACTGGCACATTACGGACTCGCATTCTTTTCCGTTGGTGGTGCCTTCGGAACCAGATTTGGCCGATAAGGGGTCGTATGGCTCCGATATGCAGTATTCTCCCGCCGATGTTGGAAGGATCGTTCGATTTGGGCTTGATCATGGGGTTAGAGTTCTGCCTGAAATTGACTCACCTGGTTAGTATATCTAATTTGACGGGGTGCCCCCAATTTTGTTTTAATCATTTTTTTTACCCGGATCAGTGCACACCCGACATCCATGCCTAACAATGAAAATTGGACCGATAAAAGTGGTAGTTTTGGGATCAGTGATCAGTGGTTTAATGGTCTGCGCACAATCATAGTTGAATTGGATTAAATTAATTAAAACATATAAAAATATTTATATATAATAATAATATTTAAATAAAAAGTATATTAGTTTACAAATGAATAGAATATCTTTGTATAAGGTGTTTCTAAACCATTGTTTTAAACATAATTTTTACTAAAACATGTTAGTGAGAAGAGTTTTATCATAATTGCATAAAAGCACTTTTTGCATATAACAAATACCACTGGATCACATATAATTCAACAGAATCAGTTACTAAAACATGCATGGACACGATGAACTGCAATTTTTTTTTTCCCTTAAGTTAAGACGATATTGCTTTAGACTTGGTAAAAATATAAAGTCCAATGTGATTGACCTATTCAAAACTCTTAGGTCCCGTTTGGTACGAAAGATTAAAAATGAGCGATAAGGATTGAGATTGAAAGTACAAAACTATATTAAAAGAGTGTTTAGTATGGGTAATTATATGATACTTGGGATTAGATAAATCCATATATGTGAGATTAGAGAATACTATGAGGGGAAGTGGTATTCTCCAATCCTGTCTATATGGGATTACCTAATCCCATGTAATAAGAAATCACTCATACTAAGTATCCTTTTAACATATGTTTTCAACTCTAATCCCAATCTTTATCCCTCATTTTCAATACTCCATACCAAACGTAATCTTAAAACTCATTAGAAAGTAGTTCTTTGACTAGTTTGACTAGCGGATCTGAGTTGGGTTTTAATAGCATGCATTCAAGTGACGAATATTTTTTATTCTTTTGAATATGAGGCTCCTTGCTAATAATTTTAAGACCACGAGCATGACTTTTCAAAAAAAAAAATAAAAATTGAGAGTATGTAGGTATATCCTTACATAGCTCAAAAGCTTTCATTTTTTTTAAACTTAAAATTGAACAAAAATTATTTATGAAAACAAATATTTTTTATCCCAGTAAAACGGAGAAACATTGATGAAAAAAAAAAAAAGACTGAGATTATGTGCTGAGTATCCGAGTCAGATTATCCCTTTGTTTGCCCACCAAGTATGTAATCATCCTTTGTTAAAATCTGTACTATGAAATAAAAAATAGAAGAATTTGGTTTTGTCTGTATGTAAATATATAGTATGATCATGTTCTAATTGAAACTGTAAAGCTTTGATTTTGTGACAGGCCATAACCGCAGATCTAGTTATTTGGATGCAACTAATTGGGCTGATCTCTCCTACAACCTCGGGATCGGCTGAATATTACTCGTTAAAAACTTCACTGAGTAAGAACAGAAAAAAATGATTGAGATCCCCCAAAACCACCAAAAAGAAGTGGCTGGTTGATACAATTAGTTGTTCTATACTTCTCTTAGGACATGAATGTTTAGAACCTTTGGATAAGTAACGTTTTCTGTTGGCATTCCAAAAGAATGCCGTTTTACCCACTTCAGCATAATTCAGCTTTATCAAACGGAAGTTTTGAAGATTGAGACCGGTCATATCTTGTGTTTGATGTGTTTAACATTCGTATCTAACAGTTCAAATTATATTTTCTGAGTTGATGTGTTATTGTGAGTAGCGTTACTGGAAAGTCGGGCAGGGGAGTGCCCATTTTTTTAAGTTCGAAGGTGCGCACAGAATGATGAGGACTAATAAATCATTCTACTCATAAGACCTTTTGATTATTAGTTAATTAACACTTCTTGTTTAATATTCTAGTTTGAAGTTTACAACTTGGGGTCTGATACTTTGAAATAACCTTTATTCTAATATAAAAGCATGCCCTTTTCACATAAGTCAGTGATGTTACTAGGTATCATGATCCATAAGGCTCGTATGCTTGAAAAACAAATCCCAATGTATTTGATATTTCTTTGACACCCGTGTATAGACATTTTATATTTTGGATGTATCATATTTGGGTCAGTATCCATCGAGGCAATGATGGTTACTGTTCAAAAGAAAATGTGAATTGGCAGGCTGAACAGGATCTGTATCTATCGGGTCTCATTTTATGTCAATGTTCATAAATTTCAGATTACCATGATTACTGATTTAAAGAACCTCTGAATGGACAGGGCACACAGGATCTTGGGCATTGGCATATCCAGATATTGTAACATGTGCCAACATGTTCTGGATGCCGCAGGGTGGTGATGCACTTGCTGCAGAACCTGGAACAGGACATTTAAATCCCTTAAATCCTAGGACCTACACTGTACTTAAGAATGTCATAAAGGATGTTACTTCATTATTTCCAGAACCATTCTATCATGGTGGTGCTGATGAGGTCATCCCAGCTTGCTGGAAAACCGATCCCACAATTCAAGCGTTCCTAGCCAACAATGGAACCTCCAACCAACTTCTTGAGACATTCATCAATTCTACTCTCCCTTATATCTTATCCCTCAACCGAACTGTGGTCTATTGGGAAGATGTTTTCCTATCCGACCAAGTTCATGTTCCATCCACAATGCTTCCCAAAGAAAATGTGATTCTACAGACATGGAACAACGGACACGACAACACGAAGCGCCTTGTTTCTTTTGGATACCGAACCATTGTTTCGTCTGCAGATTTCTATTATCTGGACTGTGGACATGGGGATTTTGTTGGGAATGATTCCCGGTATGTTATTCAAAGTGGAGATCAAGGGCATGGAGGGTCCTGGTGTGGACCCTACAAGACCTGGCAACTTATCTATAACTATGATATCACGTATGGTTTAAGTGAAGATGAGGCAAAGCTGGTTCTTGGTGGGGAAGTGGCATTGTGGTCTGAACAAGCAGATCAAACTGGTTTGGATTCGAGAGTTTGGCCGAGAACATTGGCGATGGCTGAGTCGTTGTGGTCCGGCAACAGAGATAAGAAGGGTATGAGGAGATATGCAGAGGCCACAGATAGATTGAATGAATGGAGATACAGAATGGTAAGAAGAGGTATAGGGGCGGAGCCAATTCAGCCCCTGTGGTGTGTTAGAAACCCTGGCATGTGTTACTATGCATGATCGACTGATAAACAGTCATTGAAATAGGTGTCACTATAATTCACAGATTCAAAAACTTATTTTGATATTTTATTGCTTCCTTACCCAGCCAATGGGTAATCTACATCTCTTGCTAATTCATTCCTCTATGAGAATGATGGATGTTGTCAGTTATACTTGTTTTAAATGTGACTGAGTCTAATTCAAGTCATTATTTTTGTTCTTTCAAGAATTATTGTAAGCGATTGTTTTGTATTAGGACAAGAACTCCGTTTCAGATATCGAAAGATGGTTTCTGTGTCATTATCGATTCGATATTTCTTAAGTTTTCTTTTGTATCACGTGTGTCCAATAAAGTATGAATTTATTTCATTGTCCCAATGAAAATATGAGTGAGTTTCAGTAGAACAAATATTTGATTCTCCAAAAACCGTATAGGACACAATTGAGCATTACCTCTCCATCACAACGACATCCAATGTTTATCCAATTTCGTCTGTCAAATAGAGTTCTTGTTGGTTGCAGCACCTAAATTCTCCAAAATCCAGCAGATCTTTCACCTCTTCTATAATGCTATGCAAACCCTGTTGACGACAATACCTACAGAGAAACGGTAAATCTAAGTTGTGTCTTATAGACACTGTCCTTAAGAGCTATTCTGTAACTACCTGCAAAGCAAGAAGTGGCACTTCCCAAGATGAAACGGATTCTTCCAGTAAGAACAGGGTTAGCAGAATAGCGAAAGATAAAAGAACTCAGTAAGGTAGAACACCAGAGGGAAAAGAGTTGTCCGAAAGCTCAGATGGCATTCTACTTTGAACTTCTATCTCATGCCCTTTTTATAGGCTATGGATCACAATACCATTGGGCACATTTAAATGCATTTAATGAGAATTAATTCATAATTAAAGGAGTAGTTTCAAATCATCATTAACTTGTTTAATGACTATTTAAGATGAATAAAATATTCAATTACGAACACTGAAGAGACATAATTGTCATGAACATTTAGATAGATATTTCCAATAAAGTGCCCAATACCGCATTTGACTCGTGCACAAGGGGTAAAGAGAAATTGTCAGATTTGTCTCCGGTGGCCTATTGTGCATGTGAGCTAACTTCTCCTCTTGGCCCATTTAGTAGTCCGAGATAACTTATTACCTGGACCCTCACAATCTCAAGTAATGTGGGACTCTTCCTTTGACACATCTACACACATTATTTACAACAATCCCCCACATGTGTCAAAGGAAGTACCTTTAATCGAGTTACATATATGAGTGTAACCATTGTATCTGGTGGTCCTTGGGACTTAAAACCAAACCTAGACCAATAACACATAGTATACAGAGATGTCAATGGTCCTATGGACTATAAACTCACATCTCTTGGGTGTATACTAGAAGCATTATTAGTCAGATTACTGTTAACGGCGTTTTTGGGCATTAAGACGGCCATGTGCGTGCCTGGTACATAATGAATGCTTTAGAGACTTTGCCACGATTTCATAGGAGCGGCCCCACTTCACATTCGTAGAGGTGATTTCATTAAATGTACATGCAGTGAGCACATCATCCCGTAGGATTATGAAATCATTAAGAGCTTTCGTTCAGCCTCACCAAAATGCATTCTAGCGCTTTTTAATGCCATAGGAAGGGACTAATAATTTATTTTAATGCTAGCAGAACTAACAAACGACTTGTTTTTACCTATTGAACCTTTTTCATGGCATCACCAATCACAAAGGTTAGGTTGTCATCGCTATCAATTTCAAGTGGCTTTAGTCCCATTCCTCTCGACTGATTTGTTTCTTCCTAGGGTTATTAACGGATCCGCTAGGTCCACTTTGATCTCATAAAAATTGATTAAGATACCTCCGCAATTTTTAAGCATGCTTATTCACATTGTATCTCAAGTGATTTCCACTTGCACCATTGTTCTCTCTACAATGATTATTGCCATTTAGCAATCACAACTCATCGACAAGTGTCGGTTTTACACCAAACATCTGCTAAGAAATTTTTAGCATCATAGCCTCTAATCACCACTAAAGTTGAATGATCACTAGTGAATTTCTTTCATATAAACTGAAATTCAGTTAACATCCGTGTATCTCTACACCACGGGAATCCACTGCACATGACACCAAAATTTATGGTATCCCTCAAGTATTTCATTTCCCTTATAGGACTCCATATTTAAATGTGTTCATCAAAAGTTACATCACAAAGTTAATTTAATGCAACAAAATCTCAAAAATTTGTGCATACACAAATTGAGTTGCACAACTCCCTCAAACAAAGTGTTAGTATCATAAGCAATATTTACATATTGGTTCTTAAAAACCAAGCTTTTAAAACCATTTCTCTCAAAATCTCATTCCTTTATGATTTCAACACTTACAACCACTTTCACCCATGCTTTCATATTAAATTTTGAAGCAATAAAACATTATAGATAATATTTTATATCCACATTCAATATTCGTAATAATTGTGCATACTCATACATATTTATATCAAGATAAATTATTTATCCACAAATAATGATATTATGAAAATTAAAGCATATTTATCTCTGCACTAGATAAATGACTAAATTTTTATATCCACATAGTGCTTGTTTTAAGCAACACAGAAAAATTTGATAATTTACAAAATTTGCTCTCAATAGCAAATAACAAAGCCTCCAGTTATGATTATTATTATTTTTTTCAATCACAACACATATATTGAGATTTCCAAAATGAGACTAACACAATTTGAAATAAACTAAAACGTATTTTTCTCCACCAATATTACTTCTATGAGGTACCCTACATTTTAGGCACCCCACACTTTCAAATATAGAAAAATTATTTACATACCTTATCAATAATAATTCTAATTAAATTAGAATTTCACACCAATATCTCCTCCCATTCTAATTATAAATTAGAATTAAAAATATCATTCTAATTTCACAAGGAGTCACAAAAGATTAAATTTAAAGTTTGTTCCCAATGCCAAACTATTAAAAACACCACATAAAAATATGGATACATAGGATTTAAAATGTTCCATTCATATAATCAAATATTTTCGTCAAAATTGTCATCACGTAATGTATTTTAAATTCCATTGACAGGTTTAATTGTCCACACAACGGTAATACTCCTCCGGTCCTTAATATATGACCCAATTGTTAAGTTGGTTTTGGTCCTAAATATAAGACCCATTTACCATATTTATCAATTTTCTCTAAATTATCCCTATGGATACTCCCTCAACCATAATCAAGTAGAAGAGGGAGAGGAGGTATTAAGAAAGATAATTATGGTGTTTTAGGAAAAATGTGTTATATTTTTTATAATTAACTAACTTACCTAACTTTCTTAATCTAATCAAATTAGTTAAATGAGTTTTATATTAAGGACCGGAGGAGTATATTAAGACCCACAAAAGACCACTCACGTGGCATTTATATATAGGGGGTTATGAAACTCATAACATCGATGTTACAATATATTTTTACATACGAAGCCAATGGCACACTAAAAATGATTATTCAAGGAGAGAAGACGTTGATGGAATAATAGGAGGTTAGCAACTATTCAAACCAATTTAATATGCCCATCAACCGAAAGCAATAAAACCTCAACAAATGGAAGGGATTAAAGTCACCGGAATACTCATTAACTAAACCCAATAAAACCCCCAACATTAAGAGAGTATGTGTGTGTGTGTATATATGGAGGTTATGAAACTTAATATAATTAAGTAGTCTCTTTTAATATAACAACTAACTTCCAGAATTTCCAACAAGATGACCATATATGGAATCAGGCCATGAATGACAATGTTCACATTAATGAATATTTAACTTTTTTTTACACAATTCTAAGCATAACAGTAATGAACCCAATAAAGGCAGTAACAGAAGCAATTACATTAAAAGGATATATAGAGATACATGGATGGATAAAGATGAGCAATATTAATAGTAATAATGAGGAAGCAGACAATCAGAGTAATGAATTTTAACCAGCTCATGACATCAACAGATAATAACTATACCAAGGTTAACAATATATATTTAAAACACATAAAACCAATCATGCACGAGGCATTAACGTGGAGAGTACCGAGACCCATGAAACCAGGGCTAACGGCACGTTTGCTGGAATAAAATCAGAAGGTTACCAATTATTAAACCAAATTAATTTACCCACTAATCAAAACAGTAAATCCTCCAACGAATGGGACGTAAGTTATTTTAATGACATAAATAATGTAATAATACCTATTGAAACATTCGACAACACCATAAATATTTACTTTGCACTGCAAAGTGGCTTCCCATGCCCATAGCTTTCATAACAAAACATTCTCTACTCATAATATAGTAACTGATAAGTTACGGTTAAGCCACAATATCAATATGTCAATCAACTCCTGCTGTATAATCACCAAAAAACACAAGTAGCGGATAACACAACATTAATAGGCATTATAAAACTGTTCTCCCAATTAATTATATGTTTCATGGTTAAAACTTTGACCATGCATGAAACCATCAAAAGGCACCAGGTTTTAGCTTCGTGCTTAAAGCTAAATATGTGCGTACCTGTTGGCAAGAGACCGAACCACGAGAGTATGAACTCAGCTGGTAAACATAATCAACAGTAGCATAAGTCAATTTAATCAAGTGTTACCTCTTCTAGGACACCCACTGCCACCGTGGTGCTTATGCCATGTACTTTTGTCCAACATGTGGTGACTCTGAGGTCTTAAGTGAGTCCAGATAAAGAACTTGATTTAACATTTGGGTTCATAACCACCATAAACCCTTGAGCATATAACACATGCCCTATCGCCCAGCTTCACGCATAAAAATCATTGGACCCACTAGCTCAACACACACTTTCATCGGGTTCACTTTTACCACCACCTCGGATCACCATACAAGGTGGCTGTGCCCGGATATGTAAGTACAACCCAATCCTTAGATCATCCCTGGCCTCTACAATTACCAAAGGTTCATCCAATCCCTTGTCATCTTAGTTCTGCCACAGAGATGAGGAGCAGCCTATTTCAGCCAATTTCTGTATTATGAGGTCTCAAACAACGTCCTAAAATGAGGCACAAACAACGTCCTAAAATGAGGCACAAACAACGAACATGAGAATAACTCAATTTGGGTTGTAAAAATCTTAATTGTTGTTGTAAATCACGAATTTCACTTACTCACTTACAGTTAAATACATGTATTTAGGGTTGTGAATTCCATTATATTATTTGTAAATTACCCAATTTTTGTTTTAAATTGCTAAATTTCATTTGTGAATTATCGAATTTCACTTGTTCACTTACATTTAAACACTTGCATTTGGGGTTGTGAATTCTATTATGTTATTTGTAAATTGTCAAATTTTTGTTATAAATTACTGAATTTCACTTGTAAATTGTCGAATTTCAATTGTTCACTTACACTTAGACACTTACGTTTGCTTTGTTATATATATTTTTATTTGCATCACATGATTAAATGGTTTGCTTGGCTTGGTGGTCACATCACTTTTGGTGTGCCAAGAAGTTATGGGTTCAAACTTTCTCTTGGCCACCTTATTTAAAAAAAAAAAAAAACTTCAGGCCACCAAAGCTGCAACCTCCGGAGGCGGCTACTTGAGTATCGGTGGCTGGAACTCCAGCGACTATTAATATTTATTTTTAAAAAATAAAAATGAGAGGTATTATTGTAATCTTACTCCTAATTTTAATTTCAATTCGATCCTTTGGTTCTGCAGTATTATTTTAAAAATTTTTGGGGTTGTTTAAAATTAATTCTCATATGCAGTCCTTAATCGAAATTTTCCCTATAAAATTTCAACCGAAGAAGATAATTAATGATGGAATTATGTATATTGATTTAAATTCAATTCATTCAATTATGTAAAAAAACATATATAATTTGTTATATTTACGATACATTCTGGGAAACGCAAGATATATTTATATTTTCATGTGTGTATACTACATAAAATTTGAAAAAGAAGTCATACCATTTGTTGTAATTTGTAACAAAGTTATATGGGTCAATCCTTTAAGGTATGGTAACAAATTTTCTGACATCTTTGAATTTACATGTCTATCTTTTGCAGGATTGGTCAGAGTCGAGCTGTGCAATGCAATATGTTGAGAAGCTGACACTTGGAAGGCATATATGGAGAAGGTCATCACCATATGCAGAGATGCCTATACTATAGATGAATAAAATAATAATGAAAAGTTGGAACTTACATGGTTTTTTACACCCTTTTTTTTTTTTTTCAAATTTCTTATTCCCGCGTTGATACCCGTTTTTTCATATTTTGTTCGACACATGGCTTGGCAGGTTTAGTCAAAAGAGTATCTAAATTTATACATAATATAACACAATCAAAATTAAAAAGTTGATCAACGACGGTTTGGGTCTAATAAAAAAGACTAATTTTTTATAACGTGATAAACTAAAATTTAAATTCCTACTGAAAAAGACATTAATGTCATATTTAGTGTTTGACAATACTTTAAACATATTTTCCTTTAGCAACATGCATGTGCTTTTTTTTTTCCCGAAAAAATTTAAAAAATTCTATGAAATTTTGTAATATATCACAGGTTTCCTTGATCGACTAAACAGGATATACAAAATGCATTTATGACACCCAAATTAAAGAAATATGAGAAGATATTATACATAATTAAGCTTGTTTCATGTGATTTTGGTTACTTTAGCTATCGATTGTAAAAAGATTCAGACATTTTCCCCTTTAACTGTTCACTGAGGAGCACCAGCTGGCATCTTAAACTTCTAACAATTAAAGTTATGTAAACGGTTTTCTTTTATCAACAAATCTGTTCTGAGATCTAAATATTTAAAATGCAAACAATATAAAATGCCTCGGAATCACAGCTCTTTATCTTTGGTTCGTCTTGACATAAATGAGTTTTTCAAGATGAATGATCACGGGCAACTAGGGTTTCTTCCAGGTCCACCAAAAGAGTAGTTGCCCCAGTCATTAGATTGGCTAGTTTGGACGTTGTAACGGTAGGGTTGGTCAACACGAGTGCGAATGTTATTAGGAGGCACAGTTGGTTGTTGCCATTAACAACCTTAATATTCCAGAAAAAGCAAGCTTTGCCATAACCTTCTTGAGGAAAATGACCACTTTCCATTTGTGTTGTAGTGTGTTGGCCATTTGATCCTAAGTTTAATACTTCGCCTCCCCATCCTACTGTTGTTGCGCTCTCAGATAGAAGTGGGAATAGAGAAGCTGGCCAGTATCCCACAACTTCATTATTAGGGCCATATTGCAGCCACCAGTTTCCATTCTTTTAATCCTGCTCAATTTTCAAAATCCTTATTTTCATCAAAAAAGAACAATACATCATTGGTTAACAACATGACATTGCTTTTGGCAAAATAAGAAAAAAAACACACACACGACATTGCTAGGGATGTACTCCCTCCTATCTTAAATATACGAACTAGTTGAGAGTTTACTCTAGTTCTAAATATAACACTTCAATTCATTTTATTTTTCAAATTTATAATTTCCCCCCAAACTATCCATATTCTATCCACATGTCAAGGGAGTTTTCATGAAGAGATAGTTTCAATGCAAATGACCAAAGAGGATATTTAAGAAAAATCAATGTTTATTTTTTAGGCATAACTAATTTAACTATTACCTTCGGTCTTTAATATAAAAGCTAGTAGACTCATTTAAATAAATGAACAAAGTTTGTTATGTTAGTTATTTGTAACAAATAGGTGTTGTCTTTCCTAGAATACATTTACTAATATGTGTATTAGTTAGAACTATAATTTGATGAAACCTTTAATAGAAGTAACTATTATAAGGACTATTTTGAAAAAAATAGATAAACATAAGAGATAAAATAGATTAGAGTCTTATATATTTGACCAAATTGAAAGTCAAATTAGCTCTTATATTAAGCATCGGATGTTGTAATTTCTTTAATTTTTACAAATTAGTTATCTAACTCCTATATGAAGAATCGTAGAAAGCATGTTGGAATGATGAATCTGTTTGGTCTTAACTCAGGGATTTATGGGGTCTTTTCCGCGAATATATTTGCTCTTTTCCACAAATTGGTTACAAATCTGTAACTGATGTTGGAATTTTGCCCTTTTTTTGGAATTAAATCAAGTCAACTCGATTTCTCAAAAGCCTAACAAACAGAATCAGTATACCTTCCAGACAAGAATGGTGATAGCATGTTGGGATTTGCTATCTCCATAGGCAGACAAGGGCCTTATGGCAGCTCCCACGACTACGCGATGGTTCACTTGAATAAAGCCAGAGCAAAAAAGATCATAACACCTGCTAGCATTTTCACCTGAACCACCCTATCAAATGTAAAATAAAATCAAGAAATATTTAACAATAATGAAGAGAATGCCTTGAATAAGAAATCACTAGAAAGCGAACTCACTCTCCAAAATGTAAAAAATCTGGTGTTATTATCTCCATACAGCCGGGGATTGACCTGATTTACGATATTTGGAAAAAAGATAATGACTTGAAATGTTTGCTTGATGTGAATTTCTATTCTTACATATCTTTTTAATTAAATTTTCAATAAATTAAAGAATATGTACCTGCCAACCAGCTTGAATGCTATTATAACCTTTACCAATGTTATCGTTTAGAATTGAGATTTGACAGTCACTAAATTCATTGTGCTCTTGAACATGGGGATTCCAAACGTTCATAGTTGCCATGCCTCCATGATATTTATCTCCTTTCACATAAACTGCAGCAAACTGGATACCAAGGTTGTCAAAGAAACATTAAAAATATATTAAATAAGTAAACCAGAAAAAAATCCAGAAACATGCTTAAACATATAATGATAAACGTGCTTCTCTTTGGAATGAAACTAACGCTTTCAGTATTTAGGAAAAACTTGAGAAGCACAGATGCAACAGAATACCTGGTGTTTGGAATGAGTTTCAAATGATCCATATTGAGGGATGTTCTTGAGATTCTTCTTTCCAAATTGCTGGATAGATTTTGCCCTCAATATGTCTTCCTTTCTTATTCTTCTTATGGGAATGGTTTCTTCTGGGCAACTTCCACTCTGCTGCCATAATTGAGCAACAGGTTGTGATTTTGCAGACACTTCACTTTTCTGAAGCAAACTTTTTTCAGGGTGAAAACATGGTGTCATCTTCAATAGAATGAAATAATAAATTAATTTCAAATTTGAGTGCAAAGAGAAAACTAAAATAAAGATGGGGTTTGTTTAATTTTACCTGAATTTTATGATTTTTGAGCTTTGGGTCAGTAAAAGCTGGTTGATTTGAAATATGAACACAATCGATTATATCTCCATCGGGGCTCTGACTTTTATAATTAATACCAAATGTTATTTCAAACGGTTATGATAAATAAAAGTATGAAACATGCAAAGTTTCATCATTATCTAAGTACACATTCAAGAAAGAATAATGGGACAAGATTACTTGGTTAAATATGTTATAATCAATAACATGATCCACGATAGCTTAATACACAAGATTAAACCAGAAATGTAATTCTTGTTCTTTCACCCATTGTTAAAGACTCTGATGAGAAACAATATTCAGATAAAGTTCAAATAAGAGTCAAATACAGTCGTAGTTATAAAAATCGTTTACCTTTATAGATTTAACTGCTGGTCTGTTCAACTTCTTCGAAAGCTTCTGAATCTCAAGATTCTGGTAATTAGAACTACCGTCCCTGCCTTGGTCTATTATGGCCATGGATGCAGAAAACAGCAAGAAGAAGCATAACATATTCCCCACCCAAGTCTTGGCTTCTTCTGATTCTGCTGCCATTGAAGGACCTTCGTAAGAATTCTCGAATCGATATGTTGGGGATTCGAAAGGTCAGGGATTTATGAGATGTTCTCCATCATTCAAAAGTGAAGTTGTTTTATGATCCGACGGGATTTTCTTTGCAAAAATGCCTCTGATATCAATTACAGTTCGGATGGAAAGAAAAGTTGGGAGAAAAGAAAATACAAGGAGAGAAAATGGAAAGAAGAGAAAACTGGAGAGAAAATGTTATCTTCCTTTATGTTTGGATGCGCGAGGGAAAATAAGAAGGAAAGAAAATGAGCAAACATGTGAATATGTAAAATACCTTTATTCTTGTATCAAAATATATCATGTTATAAATTAAATTAAATATCATAATAAAAAAATCATATTAGTGTTAATATCATTAAATAATTTAAAATCAAATTATTTGATAAAAATTTATTATCATGTGATTATATTGTAAAAACCAAATAATTTAGTGAAAAATATTCTTTTTAAAGGTGAAAAAAAAGTGGATAATTTTTTTAAAATCAAACATAATGAAATGATACAAGTAAGTTACGTATTATTTAAGATTATTAATAAATAGTAAAAATTTAATATAAAAGTTGAAAGAGATGAAGAAATTATATATATATATATATTAATTTGTGTGAATTTCTTGTATTGTTCGTTGAAATGTGAAAGAATGAAGTTCATGTGTAGCTTTTGATTTTGGCTTCAATATAATGAGATAATTTTGTTGAATTATGAAGTAGTCATAAGTAAAATTAAAAAGAAAAACTTGTATTAAAGGTGGAATGTGATATTATTGGATTATATATATTTGAGGAGGGCATATAGGAAATATGAGTTTTCTTCTCATTTTCTCTCCATATGTGGAGAGAAAAGTTGAAGAGAAAATAAAGTGGGTCTCACATTCTATTTTCTTCTTTACTTTTCTTTCCTCTCACTTTTCTCCCCTCATCCAAATGGAGGAAAACTCATTTCTTCTCTTATTTTCCTCTTTCATTTTCTTTCCTCCCCTATTTTCTCTCAATCCAAACATGAGATTAAGGATACGTTATCATAATATTTTAATAACCAATATCTATAAGAATCAATTCCATAATCTTGCTTAAGGTTAAAAAAAAATCCATAATCTTGCTGGTCAAAAACATAACAATATATATATATATATGCCTCTATGTAGTTTATTGATAATATTTCAGTTTTATTCTTTTTAAAATGGGACTGGTCAAACGAGCCAAATCAATGTTTCAAGGGAAAATTGCTTTAGGTCCCATCCAAGGGAATTAAATACAAAAAAGTCTCTTAAAATCACGAAATTATTTTGAACTCCCAAGGGACCTTTTTGCAATAAATTTTATTTGTTTAATTATCAAATTATCTTTTTTTTAAGTTTGCATTGACAACTAAAAGAGCAGTGGTTGATAACTTAGGATGCAAAGATTGACAACTATCGCGGTTGGTTTGACAACACATTTTCTCAGCATATCACACATTGAGTTGTCAAACCAGCTGTGATAGTTGTCAATCCTTATACCCTGAGTTGTCAATCACTGCTCTTCATTTGTCAATACAAACTTAAAAAAAGAAGAAGGATAATTTGGTAATTAAACAAATAAAATTTATTGCAAAAAAGTCTCTTGGGACTTCAAAATAATTTCATGATTTCAAAGGATCTTTTTGTATTTAATTCCCTTAGGTGGGGCCTAATTGAAATTCTCCCATGTTTCAAGGTTCATTATTTTGTTTTTTCCGTTTGTTCAGTTGGTTTGTCTTGTTTGTTGGACTTGTATCTTTTCCTGCAGTCATGGGCCGGCCTTTTCTGTTGGTTATTTTGAACCATGGTTTGATTATTTTGGACTAGTCCGCGAACTAAAATTTGAATTTTTAATAGGAGAGGTGTTCAATTTTAATACCTGACAGTACTTTGAATTAGAGGATACCCATGCATAGAAAAAAAATGATGATTGAATCTGGTGGGAATGAAATTAATATATTTTTTATAGCAAAACGTAACATATAATTTTGTAATTGAAATGTTTGGCATAAGTGTATCTTTGATCTTTTACTTTATTTAAGACTTCATTTTGATTATTTAATTTTTATAAAATATCTTTTTATTCTTCTAACATTAACACAGTTAACAAGAAATTCTCAGATCGAAGTTTTAATTGTTGACAGATGTGAAGTTTAACCTCCAACAATAATAATAATTGGTATAAAAAGAATCATTTAAAACTGAGATTGTCAGATTAAAGAATTAAAAAGATACTTTATAAAATTAAAAAATTAGACTAAAAATTTATATATAAAATTAAAGGATTAAATGTAAGCACTGAGTTTATAGTCCTCCATAATCTCAAATCTCAAATCACACTTAAAAAAAAAAAAGGCAGCAAATAAACTATATGGCGTCCATTAAGTAAATTCATAATCATTAATAATTAAGCGCAAACAATGTGTTACAAAAATGATGCCATTTCTTTATACTCCAAAAAATTATGCCATTTTGTACCAATAACAAAAAAAAAAACTTTAATTGCTAACCCCAAAAAACAATTTAATTGTTTCTTTTCTTTTCTTTTTTTAGTTTGGACGGATCAAATCAATAAAGCTAGCTAGCTTTTTAAATTTTTTGATCGTTTGGGCGATTCTTAAAATGATTGACCCTCTAGTTCACAATCAGTCCTACCGTTGGTTCACTAGTAATTTCTGACTGAATCATCTGCTTCAATTCAATTTAACGAACACTGATTATATTTTTATATTTTAATATACACATTATATTATGATTTTAACTCTTTTCAATGAAATATGTGTCCTCCAATAATATACAATTAGGCTATTATAATACTTTATATGTAAAAGAAAAAAATATATACAAGGTAAAGAATGAATATAAATAATAAGGAATATATTTTATTTACATTAAATTTCATCCAAGCATAAATATTTTGGGTAACGGAAAAGTTTCTAATAACTAACAGATTTAGTCTTCATGGTACATTCACGAGGATTTAATTTGGAGGTTCTGTGCTCGAAATCAAGAAAAGGTTTCTAGCCAAAAAAAAAAAAAAAGGCTATATATTATAAGAGTACAATTTTTTTCCAAACAAAATACATACTTAAATGTTTGTATGGTTATCAACGAATTTAATGAACCAAAATGATGCTTAGGAAAGACGACGCACGGGAGGGACCAATATAATACTGTATTATTCTCTCTGCATGTACGACGCGCATGAACCTTATTAGAAACATCCAACGATTGTTGTTATCAGATTTTCTCATTAATAGTACATCCATATCCACATGCACACATATGAAAAGTATCCAAATAATTACATTTTTCACAAAAACAAATAATTTTCAACATGTTTTTCATACTTCAAGAAGCATCTGTTTTAAAACAAATTGAAAGAACTAAAGATTGTGATATCGATCAGTTATAACTTTTTATTCCCTAATATCCTTTTTCTTTTAAGTATGACTCAGAGCATTCTCAAACCACTTTGAGTTAGAGATTAATCTCTATCCTTCTAACAAGTGCACATCTCGGGATTCGAACTTGTATTCTCCTTCTTATGGGAGTGAAACCATCTTAATCAACAGCTTATTGGTTATTCCCTAATGTCTTTTATTATTTGCTTTTAAATATATCTACATTTTTAGGTTTTAATTAGTTTATATATTTCATATGGCAAATTATGTTAATTAGTTTATAAATTTTATCAATGGACTACAATTATGTTCTTGGTGGTTTGGATTCTTTGAATTTCAATTATGTTTTTGGTGTGTTTTATGAACACACACTCACACATATCCTATCGCATATCATATACCAAGGTGCTAACTTCATTATATTTTCCTCATATTCAATAATGGCGGCAAATTTTGCAGGTGGGAAGACTTGGCCACTGAATGTCTTTTTATCCTTCTGGTTGTTGTCGGTGTCTATGACTATAGCAGACCAACACATGAAGGATGGTAACTACCATCAAAATCTTAAGATTCAGAAGCTTTTGAGGAAATTGAACGGACCAGCTGTTAAATCTATCGAGATAGTACAGTTCTTTCTTTCTTAGGTTTTACCAATATCAGTTAGTAGTCCTGACTAAGATTTGTATTCAAATATATTGATTTCATACTCAAGAGGCTTTCCGTCTTATTCAAGTCAGAGTCCTGATGGAGATATAATTGACTGTGTCAATATTTCAAATCAGCCAGCTTTTAGTGATCCCAAACTCATAAATGAGAAAATTAAGGTAAAGCAATATGCACCCTTCTGTTTTCTAGCTTTCTCTCTTATTCACAAATTTAAAGCTGAATATTTTCTTGCTTTATTGAAGATGAGACCTAGTTTTCACCCAGAAGGAAGCATGCTCAAAGAAAGTAGAGTAGTATCTTCAAAAAAGCCAAAGCCACCAATTGCTCAGTTACGGATGCAAAGAGGAAATTGTCCAAAAGGAACCATTCCTATGAGAAGGATAAGAAAAGATGACATATTGAGGGCAAACTCTTTCCAACAATAGGGGAAAAACAATCAGAAGAGCATCCCAAAGCTTAAATCTTTTCAAACTCAAGCTCAAAGCCAGGTATTATACCTCAGAAGGCAGTCAATTTATATGTTTATTATATGCATTAACAGAGCTCTTTTGTTGGATTTTTTTGTTTTACTATTTAATGTTCTTTTGGTCAAGTTTCTTTGACTAATTTGGTTTGTCTAGTTTGTGGCAGTTTTTTTTTTTTGGTAAAAAAGTTTGCGGCAGTTTATACAGAGGGAGATAAATACTATGGAGGCAAGGCAACTATGAGCGTTTAAAATCCCAATGTTGAAGAGCTTAATGAATTTAGTAACTCTAAAGTGTGGATTCAAAATGGTGATACCAGTAATTACGATGGCATTCATGCGGGTTGGCAGGTATACTCTTTAATTTCTCAAGAAAAAGAAGACAATTAATCATTTAATCTTGTAATTTTGATTCAGTCACAATTCATCAGTTCTTGAAATTTAATCCGATAAAATTCAGTCCCTTAAGTTTTAGCTATTGAATCCTTTAGTCTCTTATACTTTTCGATTTGATCATGCCTCAATTAATCCTTGAAGGATAGGTGATATTCTTGAAATGTTGGGACTGATTGATTAATAGGTTGGAATTTAAGGGATTGGAAGAGTTTAAATCTCAAGAATAAAATTATAATTGA
Organism: Neltuma alba; assembly: GCF_004799145.2. Lineage (NCBI taxonomy): Eukaryota > Viridiplantae > Streptophyta > Magnoliopsida > Fabales > Fabaceae > Neltuma > Neltuma alba. The sequence continues at coordinate 136,138 of NW_021635531.1, read as the reverse complement.
GTCAACGTTACAGGAAGTAAATGATTATTTTTTCCCAAAAAAAAAAAACACTAACTAAACTTATTTCAGAAAATATAATATCAAACTAAGTTTTAATTTCTCATGTGCTTACCTGCGATACTCTTTTCTATTGATTTGGACAATTAGGTGAATCCAGAGCTGTACGGAGATAATGGCACAAGGCTTTTCACATTTTGGACAGTAAGTTAAACTTGAAATTTGTAGTTTCTTTAAATCATAATCTTCAATATTGTTAATATCACTATTTCATTTTACACTTGACTCAGGCTGATGCAGGTTAACACACTGGATGCTATGATCTTCTCTGTTCTGGCTTTATTCAAGTTAACAATGAAATAGCCCTGGAAGGCACCATAGAACCATTGTCTGTCTTTGGTGATAATAATTCCCAATATGAAATCACCATTCTTATCTGGAAGTTACCAACTTTCTGCCCCGACAGATCTGCAGATACAAACACACTTTCTAAGAAATAGATTCCACAAAATGTTTAGATTTCATATCATACTTGCATATCTGGCTCTCTCAATGCGAGGAGGGCACAAGAGAAGAAGAAAGAGATAGAAGTTTTGGTGGGCCTCACTAACATGTGGGACCCACCAAACCTCTCTTTTTCTCTCTACACCTGCACACCAGTTCCACCTGGAAAGAATCTCTATTTCTATTCATGGGAGGGACATACGTGAGTTTCCTTTTAGTGAGACAAACATCTAATTCAGACACTAATTTGTTCACTTTAGTAAAACATTATTGATTTGATCGATTTATGTTTTGATGGTGAGCAGGATCCGAAGAAAGGAGATTGGTGGATGTCTTATGGGAATGATACATATGTGGGATACTGGCCAGCCTCTCTGTTCTCTCGCCTCTCTGAGAGTGCAACAAAGATAATGTGGGGAGGTGAAGTTGTGAACTCAGAGTCTAATGGACAACACACCACAACACAAATGGGAAGCGGTCATTTTCCTGAAGAGGGTTTTGGGAAAGCTAGCTTTTTCATGGAAATTAGAATTGTTAATGGCAATAACCAAGCCATCCCTCCCAATAATATTCACACTTACACTGACCAATCCAACTGCTACAACGTCCAACTTGGTACTTCTGATAACTGGGACAAGTACTTCTTTTTTTGGTGGTCCTGGGAGAAACCCTGGTTGCCCATGATCTTTCCTCTTGAAAACTGATCAGATATATCAAAAGGAAAAGAAGGAAAAAGAAGTAACTTTACATTGTTATTCTTGGAAACTTTTGTACTTTTTTAGTTCTTTACTAGTAACTAATTCCTCAAGTAAGCTTATTTTTATATATGTTGAGTTATATGTATCTATTATTTACCTGAGTGGAAATACATGTACTATAACCTTGCCTTTATCATCATATCCCTTGGCAATTTTAGTTTGCTTGTGTCTATTCGAAAGTCGGATCAGAGGCACAAGTTGAGAGAAACTGATTAATATTCTGTATAATTCATCATATCCCACACGTAATATTCCCTCCGTCACTTTTTCACGAGGAAAGTATAAGTCACGCCCAAAGTGCTTGGACTTATTATCCGGAACAGGATTGGCAGCTACGGCTACCGTTCCAGAATTGTCACACCATATGGTGGGAGTACAAATCAGCGGATTATTCATCTCTTTTAACACAGCCATAAGCCAAAGAACATCTGAAACAGAATCTGCAACACTTCTGTAGTACTTCCTTTGGGAAAGATGAAAACCAACCTCCGCTATGAAACTCAATGCCCAAGAAAAAGAGATAATTCACCCAGAACTTTTAATGAGAAGGAGGAGCTCATTCAAGAAATAAGTTGCTGCACATCATTGCCATTACAGGCCATAAGTTATGCCTTTTAATTTCATTCAAAAGAAAACGTTATGCCTTTTAATGCACTTGTTTTGTCTCACTAAACTTTTTCTCACTCCACGAGTACTTTTTAATTACTAGGTTAATTCAAAGAACTCAATCAAAAGCAGTTGATTTAACTAAGCGAACAATACATAAGAAAGGAACATTTGATATAACTAAGGGAACAATAAAGAATTAAAGTCGCCTTCTTATTCGTACAAAAATCATGATTGGGAAAAAAGAAAACTAGCAATATAAATATCTGCATAATAATAGTCTCTCTCTCTCTCTCCCCTTCTCTCTGTGCCTCTCTCAAGGGCAATCAGGATTTCTTCCTGGACCACCAAAATAGAAGTAGGCTCCAAGTTCATCATCAGAAGATGCCATTTTCACATTGTAGCAGTTGACATGGTCAGAGTAAGTGGCAACACCATTAGGAGGAGGCACAGATTGGTTTTTGCCATTCACAATTGTGATGCTCCTGAAATAACTTCCTCTCCCTTGAGCTTCCCCAGCAAAGTGTCCACTTCCCATTTGTGTTATGCTGTGTTTCCCATCTTCAGATGCTAAGTTTAACACTTCACCTCCCCACAGTATCGTCGTTGCCCCATCAGAGAGGCGTCCAAACAAAGACGACCGCCAATATCCCACCACTGTATCTCTCCAATATTGCATCCACCAATCTCCATTGATTGGATCCTAAATATATATCAGATGGAACACATATATCAGATTCAATTATTCATCTGATATGAGGAAATAAACATGTTATATTTCAATGAGAATGATGATATTGATGTAATCTGATATGAAAAGAGTTGGGTACCTTCCAAATAAGGATGGTTATATCAAATTGGGATTTAAGGTCGCCATAGACAGACAACGGTTGGATGGAGGCTCCTACAGCTACTCCATTGTTAAGTTGAACAAAGCCAGAGCAAAGCATATCAAAACATCCCATACTTTGACCTGAATCTGCCTGTCATTTTGTCACATAAAATCAGTAAATTAGTTATATAATGATAATAACCAAGAGAATGGTTTGATGAAACTACAATCTGGGTTGTGAATTAACAAAGCTGAACTCACTGTCCAAAATGTAAAAAGTCTTGTGTTCTTATCTCCATATAGCTGTGGATTCACCTAATTTTCCAAATTAAAAAACCAAAAAACAGAGAGAGGGAGAAAGAAACTCAGGTGAGCACATCAGAAATGAGAAGTTTCTTGGTTGATGATATGTAATATATTTGGATATAATCTTTTTGGAAAGAAATTAAAGAATATATACCTGCCAGCCAGCTTGAATGCTATCGTAACCTTTGCTAGTATTACCATTTTGTACCCCCAGTTGAGAGTTACTAAATTCGTTATGCTTTTCAACTATGGGTTTCCAAATGTTCATGGATGCCTTGCCTCCATAATACTTATCTCCCGTCACATAAACTGTGGCAAACGAGAGGTTCCAAAATCATCAAAGAAACAACAGAAGAAAAATACATTAGTAAGTAAACATAAAACTGAAGAAACTACATTAGTTTACTTGTATTTACGAAAAAAAAGAGGTTGTTGTGTTTAAATTCAGAGATACACGCACAGTGGCGACAGTATATATACCTGGTGTTGAGCTCCAGTTTTAAAAGATGTGAAGTCAGGAATGCTCTTGTGGTTCTTCTTCCCAAATCTTCGGATAGATTCTGCTCTTAAGATGTCTTCTTCTGTTATTCTTCTTATAGGAATGGTTCCTTCTGGGCAACTTCCACTTTGGTGCCACAACTGAGAAATTGGCTTTTGCCTTGAAGATGATGCTTCATTTTCTTCAAACATCATTCCTTCTGGATGAAAACTTGGTCTCATCTTCATAAAATGAGAGATAATTAGCTTGTGAATGAGAGAAAATTTTGGTTCGGTGAAAAAGAAAAGAAACTTGAAGCAAACTATGTTACCTGAATTTTGTGATCCCTGAGCTTCGGATTCTGGAAAGCTGGCTGATTTAAAATATGAACGCAATCGATTATATCACCATCAGGGCTCTGATTTTGAAACACCAACGGTTAGCCCAATCAATGATAAAATATAGAATGGCAGAGAGCTGTTATTTGTCAAATTGAAAATTCATTTAAAAAAAAAAAAGACTTGTATGTATACCTAGATAGACTTAACAGCTAGTCTGTTCAACTGGTTCATAAGCTTCCGAATCTCAAGATTCAGAACAGAACCGCCATTCTTGTCTTGGTCTGATATCCCCATAGGTACAGAAAACAAGATGAAGCAGAATAAGACATAGTTCTTTACCCAGTAAGTCTTATAATCTCCCGAGTTTGCCGCCATTGAAGGTGAGGAAATATAAAACAAGCTAAGCTAAGATAGCTCCTCTGTGAGAATGCTCACGTCGGTGTTGGAGAATTGAAGGTTCAGAAATTTATAGGACGCTAGTCTCTTGAATGTGAAGTTACTCTATGATTCGACCATAATTACTTACCAAAATGAGTTTAACTACAAAAATAGGAAAGCAGTATTATTTCGGGAAACTTTTTAATATTATAATTATAAATAATTATAAGGATAAATTACGTCAGTCCCTTCTGAGGTTTGCTTATATTGATGAAATTTAATAATTTATTACCGTATCTCTTTTAAGATTTGCTCATAACAATAAATTACATTAAGCTTTATTGATATGTGGTAATTCAATTGTTAACCGTTAACTGACACAAAAATAGAACAATAGTATCCAATATTTAATAATTACAAGATTTGGTAACTTAAAAGAAAATTTAAAAATCTCACAAAAAGGATTGAAAATTACTAAATCCTAAATCAAGATTGTTTCTTATACTTTAACTAGTTTTGACTACACATTCACTTGCACCAAACATCCAGATTTAGTGATTTTCAAGTCTCTTTGTGAAACTTTTCCAAGAAAATATACCAATTAACGGAAAAAAATCCACTGTATGGGAATTTTTTACTTTGACCAGGGGTCCATTATTGAAGAGCATCGCAGAGGAGAAGAATATTATCTTTCCCTTCTTTTATTTTATCATTGAGAGCAGTACAACATGATTTTTTTTTAAAAAAAAAACCTTATCCATTCCATTGATTTTCCCGAATTACCGATGCCTTTATAATTTTTTTTTCCCTTTCTCATTGACCTTTTTCAAATTGCCTTTGTTTTTAATCGACAAAGTGATTTTTTTTTCGACTTCAATTTTTCCTTTTTCTTTAAACAATTCATTATATTCTAATAGATGGAAGAATTTTATTAAAATCTGCGATGGCGAGACATGCAAGTATGTTAAGCCTTAAAATACAAATAACATAATCAATAATACACATTCACCTATATATTAATGCTGTATTATATTCTCATCCACAATGTACGAAGCATCTGAGACCAACCAAGAAGACCGAGAAAAATATTAAATATTTGATAGAAATTCTAATAAAACCTTATAACTACTATACAACATCAAGGGCAGCTAGGGTTTCTGCCAGGACCCCCATAATAGAAGAAAGTGCCCCATCGACGAGAAGAGCCGGTTTGGATAGTATAACAGTTGGAATTATCAGAGTAAGGCAAATGTTAGTAGGACGCACCAATTGATTTTTACGATTAACAATTTTGATGTTGTTGAAATAGCTTGCTTTGCCATATCCTTCTCTAGGAAAATGCCCACTTCCCATTTGTGTTCTTGTGTGTTGTCCGTTATATTCTGAGTTTATTATTTCACCTCCCCACTCCATCAATGATGCACCATCAGAGAGGTGTGTGAATATGGATGAAGGCCAATATCCCATAACTTTGTCCGCTCCTTATTGCATCCACCAATCTCCATTGAGTTTATCCTTTTTATTGTCAGCATCAAGTCATTAACAAGCTATACTATTAACAAGCTATATACTCCTATGATTTTAAATGTAGAAGCTAACATGGATTTGGTCTTAAGGATATAATACTCCAATTCACTGTCTCCAAAAGTCTCCAAATCATCTCTATTAATAGTACTTATTAAGGAGATTTTCGTTAGAGATAGTTTCTAATACAAATGATTAATTAAATGGTATTTTAAGAAACCAACACATTTCTGACAGATAACTAACTAAACTATTTCTTTTTCAATCTTTATAAATTAGTTATCAAGGTCCTACTTTTAGGATCGAAGGAGTATATGAGCACATGATCCATACAATATATTGAAAATAGTACCTTCCATATGAGGATCTTGATTTCATATTGGGATTTAGCATTCCCATAGGAAGATAATGGCCAGATGGTGGATCCTACAGCTACTCCGGCATTGAGTTGAACAAAGCCAGAGCATAGAAGATTATAGCATCCACTATCTCTATATGAATCAGTCTGTTGCATTGCAATAATAATTGTGCGATTTGGACACAAAAAAAAAGTAGGTTGCAAATAAATTTGAACTTACAGTCCAATATGTGAATAGTCTGATGCGATAATCTCCAAACAGTTCTGGACTCACCTAATTGTTTGAGTTTAAGAGAAATGGGGGATAATTAGATACAATTGATGTATAGAGACATAACAGGGAGAAATATCGAAACATGTTTAAGCATAAAATATATAGTACCATCCAACCAGCTTCAATAGTGTTGAGATTTTGACTATCATCATTATTTACGAACCACATCTGAGAGATACTAAATTCATCGTTTTGTTGAACATTAGGCTTCCAAACGTTCATGGTTGCCCTCGCACCATAATATCTATCACCTCTCGCAAAAGCTATGGCATACTGAAAGGCAACAAAGCCATCAAAGCAACTAAAAATAGGGGAAAAAGTCATGAAATAAGCAAAACGAAACATAGAAATAAAATCTTGTCGTTTATTTGATAGAGGGCATAACACAAGTATACCTCATGGCCAACGTTTGGTGCTGTCGGAGGGATGTTCTTGAGATTTTTCTTTCCGAATTGTTGAACAGAACTTGCTCTCAATATGTCTTCTTCTCTTGTCCTTCTTATAGGAATGGTTCCCTCTGGACAAGTTCCATTTTGGTGCCATAATTGAGGAATTGGTGCTGATTTTGAAGACCCATTATTACTTTCTTCCATTATCATCCCTTTTGGGTAAGAATTTGGCCTCATCTAAAGCCAAATGAGAAATAATTGATTGTATCATCTAGCATCAAAATTCTGAATTAGAGGAATAGTAAAACACAAAAGGAAAATATTCTTACCCGGATTTTGTGATTTTTAAGCTTTGGGTGATCAAAAGCTGGTTGTTTTAAAATATCAACACAATCAATTATATCTCCATCAGGACTCTGTATGTTTTAAGTACCCACCAAGTTCAAACACATAATTAAAAAGGAAAATAATACTAGATGATTAAAAATTGGCTCAATATATAGCATTGAAGTTGCTACACACAAACACGCACACCTGAATAGATTTAACAGCTGGTTTATTCAAATTCTTCAAAATCTGCTCAACGTCAAGCTTCTGAGTAGAACTGGCATTACTGATTGGGGCACCAATGAAGGAGTCTCGGCTTGCCATGGTGATGGGTAATAAAGAAAACAAGAAGAAAGAATAAAATATCAATTTGGACATCCAAGGCCTCTCGTTTCCCAATTTTAACGCCATTAATTATTGAATGTAAGAAATAAGAAGGAAGCACAAAACGAGAATTCTCAAATGTTTTGCAAGAATTTATATGATGCTTCGTATTACCCCTTCTTAAATGTTAGATTACTTTCTTATCCTTTTTGTTACGAGATTTCGATGGCATGATGATGATGCATTATCCGGGTTACAAAGAAAACCGAACAACTCAAAAGGTTGGGTTTTGAGGTTGCTTTTACTTGTAATAATAACCTCGCTAGTAATTTTAGTAAAACGGTAATAATGCTAGAGTTACCAAATATTAATTTTCCCTCTATTGTAAGTTTCTTGTCGCCCTGTTCTAACAAAAAACGGTCAATTTATACATTACATTGATAACATGGTAGTTTTTTTTTTTCTTTTTGAGTGAGACTATAGGTTATCCTCCACTGGCAATCGAAGGGCTAACTTTTCTCTTTTTCTTTTTTCAAGAAAAAAATCGTAATCTGATTTAAACATGATATTCGAAGTCAAATTTTAAATATAAACAACCAAATCAAATATATAAACGTATTTTAAATATACAAAATCCAATAAAAAATCTACAGAAAGTTTCAAATATAAAGTCAAATATAAGTTCCAATAAACCCACTTCAAGTGGGGTGACAAATTGGCCCACCAAACAATTACTTTTTTTAATAAATATTTTAAAATTCTTTTTTAATATTTCATATTCAAATTATCTTTCATATTTTTATAAGGTTAAAGTATATTTTTAGTCTTTTAATTTTATACAAGGTTTCATTTAGTCCCTTGACAAACTCAATTATTTTTATATATTTTGATATCTTTTAATTGTTAACTTAATTAGTCCTTTTGGCCTTAACTGATTGTTTTTTGATTTAATTTATTTTATTTTGAATTATTATTTTATAGGGGCAAAATTGTCATATTTTGGTTTAATTGTGACTAATTAATTTTTGAGGACAATTAATGCTACCTTATTCTTGAATCTTGTTTGCAAGTTTTTGGAAGATTTAAAAAAATGAAAATTTAAAAAAAAAGAAAGAAAAAAATATAATAAAAAAATAATTAAAAAAGGGAGCAAAACGCCCCACTAATAACCTATTATTGTCAAAGAGAAGAAGGGACGGGGAGACACACACATGCTGGCGGCGAAAAAAAAGAAGGGCGAACAGGGACCAATGTGAAGAGAGGCACGCGACGGCGAAATAAAAGACAGAACAGGGCTGGGCGAGAGCAGAGACACCAGAGGAGCGAGCGGAATCACAGTCCGACATTCTCTCCGTTCACCACCATCACTGTAACATCTTGAGTTTTATCGGGTTTTAATAGCCTCTTTTGGGTTGATTTTGAGGATAGATTAGCAATAATAGCCTCTTTTGGGTTGATTTTGAGGATAGATTAGCAATTTAATCTTGATCTTAGTGTTTGGGTTGGATTTGAGGTTTGTTGGAGGAATAGGTGAACGTACCCCTCTCAGGGTATGTTCGCCGCGGCGAAGTTTACTTCGCCGCAGCGCACCAGGAGTTTTAGAGGGGAGTGTCTTCTCTGGAAGGTTTGGCCGCGGTGAAGTCATAAGGACGCCGCGGCGAAGTTGTTCAGGTGAGCGAGGCTTCCCTTTCGGGAAGGTTTCGCCGCGGCGAAGGTAAGGGCATGCCGCGGTGAAGTTCTTCTGGGCGAGCGAGAGTTTCCTCTCGGGAAGCTTTCGCCGCGGCGAATATTGGAGTTCGCCGTGGCGAAGTCGGGTTTTCAGGCGAGTAATCCTTCTCGGGATTAGTTCGCCACGGCGAAGATTGGGGTTCGCCGTGGCGAAAGGTCCCGAATCTATATAGTCGCTGGAGGGTTCAGTTGTGCGAAAATTAGAAAATCTGAAGGAGGAGAGAGGAGCTCTGCTAGGGTTTTGGTTTTGAGGCTTGGGAAAGGCATTTCTAAGGATCCATTACCTCAAGTAAGTGATTTTAACCTCTAATCTACTTTCTTTCTTGGAATTTCTGAGGATTTTTGGTGAAACCCTAGGATTTGCTAAGTTGTGATGGAACTGAGGTTTTTGACCGATTGTTTTGAGTTTAATTGATTGCTTTGGGTTAGTTTAAGTATTTAATCGGTGTAGTTTTCTTGGATTTAAAGAATCTTGAATTTTTGGAGTTAGGGTTTATGGAAATGGGAGGTTTGTGATTGAGGATGATAATGTAGAGGTTGATTTTTGAGTTTTGTGAATTGGGTTATGTTAAGGAGGGTTAAATTGGATGTTTAATCGGTTTAGATTTGTTGTTAGAACCTTAATTGCTCAAATGGGATGTTTGGGTGTAGAATTCCATAGTGGGTCCTTGAGGTTGTGAATTTTAATTGATGTTTGGAAAGGAATTAAGGTTTTAATGGATTGGTATGACTTTGGAGTGTTGCCTTGATAGATATACCCTTTGAGTTGGGTAGAGTTTTGATGGGAGATGGGAATTTTGTGTCCCCAAGTGTTGTTTTGGCCACATTATTAGTTTGAAAGCTAATATATGATGGTTGTGTGTTTGTGTGCTTGTATAGACCGGTTGTGAGTCATGGTGGTGCACGGGGCCACATTATCGGTTTGTTATTCCTTGCTCAGGCGAGAGGTAACCACTTTCCAATCCTTAGTACTTGCTTCTGTGGTATTGTGAGTAGATTTATGTTTTGTGCTCTAAGTAGTAATTATGTTCAAACTGTATGTTGTGTATAAAAAGGAAAATCGTCTTGTGGGGTTTCGACTAATGATGAATGAATTTTGGAATTGTGAAAGATATGCCACTGAATGAGGTTAATTGTGAAATGATTATTACTCTTTGATTATGATTTGAGCATGATGCATTAATTGGGAATTGGTGAGAGCTTTGTCTGTTACTACCACGTGGTAAGGCCTCCATTAATGCATGATGGTTGGCTTAGTACGTCCCCCATAGTGAGGGATAGGCCTTTTTGGCTCCCTACGTCCCCTAGAGTGAGGGATAGGCCTTTTATGGCTCCTTACGTCCCCCATAGTGAGGGATAGGCCGGGTTCGGCTCTTGAAATTCCTCCAAAAGTGAGGGATATGGTTGATGGGATTGCATCATTGCACCTGCATTAATTGTTGTGGCTATCAATTATTATATTATTTGTGAACTGCCCCACTTGACACCTCACGAGCACCTATTTAGTAGTACCTAGTATTGGAAAGGTTGGTTACTGGGACTCCGTCTCACCCCGTGGTTTACAATGTTTTTAGGTGAAGGTTCTGGGCGTGGGCCATCGGGAAGAGACGCAGAGGCTTGAGCTTGGTTAGCTTTAGGCCTCTAGCATTTGTATATGTATGACTAGTATATATTGCCACAGTTAGGACTACTTTTTGATATATTTGATTACCCGGCCTTGTTGTAAACTGGAGAGAATGTATCTCCTTATTTTGATTGGCCGGAGGCCATTGCTAGTGTTTTGTGAACTCTGGATTATTTGGTTGGGAATCATTTAGATGGGCTGAAGTGATGTTTGTTGTTACCCGGGCCGGAGGCTCGGAGGCCTAGTAGATGTAAATGAATGATTTTTAGTTGCATGCAATGGATTACGGGTTGACCCGAGTTTGAAAGTCAATTTCTAAAAATATGAAATTTTCCTTCTACTATGGTAGCTCATTTTAACAGCTTTCCTTTTCTACCATAGTAGTGGTTTTATGACGGGTTATAATGTTTTTAAGGTTAAGGGTTTTTACAATCACCACCGTCTTCTCCTTGCCGGCGCACAGAACCAGTGAGGACCACTGTTCCGTCATCTCCTCCATGGAAGCTCACAACAGAATATTGGTTACAGCAACTTTCATGGCTAATCGTGGCTAATGATTCTCTAATTCAACAATAATGGTAGGAGCTTGGATCATCAAAGGAGAGTTTTAGTTACTTTAATTTCCTATCTAATAATTGTTTAACAATTCCTAGGTCTTAGGATAGTTATTCTAATTATTAGAAAATTTGTATTGTTAAATCTGATTATTTTTGGAGATTATTGTGGCTGAATTATTGCTTAGCATTTGACATTGGGTTGTTTATAACTTTAATTTCAATTATAATGTTGTGGTTATGACATTTGTATTTGTTTTGGAGTTAACATATTGTGATTTTCTGAGGTGGCTTGGAATCTTGGATCATATTGTCTCTTGCTAGCTTTAATTTTGTTGTTTTGGATTTAAGGGTTCTAATTAAGCATTGGTTTTAGCATCCTTAATCCCATTTTATTATTCTGGTTGCAATTAGTAAGTTGGGATTTTAGGAAAATATTTTGTGGCAATTCGAGGTGGCTCGGTTGTTGGATTAAAAGCTTAATTATAATTCTAAATTCATTGTTTTAACTCCCGTATCTTTTGAAGTGAGGATTGCCTGCGTTGTTGAATTAGAGGATTGATTATTATCATTGTTATTTGTGTGTTTTATTTTCATTTCTTTAATCTTCATTCATTTTAATCACTTTTATATAAAAACAAAAAAAAGTATTTTAAATTTCAATTTAATTCAAGGTGTTTACTTAGCAATTATCAAATTAAAAATCTTTTTTATAGTTTAGGTTACTTGCATTTATTTACTAGGATTTAATTTCATTTTCAGCTCCTCAAAGTGAATACGACCCGGATTGTGCACTATATTGCATTAATTCAGTTAATTTTTGGAGTAACCCTAAAACAACAAATTAAGGGCAAGTTAACTTCAAGTGGCGCCGTTGCCGTGGAGCCAAGAAATTGGTTCCCTAGTAATTAGTGTCAAATAGCCTTGATTGGGGTTCATTTGTTGAGCCTTTTTAGTTTTTATTTTTGTTAGTTTTTGCATATAGTTAGTTTTAGCATCTTTAGGTAGTTTGCATTGGTTCATAGTTTTTCATTGCATTTCTTCCATATGCATAGGAAATTTTTCAAAAATACAACCAAATATCTTGATTTTTCTTTGTTTTGCATATAGATATAGACACTTCCATGTCTTTGCATCATAATGTTGGATCTACATCCAAAATTTGGCAGAAATCTGAGTTTTCAAAAAAAAAATTCAGCTGGAACTAAAAAAATTTTTCACCCAGAAAATTCTGAAAATTGGTATTCTAAAGATTTTGGGCATTTTAAGCAAGACTAATACATCTACTATTAGCCCCAGCAAATTTTGGCCAGATTCAAACGTTTTCCCTACTTTTTCTAATTTTCTTTCTTTTCTGGAATTTTTCCAGATTTTTCTGTTTGTGTGTTTTTGTGTTAGTTTTCTAATTTTTCTAGCTTTTTAGGATTGTTTTGAGTTTCTTTAGATTGGTTTTTGTTGAGAATTGATTGTATGACTCATGGCTTGGTTTAATAGCAAGCATGATCTATCCTCGCATTTTCACTTTTATGCAGGAAATAGTATATGGAATGAACTACCTTCTAATTCAACATGGTCTCAAGAGATTGAAGAGTTGTTACAACAATTAGACTCCTTCCAAGCTCAGCTAGAGTCTCAAATGCCTAATCACCTCTCTACCCATGACCCTTCTTGGATGAACCATCCTCCACATCAATCACTCCAACCCATCACTCCAACCTCACCAACCATATTTTAATCATATATCTCTACCATATACACACCACCAAGAACCACCTCCTTTTCCATATGAATACTATCGCCAACCCTCGTCCCAATCCAAGTACCATTCTCTCTCCCAATCTCATGAACATCAATTCAATGAATTTGACCCATTTCTTATTATTCCTAAGAAGGACCAGATACGATTTTTAAGAGAAGCTTATGACCGCTTAAATTCATACTATCATGGATTACTTGAAGAAGCACGGATATCTGGAATTTCAAAGGAATCAGAGGAAGAGTTAGGAGAATGTAAGAGTGCATTGAAGAAGATCTTGAGTGATATAGCTCAAATTGAATACGAGAATGGGAAGGATGAACCAAAGTGCCTAGATTTACTCATACAAGAAGCTGAGATGAAGCAAGAGCATCTACAAACTCATAAGGACTTGTGCCCTACATCAGGTAATATTGATCCTCTTCTTGAGGAGATTGATCCTTATACTATAACTACTATTCCTGTTGAAGCTATTGATGATGTGAGTAATGATGAACTGGATGAAGAAATTGTCTGTGAATCCCCTCATGTTTTTGAACATGCTAATACTCAACCTGTTGCTCTTACTGGTAGTGATTTGGATGAAGATGCTGTTTTGTGTAATGATTTACATGCCAACCATGTTTCTCTTCCTAGTGTTAGAAGTGCTGTTATTGATAAGTATGAGAACATTAAGGTTGCTAAATCTTGTTTGAGTGCAATTATTGATGACAAATGTGAGAATGATCATTGCCTTGAGAACCAAATGCATGATAATTCCTTTGAGCTAGTAACTTCTAGTGTTGTTGAGAAAGACTCTGAAATTTTGATTGACAAAATTATGCATGTAGATAAGTCTTTCCAACAAGTTTTGTCTTGTGATTTGCCTCCTGATTTAGTTAGCTGTGTCAATAGTAGTATTATGCATGAATCTTCTTCTGCTTTCATGCTTTTACCTCCCAACTCTTGTGAATGTGATAGCGATGTGCTGTACTCCAATAACTGTCAGTTGGATTCTTTAGTTTCCACATCACATGAACCTAAGTGTTTTGAAACTTTAAATGATTGTTTGACTCCTACTGATGGAAGTATCATTGACTTTCTTGGATGCTGTAGCTACTTGAAGAGCCTAGGTCATAAAATGTCTTTACTTTATTTGAAATCTCTCGAAGTCTCTATTGTTAGATTTGGTACTGCTGCTGGCTTGTTTTCTATGCAGGCACATAATTGGAAGGGACCTCCTCGGCACCAAACTCCTCCAAAAGCTCTTGGACCTCTTCCAATTGACGCTGAGCCACCACCAAGAAAGTGTAATCATCAAGAACAATCCTTTTTGCTAAGCTTCATGTTTCTCATTATTGATGAGAGTTTCTCTTTTAAGAGTCTAAGGCGATTTAAGTACAAGGTTGTCTCCTTCCTCACTTATTTTCTCTTAACTTTGCATTGATTAACTATGCTTAATTGAATTATTGAAGAGGATAAGTGTGGGGGAGCTAGTCTAGTAGAAAAGGTAGCCTTGTTTTTGTTTACCCCCTATTGAGCTTTTTTGTTTTCTTTTTTTTCCCCCTCTTGTCATTACCTTGCCCTTAGGTTTTGTATTGAGGACAATGCAAAATTTAAGTGTGGGGGAGAGATTTGTGTTGAGTTGAGCGCCTGTTTTGAAAAAAAAAAAAATTTGCCTTTGGATTTGTTCTTGTTTCCTAAGTATTGCTGTTATAATTGCTCTCTTCTTTGCTTTATTGGTTGATTTCTGAATTGCATCGCATGATTTGAGACACAGGTTGGCCAAATGCTAACAAAAAACTTTTAATCCTCTAACCAAAAAACTATTAACAAAAAATGATGATATTGAGCTCTTTAATACTGATAAAGCATTACTAAATGCTAACATATTAAATTTAATATTCAAAACAACTATGATTGTTACGAAAAATCATCATTTAAGGCTAACAATTTTGAGATTAAATGACTAAAAGTATACTTTTTAAAATTAAGGGACCAAATTAAAACCTTACATAAAGTTAAAGGATGCTTTAGCCTTTTCATAACGTTATATATATGGTTAAATTAATCCCACAGCTTACAAGTATAAATATATAATCTAGTTTATATGATTATTTTATAAATATAAAAATAATAAATTAATAAAAGATCAGAAATCAAACATGCAATTAAGTTTCTAACATAAAACGCAGTTATATCCAAATTACCTGTTAAACAATAAAGTTTTCTATTAAAAGTAAAATAAAAAAATTTTATTTTATTTTACTTTTAATAGAAAACTTTATTGTTTAAAAATGATTCTTCGATGTCTCATCTTGAGACAAAAGAAATAAAGTCCAAATACATTTTAAATAGTCATTAACTATAACTAATGCAATTGAAATGTACTGTGTTGTCATTTGAGACTCTTCTTAGATTTAAAGGAAGACTTTATTCATTTTCTTTTATAAAAACTGTAATTACAAGCATCACAAACTCTATTTTTTAATCAAAACTAAGCCTGGAAAGACCAGAAGCCAAATCATTCTTAACTAACTAATTTTCACGTTTACATGAGTGAAATACTTGTTCCATAACTAATTTTCCTAATTTTTACTATAAAACAATTATCAGAGATATTTGAGTCTAATTCAATAGTGTAGCAGTTAATATCATCACATCAAGGACTCTTGGGGGAATAATTAAAGTTACGAGTTCATCACTACTAGGGATGAAAACAGGCAAGACGACCTGTCAGGGGCCTATGGTTTGCTTTGCATTTAGCCTGGTCTGTTTCAAAATAGAAAAAGGCTCAAGCCTTTTGGATGGCCTATTTAGCCTAATAAGTGATACCTAAGCTTTTTAAAAACCTATTAAAGGCTGTTAGGCCTGGCCTGGCCTATTTATTTATCTTAATTTTAATTTTAATTTTATACTTATATATAGTCTTATTTCAAATTTTAATATATACTTAATTAGAACTTGTTTTCAATAATATTAACTGTGATTAAAATTTAAAATATTACTTATGTCATTAAAATTTAAATAAAATATAATAAATAAATTATTATTATGTTATATGTATATTTTACTTTTTTTATTAGCCTATGTATTTTTTTATGCATTTTTGAAATTTTTAAAATTACAGGCTTTTTTAATAGGCTCAGATGAGGCCAGACCTTTATACACGCTAGAATCAAGCTGAGAAAAAAACCCATAATAGGCCACAGGCTACACTCAGGTCAGGTTTTTACTAAACATTAAGGGCCTGTTTGGGTAGCACCCCAAACCATGGTTTGGGGGCCCAAACCATGGTTTGGGGAAAATGCTACCCAAACAGGCCCCCAAAAATTGCAAACCTTGGTTTCATCTGAAACCATGGTTTCACCCGGTGAAACCATGGTTTCACCAGAAGCTGGAAATTGTCGCTTGTGGGAAAAAATCGGGCACGCCTACTGGTGATTCCAAAAACACCCCAACCTTCTCGAGCTGGCCGACACTTTGAATTCAGACATCCTTCTCTTCTCTTCGCTGGCCGACACTCTTCTCCTTCAGCTCGACCAGCTCCTCAGCTCGACACACTGTGCTTGCTCCTCAGCTCGACCATTGCTCTCAGCTCAAGGTCGACCCTCAGCAACGGCTCCGGTAGGCAATTTCCCAGATCCCTCTCTTCTTCGCTGGCCGACACTCCTCCTCTTCGCCGAACGATCGGACTCAGCTCGAAGCTCGACCCTTCGGCCCTTATCATCAGCTCGTCTCTTCGCCGCTTCATCATCGGGTCGCGTCTTCGGCCGTGCTTCATCGCTAGCTCGCCTCTTCGCCAGCTCGAGTGTTCGCCGTCGCTGCTCTGAAACTCGACACCGGTGAGATCGTCCTGGCCTCGCGAAAACAGGGGTGGTGTGCGTTTCTCGGCTCGCCAAAACCAAAGGAAGCTCCGATCCATCCATCCTCTGTCTCCAATCTTCGTTCTTCAGTTCGCCCGGTGAGCTCTCTCTGGTGATTGCCCAAAATTCTGTTCGTATTTCCTCCATTCATTGATCTATCAGCTTCTTGCTTATGATTCTGGTTCGGTGGTTCTGATTCGGTCCCTCCTCTGTTTTCGGTCTGTCATCCGGAAGTGATATGAATTTTTTTTCAACCGTGGCTATTAGTATTTTGACTGTGGTATGTTGAATTGGAATGATTTGGCTGTATATCCTCTTCAATTGCAAGCTTCCTCTCGGTTCTATTTTTGAACCGTGGCCTTCGATTTCAGCCTTGTATGCCTAGTGGATCCAAGCGATGTATAATTGTTGTCTGGATATTCCTTGGTCTTCCTTTGCGTCATTCGGCGGATTTTGATCAATGGTTGTTGCCGAAGATCTTGTTCGTTTTTGCCATGGATTGTTTCGGGGTTTATCATGTTTTTGGATTTCTTTAATTGAGCTTCATGTGCTGGGGATTATAAATGGTATGTTCGTTTGGTAAATTGGTTCTGATTTTATGAAACAAAGAGGGAACAAATTATGGTAATCAATGTCTGGTTCTGGAGGCAGGGGACGTATATGGATGAGAAAGTCTGGCAATTGTTATATAAATTCAATGCAATTTGTTTTTCCTGCTGTAGTCCAGATTTCCCCCGGAGAAGAAGCTGTGAAGTCGAGACTTTGGTTTTTTTTTTTTTTCCGTGGATAGTACTTGTGATAATGAACATTATTTGTTAAGAGTTGATCTGATTTGGGATGAGATAAGAATTGTATTGTTCTGTATTGTTGTATTAAGGATTTTGATAAATTTATGGCCAACTTTTGAGAGTGAGGAAAAATGAAATCACAACTGAAATCCATGTATATATATTGAAGGAAGTGATTTGTATTTTGGTCAGAGGTTTATGTTGGTAGTTTTTTTTATTTTCGGTTGACAAATCTGATAAGGATATAATTTTTAAAAAATATTATGAAAGGCTTGTGCAACATGTTATTTTTTAAAAACAATAATGTGCTTTATAATGTTATTTAATTAACATGTTATTTTGGACGTTTTAAAATTTTTAGTATTTTGAAGTAAAAACAGATAATGAAGTTTAGAAAGGAGGGGGTGTATTTTTTCCAACCATGTAAAATTAGAAATTTTTTGTGTTTGTTAATTTTTGTCACACTTGGTTTGGTAGGAAGGAATTGAGATTTAAAATGTGATCAACTTTTTCACCTATTACAGTAGACAATATGATTTTTGTTATTTCAATTGATTTTGAGTTGATTAACCTGGGATGACTGAAGAGTTATAATTGTGCTATAGCATAATGCGTAAGAATACGGTGAAAGCTTCCTGGGACCTACGAACCACAAAAGTGTTTATTGACCTCTGCATTGAACTTGTGCAACAAGGGGAAAGAAAAGGTACTAGCTTAACAAAGAAAGCTTGGGATATTCTTGGTGATAACTTTACTGCCAAAACTGGAAGAGTGTATGAAAAAGGTCAATTTAAGAATAAATATGATTCCCTACGAAAGGAGTGGCAGACATGGGATAGGCTGCTTCGTGAGACAGGATTGGGATGGGATACTGAAAGGAATACTGTCAGTGCAACTGATGATTGGTGGGAGAGAAAAATAAGGGTAATTATTGAACCTTTTGATCTTACATTTTCTCTACTTGTTAATGTTTTGTGTATATTTACTGTTTTTGGAATATTTTATGATATTATTGGTGTCTAATGTGCAGGAAGTTCCAAACTACGAAAAATTCAGAGAAAGAGGACTTCAATTTAGGGATGAATTGACGCAACTATTTGGAAGTGTGGCTGCAACTGGACCACAAGCATGGGCACCTTCTTCCATGACACTTCCAAGTGAAGGAACACCGAATGAAGATTTGGAAGAAGGGTCCGGAGATAGTGATGAAATTTTAGGTGCACCAACTGGTATAAGTGGGGAATTTAACACAGTGAACTTCAATGATAATAGTGGAGGTAGTGGAGGCAACACTGAATTGAGACAGGATACCAGTGGTGGGGGTACAAGCAGAGGTAGGAGTCGACCTAGTAGCTCACTGGGGGTCAGAAGGAAGAGTGAAGTCAAGAAGAAACGCACATCTCCCTCTATGAAAATAGCGGATGCAATTAGCAAGATTGCTGAAACAAATATTTCTGAGGCCGAGCGTGGAAATGAGGTCATTTCACGAGCAGAAGCTAGAAGGTTGGAAGAAGAAGCGCGTGCTTATGAGGTTTCAATTAGGGGAGTCCTGTCTCACCTGAAAACAGTTCCTGAAGTTGTCAGTGATCCTGATTTCTTTAGACGGTGCACACAACTCCTTATGGAACGGCAGGATGCACGAGAAATGTATGCAGCTCTGAAGGATCAGAAGGAACAGCTTCTACTCATTTTAGAGCATTTTACTAGGGATTTATGACTTGTTTATTATATTAGACAGTTCCATATGTGTATGTTTTATGTGACCAGTGGATTGTTATATGAATCAGACAACTCTGTAACTTTTATAAATGTTTCGTAATTTCTACGTAGGAATTCTAAACTTTATGTGTATGTGCACAGGATAAAACGAATATGGATGATGAAATTAAACATGTGGAAGAGCATGCTAAGGGACGGAAAAAAAGAGTTAACAAAGTTGCAGCATTGGTTGGTGCATACGCTACTTTGAACTTGTGTAAGGAGCCTCGGCATACAAGTGCTTATACAGGCTGCATATGGGTAAGGGATGTTTTAGATGGCAACTCCAGTCGTTGTTATAACATGTTTAGGATGGAACGGGATGTGTTCTTAAGTCTGGTGGAACAATTGCAACAACATGGTCTAAAAGAAACTAAAAATATAGGGATACATGAATCAGTTGCAATGTTTTTACATACCGTTGGGCATGCACTTAGTAGCAGAATGCAGCAAGAAAGATTTCAACATTCAGGGGAGACAATTAGCAGACATTTTCATAATGTCCTAATGGCATGCTGTAGACTTGCCATGTCTAATATCAAACCAAAAGATCCAACATTCCGGCATGTTCATACAAAAATTCGGTTTGGTAAATACTGGCCTTTTTTTAAACATGCTATTGGAGCAATTGATGGCACACATGTTTCCTGCGTTGTCAGTGCAACAGATCAAACTAAATTTATCTCTAGGAAAGGAACAGTGTCACAAAATGTCATGGCGGTTTGTGATTGGGACATGTGTTTTACTTTTGTCTTGGCCGGATGGGAAGGTAGCGCACATGATGCTCGGATATTTGATCATGCCCTCACAACTCCTTCAATGAACTTTCCCCATCCACCTGAAGGTATTTTTTTATTTCCTATATTTTTTTTATATTTAGCTTAACAATAGAAACATAATTTACAATAATTTCATTTTTTATATAGGAAAATATTATTTGGTGGATGCTGGATACCCAACACCGAATGGATATCTCGGCCCATACAGACGGGAGCGTTACCATTTGCCTGATTTTCGAAGGACATCTGGGTTTGAAAATGACAATGAAATCTTTAATTATTTCCATTCAAGTTTAAGGAGTACAATTGAAAGAACTTTCGGAGTTTGGAAAAAAAAGTTCGCAATCTTACAAAACATGCCATCTTATGATTTTGAAACACAAGTTAAAATCGTTTGTGCAACGATGGCTATACATAATTTTATTAGAACGACATCTATTACTGATCCTGGATTCGTTCAGTTGGAAGAAGAAGGTACTTATGCAGAAGATGATGATGATGGGGTTAGATTTTCACGTATACATTCATCAATTCAATCTTCATCTTACATGGCTCAGGTTCGTGACAGCATAAGAGACGAACTTGTTAATTCAATACGAGGATAGTAGTCATGTCTTATTTATTTCCTTTTATCATAGATTGTAATATGTAGTTAAAAACAAAACCTATTACAAATGCTTTGTATCGATGCATCATCTTAATGATTATGACACTTCTTTATTTATATTTCTCTTATTAATATTATGCCTTATATTCTCAAGCTAATTATTACTTACTTGAATAATTAATAAATTATTTTAAGACGTGTTTATTCTATTTTGCAACAAAATAATTCATCTTCTCTAAAAATATTTTTCACTCTTATATTTTATGAATATATATGTGTGGTGACAATTAATTAATTAATTGTATTAAACATCAGAGGTTATTATACATGTAGTATGTTATTACAAAAAGTAGTTATGAAAAAATGTTATGGGATTTCACGTTTACAATCTTTAAACAAAATTAATATTTTTCAGTTCTAAAAAAAATCATTTTTCTATAAACATTTTTAATATTATGTTTTATAAATATATGTACACATATTAATTATGTATTAATTATATTATCTTATATATTATTAATTATGTTAGTAAAAATTATTTCATTAACAATTTTATTTCTTCAAATCAAAATAAATCATAAAATCTATCCCTTATATAATTATCATATTAACTTATACCCTTTTTGGTCATTTCCACATTTCAAAAGCACTTCTGGTAATAACTATCCAAACACTCTCACTTCTCAGAATCACTTTTTCTCAGAATCTATTCTCCACAGAATCTATTCTCCACAGAATCTATTCTCCAGAATCACTTTTCCAAACCACGGTTTGAAGTCATCCAAACACACCCTAAATAGGCCTAGCCTGTTAAAGACAAAGTCTGGCTTGTTTTCACCCCTAATCACTACGCAGATGCTTGGAATTTGATTTTGGGCACAAGGCACTCGTACTACCAGCATCCCTAATTTTAAATCCTTGACATTTTGAGGAGGATTGGTTCATTTTCTCTGGTCGGATAGGAGTCATAAACATTTAATATATACTCTTTTCCAGACATTTCGACCCATTGTTCTTCATTGTTGATCGATATATGGTGATAATTTAGTTACTGTATTTATCTTGCTAGCTGGTTAAAGTCCTTTAGATTACATCTGAATGTTCACATATTGTCGTAGAGCTTCCTCCGTGTTTCTGGCGGCAGAAAAGCACGACTATTGATTTTCTCGTGAGGTGCATTTTGGTTCATTGGAACAGAAATTGTCAAAAAACGTCAATGATTACAAACTTAAATGGATCTATAAACTATAATACCTTTTCGTTCAACCCTTTTGAAGTTCACCGATATGCAATGTGCCACATAGGACAATTTCTGGAAATACGTTTATAATCTTAGGTAATGTGCTATACTCATATAAAATAAAAGATAAGAAGGAAAAAAACGCGTATTGCCGATCAAACAAACAAACGGGAGGAGGATAACAAATATAATATCTCATTGATAGGTAGAGAAATGCGTCGTACAGATGAAAGGCAAAATAGCCAATATTCCCTTATTAGTGATATATACGAAGAGGCATAGTCACAAACTGGACTACCTTTATAGTTTATTCGGTGGGAACATACTTATTGATATAACTATGAAGAAGAAGTGGTCAGCCAACTTGGGGGAGGGAGGCAACCTTGTTGTTGGGACCAACGAAGAGGTAGAGACGGTTGCAGCAGAAGTCATGAGACACAGGTTGGCCTTGCTGAACCCTAACCACACTCACCAATGGGTTGGTTTTGTTGATTACGCTAATTGCCGCGTCAGCATCCTTCCCCACCATTTCTGGCCAGCTTACTCTGTACCCTTTTTCACTCACCACAACCAAATAATAATCAGATCTTGCTCATCCTTTTTTTACCTCTAAACAAATTCTGATATTTAAAGCTTCTGATATATTTATATTCAAGGGGGTATGACTATCATATATAATTTCCAAAACTTACTTTGATCGGACATAGCTTGATTGGCTATGATTTTTGTTGGAATTAAATTCTTTTTTTTTTGACAAAACAAAAGTGGTTATGATCGATGAAGTTGATTATTGTATATTAATATTAACTAATGAAGAATATATATAGTTAGAGAGAAAAAGACACGATACCATGAGCACAGCATGTTGGATTAGTACAGCCACCAGTGACGCAAGGAGGATAGGCTACAGACATGGCTCTTCCTTTTTCTCTCCCACTTCTTTCTGTGTCTGTGTTTTTGGATGACTTCTTTGAAACTTGCGAATTGTTGGTTCTTATATACACACACTTTCACCCACGGCTCATAAATAATATGAATCCACGTTTATTACGTACGATGACCATACTCTGTCCCCCAGGAACCTCCTGTAATGATTATTCTATATATGATATGAACACAATGTATAATACTATCATTCATGAATATAGTAATAAGATTTATAATAAATTACCACACTATTTACGGATTATAAATTGTAAGGTTCATTTCTCATATCTCGATCTCTATAATTAGAATGATTTTATGAATCTCCTTTATACTCAAGAAAATATTACTACATGTTAAAATAATTTATCATTTTAAAATCAACTATTGTTGTTTTTTTTTTTCTTTTGCCAAGAATCAACTACTGTTGTTGGATCATCATCTAATAAAAGAGGTCATGTACATGCAGATAGAAGGTGAATACGTTTCCTTTGGTCCAGTGAATGGCTTAAATATTGATTCATGTATATCGTGAGATAGGTTGATAAGAGCCTTTGTCGTTCACCTTGGGGTTCCCAATCAAAAATAAATCCAAGCAATGCAATATAGTGCAAAACTCAGGTCATTTCACTTTGAGGAGCCTTTATTTGAAATCCTAAGCAACTAAGTATCAAAAATAAAGAATTGACTTGAAAAGGGATTGATTTTCTTGTCCTGATTGGCAAAATTTAAAAGGATGTAAAATGAGTAAATAATTTTTGGATTTTTAGTTTATAAAATGGATATGAATGAGATAAACAAAGAGAATTAACAAGTGATAGCAAATGGAAAAGCAATCCTCTAGCACAATAATTAAGGCTATCATTACTTCAATTAATTTGGGAGTTAGCTAAATTCAAAAGACTCTAAGGACCACCCCCTAGACTCGGTTTAATTAGAATAATCAACACCAAGCCACCTTGCATATTAATTATTCACAATTAAACTGTTTCAGCACAATTAGCCAAAAAGAAAATCAAAGAAAAGCAATTAACATTTTTAGTCCAATAACCAAGCCACCTTGAATTACCACTAAATGTTCACAATAATTTCAAAACATAGTCTGACCTAGTACAATGTAAAGAAATTAAAACTAATCATAGCATAATGTTAAATGCTAATCAAAGATTCCAACAACTACAACCAATCTCAATACAAATATAAATCATCACAGCCCATTCAAACATTATAAAATTCATTCTAAGACCTAGAAATCACAATTATAATGAAAGAAGTAAAGATTAGAAGAGTTGAAACTCCCCTTTGAAGCTCTAAGTTCAAGCCATAACCATTGCTCTAGAGAATTTGAAGGATTTAGCTACTCCTAACCATCACCACAGCTCCACCAAAATTCTAATTCGGTTCAGCCATGAAGAACAATGAAGATGGAATCTGCAGGAGTGATTTTGCCGTGAAGCTATGGTCCTTCGTTCTCTCTTCCTCGCCGCTAGTCTCTTCAATTCACGCCGCCTCCAGCTCGTGAGTTCCTCCCGCCCCCCTTGCATCTTCCGTTCTCCAATTGAAGATGATTATTAGTATATTAGGTTGGGGGAGCAAAACGCAAAGTTTTGCTCCCTTTTTCTTAATTATTATTTTTTTTTCTTTTTATTTTTTTTATTTTTCAAAATCTTCCAAAAACCTGCAAGTAAAAATTCAAAAATAAGGTAGCATTAATTGTCCTCAAAAATCAATTAGTCACAATTAAAAAAAAATGACAATTTTGCCCCTATAAAATAATAATTCAAAATAAAACATATTAAATCAATTAATCAATCAATTAAGGTCAAAAGAGACTAATTAAGTTGACAAAACCGATATAAAAGATATCAAAATATATAAAAATAATTGATTTTGTCATAGGTATGTTCAAAGTACAAATTGAGAAATGTGAATAACTTAAACATTGATTCTCACTTATATGACAGTACTGCATTTGAAAGGAATTAATCTTTGGTTGTTTTTTGTCGGGCAAAAATGTGAGCACGTCTCTCGATAGACTTCGAATTTTGGTTTGCCACATTGTGAGAGATTAATCCATTCTGCTAGACTTAGTCTTTGCTGGTGTTAATCCTTAGCTCTTGGGGAATGTCTTGGTACACAAAAAAAAACAGTATTCCAAAGTTGATAACACTTTGACCAAAAAAAAACTTGTGTAACATCCTGAATTTTCTAACTCAGGATGAGTAGAAAAGAGAAAGTTCATTAAAATTATTTAATAGCTCAATCACAATTGGGAAAAATTATGGAATATTGATTTTTCAAGGTTTAGAAATATTTTGGAAAAGTTCATTCCTCAAAAACTGGCTTAAATGATTTTAAAGCTATTTTCATCGCAAAATGGGTTATTTTCTTAGGAAAATTATTTTATGGGTCAAAGAAGCTAATGGATAAGAAAAATCCATTTATGATATTTTGGTTTAATTTCTGGATATATATTATATTTCAGAAAAATTAGGAGAAGGGATAGGATTGGAGGAGTAATTATTTAGAAGGGCAAAATGGTACAGCAATTATACAATATACGTGCTGCCTTCTCCTCAAGACATCTGAATTATTTCTCCATTCAACAGCTGGTCATCCACATGTCTGATTCACTCCCTCAATTATCAGCTGATCACCACACGCTCTAACCGATTTCATCAGTCTGCAACTTGAGAGAGAGCACGAGAGAGGGAGAGACCGAGAGGAAGAAGTTGGTGACGGAGGTGGTGATCTGAGGAGTTACACTTGCATGCGAACCGGTTAAACTGTCAAGGTGAGCATCCTGATCAACCTCCCACCATTTTCTTTCCTGTTATCCGAGTGGTTATGGCGTGTTTGAGGAGAGAGAGACAGAAG
This sequence comes from Neltuma alba, assembly GCF_004799145.2. Classification (NCBI taxonomy): domain Eukaryota; kingdom Viridiplantae; phylum Streptophyta; class Magnoliopsida; order Fabales; family Fabaceae; genus Neltuma; species Neltuma alba. Next base: position 110,262 of record NW_021635531.1, on the reverse strand, counting down.
GGTAGTGAGAGAAAGTGATGGAAAGGATAAAAGGACCGATGGATTCAGATTCTATAGGTAGATTGAAGTGTTTGATGTTGGTTTTCAAGCTTGCATGTAAGGTTGATAATTTGTCTTGAGATTACTGAACTGAAATAATATACCGGTATACTTAGACGTCGTTGCTTCTTGTTCTGGTTTTGGGTATGGGTTTCATTTGTTCTCCTCTGTTTATGTCAACCGAAAACAGAGGTTAAAGGGAGGAGAAGGACGCTTCTTTTATATATATATAGACATATGCATATGCCGCGGGATCCAGAAGGAGTTTGTGTGTGACGGGTTGCTCTGCTTTTTGAATCCGTGACAGGGGAGTGTATTTCGGCGCTTGCATGTTATTTTCGTTTCTGGTTCTTAGCTTCTAACACAGGCGTTAATCACTTGAGTTAATGATATCTGTTTTTCTTTCTGGTTGTTGGATGTTATATGGCGTCGGGTTCACTGGTTTGAGAGGAGACCGAACTGACATATATATATATATATAGTTTCGGTATAAGTATGTATATATGTGTGTGTAGATATATGCAAGTGCTGTTTGCTCTGTTTTTGAGTTTACCGAATAGAGATTGTTATGCCTGCAAGTTTTTAGCTTCGGGTTCAGTGGAAAAGAAAGGTTGATGACATATAAATATATACACAGTTGTGATTTTGGTTCACCTAAAAATATATATATATATATATATAGGATCATATAAATATACGCTATATTGCTGTTTGAATGGGGGAAGTGTATCAGTGGTAGGAAATTGACCGTGAGGCTTGGGTGTGTTTTATAGTTAAAAGGTTGAATAGGGAATGTAAGATTTAAAGGAGGAAAAGGAGAAAAATTTAAGTGTATAAGGTGAATAAGTATGGTCAAATATTAGTCTTGGGTATGTGTTGAAAATCTGGGAAAACTTCAGATTCGAAGCAAAAACATTTTACAATTGATTTCGACAGTAGCGTAGATGTAAAATGATGTTAGAGTTACTGGGGAAGGGTCCCTGTGCAAATGAGAGAGTGGTTTAATGTAAAAGTTGCTGAGTTAGAGGGATATTGGGTTTAAGTCAATCGAGATTCTTAGAAGTTATTAAAGAGTGAAATTATAAATTAAGTAAGAAGTTAGAGAATTATCAAATGAAGTAAGAAATGATTAATAGAGACTTAGCTGATGCTTGATAGCTAGAAGATTAAATATTGGTTTTAGATATCCTAAAGTTACTCAAGAAACAAGAAGGAAATTTGTGTTCTTAAGGTTTGCAAATGGTGAAGAGGAATTGTAATTGACTAAAGAATGTTTATAGAATCAAGTTATTGTTGTTGAAAGGATTCAGAGGATTTGTGAGCTCTCTTAAATATGTATACACGTGTGCTGTCAAGTTAAATAAAGTTAAGATAGGAATTTGCTTAAGGAAAATCAAGCTTGTTAAGAAAGAGGTAGAGCTTCTTGATTTGAATTCAAATAATTGAGGCTAACGGTTAATGTTGGAAGGTAGTCAAGTGTTTAAATGAATTATGAATGGTTTAGTGGGGATTCAAATGATTGAGTTATTTGACTAAATTTCTAACAAGGGAGATTGAATGTGTTTTTATAAATGAGTACGTGTAAGTCAAAGTCATTCGGACTTTTTACTTGACGGAAACTCAAGTAAGTGGACTTGAAAGCAAATGCATGTGAGACATGACATTGTCCTTAAAATAAAATAAATAGAAATAGTATTTTTGACCAAGATGACTAGTTACTAAGTAAAGTAACTGTATGGGTTGAGATAATGAAGGATGCCTTTCAAAGAGAATAGTTTGAATAAGAAAATTGTCCAGGATGATCAACTATTAAGTAAGGGTAGAGATGGAAAGAGATTGGGAATTAAAGAGGGTTATTTAATTTATAAATTATGTTGGATCAAGCATTAACCTACCTTTACTAAAATAATAGGTTTTGATATCTGCTCAAGCCCACCAAGAAGCAGAAAGAAAGGAGAACGGTAAGGTTTGATTTGGAGGGAGGCCGCCCAGGTAGTAGTTCTTTCTTACCTTACACTTGTGTATGATTGCTGCATGTCTGTTTGTGCCATATTGCTTTTCTAAAGCATGAGAACATGTAATCCTTAATTCCTTGCATGGATTATTTAGCCGTGATCACGTGCAGCTGATAGACATGGGGCAGTGATTGCCAATTATTTGCGCGGCAGTGATTGCCAATTATTTGCACGGCAGTGATTGCCAATTATTTGCGCATTATTTATTCAGTGCAACACCTCACTTTTCTTTACTAATAGGATCATTTTAACGTCTGTGAATCACTAACGCCAGGTTTCCGTCCTGGGAAAAGACAGGGAATTTTTTTTTTCCTTAACATTGGAATCCGTTGATCAAATATTTCAAACCTTCAGATAACAGATTAGTGATCCAATATCAACCCTGCTTTCAACTCAATCTATTATCACCTAAAATAATTTCATACTATACATTCTTATAATATTATATTAAAAATAAAGCAACGCTCTTGGTTGACAGCATATACGTGCACCTGGCAATGCTCACCTCCTTCTTCTAAAGGATACAAAATAATATTTCCATAAAGCAAGTAAAGTTACTTGCCCGAATATTTTACTATACAATTTACAGAATTATAACAGGTATCTCTGCTCTTCAATCAGCCCACCTTCTTCTTAAATAACCTCCTTGTCCTTCTAGCTACTAGCCTTCACTGTTCATCATAAATTGGGGGAGTGAGATTCCGAAGAATCCCCGTAGTAGTAATTTCCATCAAACAAATGTGCAGATCACATAAAACATGCAAAACAAGCCATATGGAACAAAACCTTGCAAGCTAATGCAATTAAGCATTTATGCGCAATGACAGATAGACAAGCTGAATAAATAATGCGCAAATAATTGGCAATCACTGCCCCATGTCTGTTAGACAAGCTGAATAAGTAAAGCGCAAATAATTGGCAATCACTGCCCCATGTCTATCAGCTGCACGTGATCACGGCTAAATAATCCATGCAAGGAATTAAGGATTATATGTTCTCATGCTTTTTGAATAGCAATATGGCACAAACAGACATGCAGCAATCATACACAAGTGTAAGGGAGGAAAGAACTACTACCTGGTCCGCATCCCTCCAAATCAAACCTTACCGTTCTCCTTTCTTTCTACTTCTTGGTGGGCTTGAGCAGATATAAAAACCTATCATATTAGTAAGGGTAGATCAGTACTTGATCCAACTGTATCTCATAAATTAAATAACTCTTTAAATCCCAAATCTTCTTTAATCTCTACCCTTACGTAGCAGTTGATCATCCTGGATTGTTTTTCTTATTCAACTATTCTCTTGGGAAGGCTTCCTTTCTTATCTCAACCCACATAGTTACTTTATTTAGTAACTAGTCATCTTAGTCAAAAATATTATTTTTATTTATTATAATTTAAGGACAACTTTGTGTCCTCCATTCAAAACCCCATGCTCAAGCCTTCAGTTCGCAACCCATAGTACCAAATTCCAACTTAACAATCCATTATTTTATTATTCACTGACTATATTCCTTAAACATTACTTAGCAACAAATCTGGAAATTTTCCAGATTCACTCTCACATATTTAATAGGATTAATCACCCTTCTAGATCCACCTCAAACGGCATATATATCTATATATCTATGTGGGTATAGAACCAACTTAAAATTATTTTCCTGCCCTTCAATAGCAACCTCACTAAATTTTAAGCCTAACCATCCAATCCTTGAATACTTTGCACTTGTTATTAGTTTATAACCATTACTTCACATTTAAAGTATCACTAGTTAACTCCTACGGTTTTAGTGTTTATGAGCACCAACAAGCTAACCCGTAAAAGTCCAGCATATATATGTTTATATTATCAATCCTTCATTGACGCATAAACCCGACAGCATTATAGCAGCAACTACGGTCCCTGTTTTCGGTAACTACAAGCAGAACAAGACATCCCACTAACATTCTTCCAACAACACGGTTAACTAGGATAGAGGAGTGAGCCTTACTCAAACCCATATATATATATACATATATGTATCCATATGTACACTTCATTCTCCAGAATTCAAAGGCCCCAAGGCCATCAACAAACTTTAGTTTCAAAAGAAGAAAATCATCATATGACAGAACCAAACCACATACGGTAGCATCTCCATACTTATATGGATTTCCTTAAATCCTCACCCTTGTTTCGGTAATCATAAACAGAGTAATTTTTATTCATTCAACAGCAAAACTTCACTTTAAACCAGCGGCCAGCACCCAAACAAAACGCCACTCTCCCGAACCTTTAAACCCTGTTTCGGTCTTGGAAAACAGAGGAAGAAATCCACATGCAACCAGATTTATCAACGTGCAACATTTAAACTCACTTATGCCAGCTTTAATCTACTTGCTCCTATCATTATTTCATTTGGTTTCGGCCCATTTCTTCATAGCCGAAAATTTCATCCTTCATCAACTCTCCAATCACGCAGAGAATGGAGAAAAGAAAGGTAGGAGAGTGATAACCAGACTTACCTTAACCGAAAATCAGTCTTGCATGTAACTTCACCTCCTCCGATCACCCACCTCCGTCGCCTCCGTGTTGCTCTCGGTCTCTTCCTTTCTCGTGCTCTCTCAGCGTCGCGGAAGTGAAATGAAGATGGTGAGAATGATCTGATGATGTAAAGGAAGTGGCATGCGTGTGAAGTAAGCGTGGGTAGAAATAAAATGCCCATTTTGCCCTTTTACTCTATTTTCTTTCAATTTCATCCTTCCACTATAATTCTGAAATAATGGGATAAACCCAGAAATTATTCCACCATGTTTTATATGGATCTTTCTTTCCATTAGCTTCTTTTACCCATAAACTAATTTCTCTAAAAATTTTGGGTCAAAAATTAACTCATAACTATTTTCCATAATTTTCAGAGAAAATAAACTATTTTTCTCTTAAAATTATCCATTAAAATTATTTAAGCCATTTTTGGGGAAATACCTTTTCCAAAATGTCTCTAAACCTTGAAAAATCAATATTCCATAATTTTCCCCAATTGTGATTGAGCTATTAAATAACTTTAATGAACTTTCTCTTTTCTACTCATCCTGAGTCAGAAAATTCGGGATGTTACATTCAGCTTGTCTAATAGACATGGGGCAGTGATTGCCAAGTATTTGCGCATTATTTATTCAGCTTGTCTATCTGTCATTGCGCATAAATGCTTAATTGCATTAGCTTGCAAGGTTATGTTTCACTTTGGCTTGTTTTGCATGCTTTATGTGATCTGCATATGTGTTTGATGAAAATTACTACTACGGGGATTCGTTCGAATCTCACCCTCCAATTTATGATGAACAGTGAAAGCTAGTAGCCCGAAGGACAAGGAGGTTGTTTAAGAAGAAGGTGGGCTGGTTGAAGAGCAGAGATACCTGTTATAATTCTATAAATTGTATAGCAAAATATATGGGCAAGTAACTTTACTTGCTCTATGGAAATATTATTTTGTATCCTCTAGAAGAAGGAACTGAGCATTGCCAGGTGCACGTATTGCTGTAAACCAAGAGCGTTGCTTTATTTTTAATATAATATTATAAGATTGTATAGTATGAAATTATTTTAGGTGATAATAGATTAAGTTGAAAGCAGAGTTGATATTGGATCACTCAACAGTTATCTGAAGGGTTGAAATATTTGATCAACGGATTCCAATGTTAAAGAAAAAAAAAATTCCCTGTCTTTTCCCAGGACAGAAACCTGGCGTTAGTAATTCACAGACGTTAAAATGATCCTATTAATATATAAAAGTGAGGTGTTGCAACTTGATAGCATACACAAACGCACACTCCTCCAGTTCTAAATATAAGACGCCTTTTATAGTGTAATTTACACTACAAAAGGGGTCTTATATTTAGGACCGGAGGAGTATGTATATATATATGAGTTATACTTGTTACTTCCTCTGGTTCAAAATATAAGCTAAACTTTCTTAAAGGGGTTGGTTTTTTTATAAGATAACATTCACTTTGGTCCAAGCATTTAATGAGTTTTTTTTTTTCAATTTTACCCCCATATATTCTCTTTCCTCTTTAATTCATTTATTACATCTTTTACTTATTCTCTTCATTAACAAGGGTATATTAGGAAAAACAAATATATACCTTACACATTTATTGTTTTAAATTGATTTTAATTAGTTTCTTGAGAAACGTAATGGATAAAGTTTAGCTTATATTTTGAACTGGAGGGAGTATAACTTAACAGGCACTAATAAAATTAAAAAGAGGTGAAAGTTAATGCTTATTATTTAAGGGTTAACTTTTCTCTTTTTTGAGGAAAAAATCAGAATCTGATTAAAGATAATATACGAAATCAAATTTCAAAGATACAAAGCCAAATCAAATCTATAAAAATATCGTAAATATACAAAATCAAATAAAAAACCTGTAAACAAATTTCAAAATATAAAATCAAATCAAATCTCATTTTCTACATACACCATCATCAAAACTACTGTATGAGCAGCCACACGCTCAAATTGAAAAACATTTTAAGCAAATCTTGAGCTTGTTGTTGCCTAAAATGTTCAAGCAAATCTTTTTTAATCATTACCATAAAATATATAAAAATATTAATGAACTTTCCCTATTGCAACAAAAATAATCCCTATTGGGAGAGGTGTTGACATTTAGTACCCGACGATGCTTCAAATAGAATTGCCTCCAATATGCGTAGCAAAAAAAAAAAAAAGAATGATGTCAATAGAAAAAAATTAATGAATGTTAAATGTTTAAAGATATATTATTTTTTTAAGTTTTTAAATTTTTTGGTAATTTAGGTGGGCTGCCTCATTCTGATCCTCTAAATTAAAGAGTCAAGTTTCAATTTTCAATTCGCCAAACTAATTGAGGTGAGTTAAATGAATATCCGTTTATATTTTGACATATCTATTCTATTTAAGATGCAAATTCAAATAACTCCCCTTGTAAGTGAGAGATTGTAGGATTAATCTCAGTTATAATCTCATGCAGTTAGTGCCTATCCTTAGCTTTTAATTCAAAACAAAAATATGAAAAATTTATAATAATATACTACCTCTAGTCTTAAATGTAAGAGCTGGTTGATTAATTAAAATATATTAAGAAAATAAGTTAAGTTAGTTATTTGTAATAAATAGGCGTTGTCTTTCCTAAAATATTCTTGCTAATCAAGTTTATTGGTTAGAACTACTATTATTAGACGGACTATATTGAGAAAAAATAAATAAACATGAGAGACAAATTGGATTGGAGTTTTATATTTAAGACCAAAATAAAAATCAAATGAGGTCTTATATTAAGAACCGGAGGTAGTATGTTACAAAGCTCTTATAAAGTTCAGCTTTTAGAAAGTTCAAATGAAAACATATTCAGGACGCATATGTCTGTTTTCACATCCATCCTTATTTTAGAATTGTAGTGGAGGAAAGATAACATACTAATATAAACATACAAGATAATATTAATTGAGGACAAAGGGATCGATCATGGGCAATTAGGGTTTCTTCCAGGTCCGCCATAAAAGAAGAAGTTGCCCCAATCATCATTATGATCAGTTCGGAGATCATAGCAATTGGGATGATCAACGTAAGGGACCAAGTTACCAGCAGGCACGAGTTGGTTTTGGCCATTAATATATTTAATGTTGATGAAGTAGCCAGCTTTCCCTTGACTTTCTGAAGGAAAATGGCCACTTCCCATTTGCGTTGTCCTGTGCGGATTTACATTGGGTGCTCATCAAAACTGATGAGCACCCAATGCTCATCAGATCTGGACCCTCCAGATCTGATCTGGACGGTCCAGATTTATTTTTATTTTTACTTTTATTTTTTAAAAATAATTATTTTAATAGGTATAGGATAAAAAATAAAGATAATATCTTAACTATCATTCTTTAAAAATATAACTTTTTCTATTTTAAAATAATTATTTAATAATATTAAATCTGGACGGTCCAGATTGCTCATCAGGTGATGAGCATTGGGTGCTCATCACCTGATGAGCACCGAATGGGAACCCGCTCATTAATACAATCAAATATATATATCTCAATTTTCAAACAAAACAAGACATCTTCACACATGCTGATTTGATGATCTACAAGTATAAATAGTGGTTTAGCTACCGTTTACAAAAAAGACTGAGTTATATTACTTTGAAAAATCATAGTGCTGTCCCAATTAAGTAATCTAATCAAAAAGTACCTTCCAGATCATGATGGTGATGCCATATTGGGAATTAGCGTCACCATAGACAGATAACGGTGTGATGCGACTTCCCACAGCTATTCCAGCGTCAAGTTGAACAAACCCAGAACAAAGAAGGTCATAACATCCGGTGTTTTATATGAATCACCCTGTCAGTGTCATATATTAAAAAAAATTGAGAATCAAAATGACAAAAAGAAAATGATTGCAAGAATGTGTGCGCGCGTGTGATTGCTAAGGAACTTGAGCTCACAGTCCAGTAGGTGAACAGACTGGTCGCGTTATCCCCATATAGTTGTGGGTACACCTAATTGGCCAATAGCGAAATGGAGAATGAGATCGATAGGAAGTAACATTAATAAATAGGAAGAATTATTCTTAAGGACCGAATTCACAAATATTCACAATTCTACAGTGTGGGCTCAAAGAATACTCGCACATACATGTTATATCCGTGTGATATAAGGCAAGTTCTTAATTACCAACTAAAGCAAATTTTGTTGGTGACTTACACCAAATTTCGTAGATATGTGGATTTGGGCTCTATATATATATATATATATATATATATATTGATAAGCTAAACAAAACGTAAAAAGCTTGTTTATGTATGTAGAGTGAGGGACAACATAAGTACCTCATGGCTACCTTCACCAGCAACATATGAACGAAGAGGGACAGTTTTGAGATTCTTCCCAAATTGTTGGATAGAGCTTGCCCTCAGGATGTCCTCCTTTCTTGTTCTTCTTATAGGAATGGTTCTATTTGGGCAACTTCCAACTTGGTGCCATGGCTGAACAATTGGCTTTGACTTTGAAGACATTTTGCTTTCTATCTTTACTTCAGGTCGGAAAGTTGACCTCATCTTCAATCAAATGAAAAATGATGAGTCGGCTTCAGAATATTCTGATTAATAAGAAGCCAAATTAAGGGTTGGAGGAATCTCAATAAAGTAATCGGTTCACCTTAATTTTGTGATTTTTGAGTTTCGGGTGATCAAAAGCTGGTTGCTTCAGGATTGAGACGCAGTCGATTACGTCTCCATCAGGACTCTGGTTTTAGCAAATATTATAAATTTTCAACACAAAGGATCATAGATTTTAAAATCCTCAAATAATTTTCAAATTTTCAGTAAAACAAGGAAAAATAACCTGCTGATCAAAAACGTGAAGATGAATATACTGTCTATATATACCTTTATAGACTTGACGGCTGGTTTATTCAATTTCCTCAATAGCTTATCAACCTCAAGCTTCTGACTAGAAGTAGCTTCCTGGCCATTGTTGACTGTGTCTTGACCTTCGTTCATGTGTACAGACAACAAGAAGAAGCACAACACCACATTGGCCGGCCAAGTCTTCCCATTTCCTAATTTTGCTGCCATTGAAGATGAGAGATATGAAACAATCGACTATATGAAAATGCTCAAGTAGATGTTCAAAACTTGATGTTACGGAAATTTATGGGATGATTTGTACTATAAGAATCCGATATTATTTTGTTGTGCTTGATCTTGTGGCAAGATTATCCTGAGAAATTGAATCCGGATGTAACAATGGCAACAAGACAGACAAAGAAAAATATTAATGCTGTAATCTATAAGATTCATTTACCCTGCTTGGTATAATATGGGGCCATGTTTCTTATTTCCCGGGAAAAAAGAAATACATGTATAATTTTTATTATATTCCCTTTTTCACTCTTAATTATGTTTCTTAATATGTTAGCCTTTCAACTAGTGTGGACCAATATAATGCAGAAATTTAAAAAAGAGTCATACTATTTATGATTGAAGCTTTTAGAGATTTAAATTTTATGTTACAGATATTGGTTCTTGCATATCAAATAATGATGAGTGTACAGGGCTCTTAACCTGAGATCCAATGCCTAATAATTGACCGCCTTTTGAATTCTACGATTTCTTTCTCTTATTAGTATAACTTGAAAATGAAAAATTTAAACTTTTTCCTTACCTTTGCTAAAAGAAGAAAAAAATATCCATTATAAGAGGGGGGGGGGGAGGGAAAAAAAATATCTATATTAATTGATTACTTATCCAATGTTGTTGTTTTTTTTTTTTAACGTTTTAGACTAAAAATTCTAGACAGATTCAACAATTTGCATTTTTTAATACTAAAAAAATTGCACAAAGTATATTTTATCGAAACGGACCCTAATTCTAACTTTTCCTAGCGTTCTAACCTTTTTTCGGAGATTAATATTGGGTGAAAAATACTCTGTAACTGAGACAACGCATGAGTTCACAACTTTGCCATCACCATTCATCACCAACAATACATACTAAATTTATATTCAAACATAGTACTCCTCTAGTCTTTAATATAGGACCTAATTGTTGAATTGATTTTGGTCCTAAATATATGACCTATTTCTCATATTTATCAATTTTTCCTATATTACCCCTATGAATACTCCCTCAACTATAATTAAGTAGAAAAGGAAAGAGGATATTAAGGAAGATAATTATGGCGTTTTAGGAAAAATATGTCATAGTAGTATTTCTTATAATTAACTAACTTACCTAACTTTATTAATATAATCAAACTAGTTAAATAGGTGTTATATTAAGGACCAGAGGATTATAACAACATCTTGTACGATCTATCAAAATATCTCAATATTGAAGCTAAGATGATCCTGGGCAATTAGGGTTTCTCCCTGGACCACCATAATAGAAGTGGCTGCCCCAAACATTATCAGAATAGCCAGGTTGGAGTACATTGTAGCAATTGGAACGGTCAGCGTAAGACACAACGTTATTAGCAGTCACCATTTGGTTGTTACCATTAACAAATTTAATATCCTTGAAATAACTAGCTTTTCCCTGCAAAATGCCTACTTCCCATTTGTGTTGTTGTGTGTTGTCCATTAGTTCCTGAGTTTCCTACTTCACCTCCCCGCTCTATCACTGTTGCACTGTCTGATAGACTTGAGAACAAAGAGGAAGGCCAATATCCCACAATTTGATCAGTGCCATATCACATCCACCATTCTCCATTGCCTTTATCCTGTTCATTAATTATCACAATTATTAATTACTATCTCTGTTTCAAATACAAGGCACTTTCTGAAAAGTTCTACATTTCAATATGTGAGGCATTTTACAAAATTCTGAGGAAAAATAATATTCCATTTAGTCCTTGATATAAGAGTTATTTGACTGATTTGAGTATTTTAAGAAAGCTGGATTAATTAATTAATTATAGCAAATATGATATGATCTCCATAAAATACCCTTGTGTAACACTATATCAGTTTATAAGTAAATTAGCTTGTAGAAAAATAATAAATATGGAAAACAAAATAAATTGAGGTCTTGTATTTAGAATCAAATTCAATCTCCAACCTGCTCCTGTATACATTAGGGAACGGATAGAGTATCTTTTTATCTTGACTTTCAAGAGGAGTATATCAAAATTACTTGCTTCCTATTTAATACAAATAATTAATAATTGGCATTATGTAAAATGATATACCTTCCAGATGGTGATGGTGATTTGATACTGGGAATTAGTGTCATCGTATAGGGATAAGGGCATGATGCTGCTTCCCGAAGCTACTGCAGAGTAAACTTGAACAAAGCCAGAACAAAGAAGATCATAGCATCCCATGTTCTTACTTGAATCACTCTGTCATATATACAGAGGTAAATGAGAGAAATTTCTAAGGACTAAGAAAAATATCTGAACTAACAAATCAAACATGTAGGGCTGTTATGAAAAGCTGAACTCACAGTTCAAAATGTGAAAAGCCTGGTGTGATTATCCCCATTTAGCTGTGGATTCACCTAAATATCCAAATCAAAAATCGACAATTAACTAGATAGATAAGTGCATAATAACTTCAACAGATATTCAAGCATACAAAAGCATGAGAAGTAAAAACAATTTTTATTTTATATGTCAGTATTTTCTTATTATTAATTTAATCATTTTTCTTCAATCTTCAGTTTAAAAATATAAAGAATACCTGCCAACCAGCTTCAATAACTTCGATATTTTCACGATCAGCATCACTTCCACCCAAGTTGCAGAGAGACTATATTCTTGGGATTGTTCAACATTAGGATTCCAAACGTTCATGGCTCCCTTGCCTCCATAATATTTATCTCCTTTAATAAATACTGAGGCAAACTGGAAACTCCAAAAGCATCAAAGAAACAAGAAAAATACATCAAACAAAGCAAAACGAAACACAAAATCTAAAGCCTCTCTCATTTTGGGGTGTGTGTGTGTGTGTAGGGACAATACAAGTACGTACCTCGTATCCCCCTTGACCTCCACCATTTGGGGTTAAGGGTAGTACGACGTTCTTGAGATTCTTCTTCCCGAATTGTTGCATGGAGCTTGCTCTCAGTATGTCCTCTTCTCTTGTTCTTCTTATCGGAATAGTACCCTCTGGACAACTTCCACTTTGGTGCCATAGCTGAACGATTGGCTTTGATTTTGAAGATATTTCATTACTCACTTCAAGTATATTATCTTGTGGTTGAAAATTTGGCCTCATCTTCATTCAAACATGAAATCATCAATCGGATTGAGTTTTTTTGATCAAGAGTTTAAAGTTATATATATATCTATGAAGCAATCAAGCAAAGTGTTTCACCTTAATCTTGTGATTTTTGAGTTTCGGATGATTAAAAGCCGGCTGATTTAGAATAGAGACACAATCGATAATATCTCCATCAGGACTCTGGATTGAGAAAAACAAATTGTTGACATAAACTACCATAAATACTAAAACTTACCAATAATTTTCTTCACTGTTTCAAACATAATGGGGATGAGAAACCAGGAGATGAATTACATACCTTAATGGACTTAGCAGCTGCTTTATTCAACTTCTTCAAAAGTTTATCAACCTCAAGTTTATGACTATGACTGATAACTGTGTCTTGATCTGCTGTTATCATCCGCACAGAAAACAAAAACAAGAAAAAGAAGAAGAACACCTTCTCTACCCAGCTGGTATTTTCCTTTCCTAATCTGTCTGCCATTGTTGGTGACAAATATCACGCAAGAACTGTTTGTGAAATTTCTCAAGGGCATATACAAGACTTGATGACACTAATTTATAGCCTGATTTGTCCTAGTACATTGTGAAGTTATTTAATTTTATTGTCCTTTTTATGACAAGATTTTCCCCGGGAAATGAACCTGGTGATTAACAACGATAACCAAAATAAAGACACTTTTTAATGTTTAAATCTGTGATATCCATGTACGCGGCAACCATACATAGTGTTGGCTTTCGTAAAAGAAAAAAAATGAGATATATAACAATGTATGTAACAAATTGTCTTCCCCTTTGCGTAATCTTTCTTTCACTCTACGCATGTTTCTTCAATTGTATGTATTTTTCTTCCATGACCACTAAAGGAATCGTGTTTCCAACTTGTCTTATATGTAAGTCTTCTTCAATAGTATGTATGCTTCTCCAGTGTTCTTAAAATTTTCTTCTATTAACATGTTTTCTGGAAACATTGTTTCACTATTTGGAAAAGTTCTATGTTTTCAGGAAAACTTGTGACCATATTCTGAAATTTTATATGTACGTGTTTTCATTTAATGACAATTTCATCATTTCCTCCTCATATCTATTTGCCCTAAAGGATATTATTGATCCTTAAAATGATTTTCAGGTCCTTTTATACAATAAATTTGCGGAGCAGATCCTTTTAAACAATTTTCTCAATTTTTTTAATATTGAGTGGCGACAACTATTATATTTCAGAAATGTTTCAAAATTTAATAAAACATTTCTCACTCATTTAAAAAAAAAGGGAAAATTAATCTTTTGATCCCTCAACTTTTAACTCAATTATGACTCAATCCCTCAACTTCTAACTGGGTTGAAACTCAGTCCCTAATTTTTTCCTATTTAATAAATTAATCCATGTCATATACAACTCACCTTGAATCATTATTTAATAAATTAATCCATGTCATATACAACTCACCTTGAATCATCACCCAATCACCCTATACGTGCTGACATGGCTTCCAAATAAGCTCTGCATTCATCAGCTGCGACCCTCCCCTGTTTCGTTATCATTTTCCTTCTTCTGCGAATCATTCGTGAGGCCAAGGTGTAATTTACAGTATATATGCAGTGTAAAATTACACACACACCCACGCAAATCAATCAAAATCAAAGTGGGGGGAGTTGCGCTTGAATTGAAGGAACAGATTTTTCTTTTCTTCTTTCGGTCCTCACCAATAAAAAGATAGAATTGCATTTGCACAGCTTAGCATGTTCCTTCAGTTCCATTCCATGAGCTTCAGCTTCGCTTTTCCCCTGATTTTCATCGTTATTATATCGGTTCTTGGTGTGATACTTAGATATTGTGAAGAATAATAATATCTTATTGTAAATCTTTCTCCATGTCATGTTAAACCTACTGTATCTACTATCTGTATAGCCTCTCCATTCATAAATTTAATTACAAGTCCCCCACCCACACTTTAATTTTGATATATTTGGGCGGGTGTGTAATTTTTCACTACATATATACTGTAAATAATACATTCGACTCTAAGAAGAAGAAAGAAAATGAGGAGTAGGAAATAGGGGAGGGTCACGGCTAATGAATGCAGAGCTTATTTGGAAGCCATGTCAGCATGTATAGGGTGATTGGGTGATGATTCAAGGTGAGTTGTATATGACATGGATTAATTTATTAAATAGGAAAAAATTAGGGATTAAATTTCAACTGAGTTAGAAGTTGAGGGACTGAGTCATACTTGAGGGACTAGGTCATAACCGAGTTAAAAGTTGAGGGACCAAAAGATTAATTTTCTCAAAAAAAAAATGTTATTCTCTGATTCCCTCTTTCACTCTTAAATAATAACTTCAACTTGATCAAGGTAATTTTGAGAAGTTGTAAGAAAATTTTATGTTTAACAAAATTTAACTAATTTCATTAATTTTAAGTAGTCAACATGTCCTTTTTTTTTTTTTAAGCATAGGGAGTATCGTATTTATATAAAGAGTATGTAAGGGTTAATATCATCTTTAGTATATAAAATTAGATCTTGTTTTGGTTTTAGTTCCCCTGAAATTCAACCTCGTTTTGATCCATCTAAAGATTTTTAGTTATGTTCCTAAGACATTGTTTTAAGTCCCTAAAACCTTAAAACCACTAGTTTCCCATTTCAAAGACCATAACTAAAACAAAGTCAAATTTTATAAATTGAAGGTGATGTTATCCCCAAAAAAGAAATACATTTTATCCCTTCCACGGCAAATTGAAGCACACGACATACATCGTCAAACACCAGATAACATTATATTGTACATGATTGATAACCTCTCAAAATTCCTACTAACTCAACTTGTTTTAGCACTCTTTAATGGATTTTGGAAGTTAATTGTGCAGGATTTTCCTCTTAAAGTTAGAAAACATCATTTGTCAAAGTGAATTTTGATTTAGGCTAACCATTGGGAGATTATTGGTGTAAGGCTTCTATTCTTTGTGTAGGAAAGTGCAAGAGCTGAAAGATGATTACAAGGAGAAGGATTCAACCGAGTCTGAGCGATCAGGGTAGACCGAAGGCTCGGAGAGATTAAGGAAGAGGGACCGGAAGCAGAAAAACAAAAAGGGGACCAACTGTCATAGCGCATGAAGACAACCGCCACGGCAGTTCCAACAAAGAAGATTGATGGCATTTGGTGTGATCCACCATGGTGCCCAGGCTGTCTAAAGAAGATGCTATTCGGTGTAAGGTGCTGCGGCTCCTGACCATATCCACCGCGACGCCCAACCTTTCACCTAAAGTCCCATTCTGTGTAATCCGCCAGGTAGATGACCAGGTCCACCGCGGCGTCTGACCCCTCGCAACTATGCGTTTTGCACTATAACTTAAAAATTAGGGCATATATATAGGGGGACTAGTGATTTTTGGATATATTTTGACCTTGGGGCTCATTTGGAGGCTTGCTATGCTAGGGTTTGGAGGTTTTGAAGCTTGGGAACATTGGGCTCAAAGTTACAAGAGATTGAAAGCTTCTTCCTCATTTTTTCTTGGTTTTCTTCTTCTTCTCTCCTTTGTTTCTGTAATGGCTAGGAACTATCTTTATAGTTGTGGCTCTTTGCTAAACATGTGTAGTTAGAATAGTCATCCTAGGGTTATTTTGATCTATTGTATGGATTAATACTTGTTTTAACTCTCTCTTTAGTGTTAATGATAATGTTTTGTTGTTTTTACCTTGAGCTTATTGCTTCCTTGTGACTGGCCATCGTTTGGATTGATTAGTTGATTGGTTGAAGCTCGAGAAAGTTAAATTAATCTTTGAACTTTGGTAAAAATGTGCTAGACCAGCAATTTATCTTATTAAATGGAAGGCTTGTTGATAGAATAGAGATATATCTATTGACCTAGCATAGCCTAAAAAGGGGTTTTGGTTTTCAAAGTGCAACCTTTTCAAACAAATGCAAGAGATTGCTATGCTTTATTGAGATTGCAAAATTTGGTTTTGACTTGAGAAAGTTTAATCAATTATGTGAACCCTGGGCTAACTAAACTTGTTGTTAACTATTATTTGAGAAGTGATTAATCAAGTTTTAGGAAGTATATTAGTGAAAAAAAACCCTGCTAGACCCTTATTTGTCTTAAAGTCAAGCTGAATTCACTTCGATTTAAATCTTTGTTTTTCTAACCTCATTTCACAACTCTTTTACAACTTTTGCTTCACTTAACCTAATCAAGAACACAATTATGATTTTTAACTCATCTAGCCCTAGTCTCTAAGGGAACGATACTTTTTATATTACTTGCGACCCGTCCGCTTGCGGTTAAGCTATTCGGCGAACAATGATATGATACAATGTCACACCAAACACTACATACATAGCGTTATTAAAATTGTATCTCTGGCCAATCTTATTCTATGAGCCTATATACGAGGCCTTGGATACGATATCCATCCCATGGATGAGGTCTTAACTATATATAGTATTAGTGATGAGCCTACGGAGTTCAATCCATGCACGCCAGTGGAACGCCCTTATTTCCTTGACATGGATTGATGGATGGATGGATTTAGACTTTTCAAAGTCCCTCATGTTTAAATTGGGCAATTTGAGTTTCTTCCAGGGCCACCGTAGGAGAAGCGGACATCACCGTTAATGACAGGTTTAAGGTCAATGGGTTTGCTAGCAAAAACCTTAAAGTTATCAGGAGTGACCAGAGTATTGTTCTCATTAACAGTGGAAAGTTGTTCAAAATAGCCAGCCTTCCCATAACCTTCCTTGGAGAAATAACCACTTCCCATTTCTATTGTGTAGATTTCCTGTTTAATACTCCTCCAGTCCTTAATATAAACCTAATTGTTAAATTAATTTTGGTCTTAAATATAAGATCTATTTCTCATATTTATCAATTTTCCTAAATTATTCCTGTGGGTACTCCCTTAACCATAATCAAGTAAGTGAGAAAGGAAGAATATTAAGAAAGATGATTATGATGTTTTTAGAAAAACATATTATATTTCTTATAATCAACTAACTTACCTAACTTCCTTAATCTAATCAAATTAGTTAAATAGGTCTTATATTAAGGACCGGAGGAGTACTTCACTTCCCCACTGTACTATTGTTGCACTCTCTGACCGACTATCGAGCATAGAAGCTAGCCAGTACCCCATATTTATATCCTGAGCTCTCAACCACCAGTTTCCACTTCTTGGATCCTGGTCATTGTTATTATTAATTATTGTTATCATGTTCATCAGTTTACAAAAATATAAATTAATTTGTAGTATCACTAAAATTTAGATATAAGCAATTTAAAATTTCAGTGAATATGTGTAAATTGAGAGAAATCCTCAGAATTACACATGTAAACTTCGTTTGGATGGGGAGAAAAATAGAATGGAGAGAACTATCAAGAGGAAAAACTTCCGAAAATATTATTGTTCTTGGAAGTTTTCTTTCATAGTATTCTCTCCTTTCTATTTTCCTCTTCATCATCGCTCTTTAAAGTTTATTTAGGATAACCTCCTTCCCAAGAAAAAATTGAAGCTACCTTCCAAATAAGGAGGGAGATGTCATACTGAGTACCACCATAGATAGATAATGGTTGGATGATGGCTCCCAGTGCCACTATATTGGAAACTTGAACAAAGCCAGAGCATCGTAGATTATAACAGCCAGTACGTCCATATGAATCACTCTGTTGGATGCGGGAAAAAGAACACATATTAAAGAAACAATAACAATAAAGAATGATTTCAAGAAACAAGAAATTATTGGGTTGATAAGAAATTTGAACTTACTGTCCAATACGCATAAAATCTTGGTTTATCATCCCCACATAACAGTGGATTGACCTAATTTTCCAAAATAATTCAAGAAACAGTGAACCCTGGGGTTAGTTAGATAGATACAGAAAGTAATATTTGTTGGAGAAATGAATGTGATGTGAAAGAAACTGCAGAATTGCCTGCCAACCACCTTCGACGCTCTCGACATTATCATTATCATCTTGATTTATAACCCAAATTTGAGAGAGACTATATTCACTGTGTTGCTGAACATGTGTCCTCCAAACGTTTATGGTTGCCTTGGCTCCATAATATTTATCTTTCTTCACTTCTGTTGTGGCATACTGGGGCCACCCAAACCATCAAAGTAACAAGAAAAGTATATCTAATATGCAAATCACACAAACAATGCAAGCTTCTTTATGGGTGTAATATACGTATATATATTTAATGTCTTTGAGAACACTCAAAAGATCTTTACCACTGCAACAAAAAAACTATACTTCCTTTGGTTCTTGACATTAGAGCCACTCAACTAATTTGGATAAATCAAGAAAGTTGAATAAGTTAATTAATTATAACAAATATGACCTGATCTCTATAAAATATCCCTATGTAACATTATATTAATTTATAAGTTAGATAAATTAATTTGGAGAAAAAATGATAACTAGAAAGACAAAATAGTTTGAGGTCTTATATTTAGGATTAAAATCCAACACCATTAGCCAGTGCTTATACACAAGGCAAGGTTTCTTAATTAGCAAACATCAAACAATATAAGGCTTTCCACGACATGCACATTAAATATTTTACAGTTCCAACATTTCCAATATTATCATAAAGTACCTCATGGTTGCTTCCGGGAGAGTATAGTGATTCAGACAAATTAGGGATGGTGTTGCTATCCTTCATCCCAAATCGTTGGAAAGAGCCTGCCCTCGTTATGTCATCTTTTATTGTTCTTCTTATAGGAATTGTTCCTTCAGGACAACTTCCACTTTGGTGCCACAACTGAGCAATTTTCTTTGATTCTGAAGGCCTTCTTTTGGAAGAAATGTTGGCCTCATCTTCATTGAATACCCAATAATTGGCCTCAGAATTGAGTTACAGTTTGAAAATCCAATAATAAAACATAATAGTAAATTAATATGTTTTACCTGAATTTTGTGATTTTTCAGTTTGGGATGATCGAAAGCTGGCTGATGTAAAATATGGACGCAGTCAATTATGTCACCATCAGGACTCTGCGTTTTTTTAACGCCAACTGTTAACCAAAACAATAATAAATCATAAACCCCAAACATAATTTCTTCTTAATTGAAACTCAGAAGAACAAATGATGATACAAATTTCTTGATTAACCGCCAAAGTGCATAATTAAATGTCACAATCAAAACTAGTCGAAGAAGATGAATCATACAATACCTTAAGAGACTTAACCGCTGATTTGTTCATCTTATTCAAAAGCTTGGCGGCCTCAAGTTCCTTAGCTTTGGCGACTCTGTCTTGACCTGCCTTTGTAATGTGAACAAAAGAGAACAAGAAGCAGAACACCACACTTACCACCCAAGTCTTGTTTGCCATTGATGCTAAGAAATATAAGAAGTAAAGCACCCAAATGAAGATTCTGAAATGCATGTCCAAGAGTTCATCAACCAAAAATTTATAGGTGATTTGGGATATTCGGAAATTACTGAATTATCCCTTTGGTTGATAGATTTTTCTTGCAAATGGCATCCATTGACAAATTAAAATAATAAATAAGTACTCCTTTGGACTTATTTGTAAGGTAGGGAGAGAATACTTTTTTTGTTCTATTTACAAGACATCATTAAATTTTTAACATGAATTAATGTACTATTTGTCTTTTATTTATTATAGTGTATATATTGTTTATTAATTTTTTTTAAAAGTGCATATGTTGAATATAGTAAGGTTGAAAAGTTGTTATATTTAAGGCATTGTTAATGGAATTTAAGATTTTTTTATTTGTATAAACTGTGAAGCATGTATAAATAAAGGCCAGATGAATATATGATGAAAGATGGACCCACATACATATCAAGAATAATTTTTAAATTACTTTCAATATGTTACAGTAAAATCAAGAAAAATATTAAATCTCATTATCCATGCTTAAGATTTAAAAACTTTCTAACCCTATCCTAATTTAATATACATTATATATCATGAAAAAAAAAAGTCTACATAATAATAAATAAAGAATAAAATTGTACATCTATGTTGAAAATTTAGTGATGTAACTCATAATAGGATAAAAAAAATATTTTCTTCCTACCTTATTAATGAAACCTAACGAGTAGAAATTAGTGGAATAAGGAATTTTCTTTAGTTATTATTATTATTATATATTAATTGTGTCCACATCTGATAATATTATTTTTGGGTGATAATATTAAATAAAGAGTAATATAGCGATGTAACTTGCAACACCTAACTTTCTATATACTAGTAGGGTCCACTTAACATCTGTGGATCACTAGACGCCAGGTTCTATTATAGAAAATGAAATTTTTTTTTTTATATATATAAATACTGACGAGTGATTCACACACTTGAACCCTACTTCTGAAGCACGTATGACAGGCACATAGATTTAAAATAATACTACTATTATATAAGTTACTACCCTGGTCATTCAGGACAATGACCCTTACCTGAGCACTGAAAAGTACACACCCTTAAAGAAGGATACAAAATAGTATAATTACTAGTAACTGGGGGTTACTTGCTCTTAAACATCTAATAAGTCGGATAATTAAATATCAAAATAATTATTCTATAGGTACAAAAGCAGTAGGCGTTCCTGCTCTTCATACAAGCCCACCTTCAGCACTTATGACCTCCTTACTCTTGGAATTGCTTGCTCTAGCTGTATAATATAGGAAGGGAGGGTGAGATTCGAACGAATCCCGTAGTAGTAATTTCCATCAAACAAATGTGCAGATTACATAAAGCATGCAAAACAAGCCAAAGTGAATATAACGTTGCAAGCTAATGCAATTAAGCATTTAAGTGCAATGACAGATAGACAAGCTGAATAAATAATGTGCAAATAATTGGTAATCACTGCCCCATGTCTATTAGCTACACGTGATCACGGCTAAATAATCCATGCAAGGAATTAAAGATTACATGTTTTCATGCTTTAAACAGTAATATGGCACAAACAGACATGCAGCAATCATACACAAGTGTAAGGTAGGAAAGAACTACTACCTGAACCTTCTGCTTCAAAATCAAACCTTACTTGTTTCCTTTCTCTTAGCTTCTTCGGTAGGCTTTTGCAGATATCAAAACCTATTATATTAGTAAGGGTTGGTTAATACTTGATCCAACATAATTTATAAATTAAATAACTCTCTTTAAATCCCAATCTCTTTCAATTTCTACCCTTACTTTAATAGTAGTCATCCTGGACAATTTTTCTTATTTAAACTTTTCTCTTTGGAGAGTTTCCTTCCTTATCTCATCCAAACAATTACTTTACCTAGTAACTGGTCATCTTGGTCAAAAGCACTATTTCTATTTATTATAATTTAAGGATAACATGTATCCCCTTTTCCAAATCTAGCTCCACTTTTATTAAGTGGTTGGTCATTATGGAAAAACTAAAGATATATAATATATATATATATGTATATATATTACAATGTCCACAATTCCGCTTACAATCCCTATCTATTCATAGCTCAATCACATACACATTGCATATATTCTCCCATAGCCTCCTAATCCTCTTATACAAACTTTAATCCTTGCCAACCTATCCTCTAATTATTTAAAATTCCTATCCATTGGTTGGTAACCTCAAGCACATTTCAACAATAAAATTTAAATCAACTCCTCTGCCTTTCATAATCTAGAAATTATTCCTAACTTCAAGACATCTCTAATCTAAAATACTATCTATGACCTTTGAACCCTCCATCAAAGGCTTCTTTCTTAAACTTTCAGATTTTCCATTTCATTTATATCCAGTATTCAAAACTCAAGTTCATTGCATTCCAAGCCTCACACGTTTTTTCCTTCCCTCAATATGTGTGTATGTATCACTTTTCACTTCCAATACTTAAATCCATTCAAGCTAATTTCTGGACATCTAAATGCATATAACAGCCACTGCACTTCCAACTTAAGACAGACACACAATCTTATCTCAAAAATTTATTATGTATTACTATTGCTTCATAATTATGATCGAGTATCAATCAATTTTCAGTTTCACTACTTAAAAATACCCAACAACATCTCTTTTCAACCTTCAAGTTAAATCTAGAAAAATTTTCAGATTTAAGACTAACTTAAATATAAGTTAAACATTCTTAATTCTCCCTCAAAACAGTAATTAACTTAATTTCAATAATAGCGTACCCTCAAGGATGTTAGGCAACAACATTAAATTCCTAAACTTACATCCCAGCCTCAAACAAAATTTATTTAGCTAGGTTAATACTACTTAACGCAAAGAAGCATCCTTACACTTATTAAATACTAAACCGTCATTTATTTGCTTCCAAGTAACTCTTAATCTTTTCTTTAATTTCCAGTCATAGCCATTGCTTCCCACGGCCCTTATATAAGAAATATATATCCAGTGCAAAATCCTATATAAGTCATATATCGCTACATATACTGAAACTATATACATATATATATATATATATATATATATATATATATATCAGTTCGGTCTCCTCTCCAAATCGGTCATCATCTAACCAGTGACCATTTCCCTTAGCTCCATGAATTCGAGTCCCATGACAGCAACAAAGCACGCACACACATTTATACACACACACACAAGCTTCGGTTCTTCCTCATATATATATACACTCCAAAATCTCTGTAACCAGTAACAAAGTCCCATCAGCAAACTAACGTAAACAACATGCAAGCACCGAATACACTCCCCTGTCTCGGATTCAAAAAAAAAAACAAAGCAACCCGTCACACACAAACTCCTTCTGGATCCTGCGGCACATGCATATATTTATATATATATGTTTCGTGCTATGTCAGTTCGGCCAGCAAGAAAACAGAACGAAGAAATGAACTTACAGCCTCAAGATCAACTCCTCTCACTAAGTAAATAAGGAACCGAAATTCATTCTTACAGAAACCATGATGCCCTCCCTGTTCGGCCAAATTAGAGCACAGCAAGAAATCTCACATGCATGCTTAAAAACCAACATCAAACACTTCAATCTACCCATAGAATCCGAATCCATCGGTCCTCTTATCCTTTCCATCACTTTCTCTCACTACCCTTCTGTCTCTCTCTCCTCAAACACGCCATAACCACTCGGATAACAGGAAAGAAAATGGTGGGAGGTTGATCAGGATGCTCACCTTGACAGTTTAACCGGTTTGCATGCAAGTGTAGCTCCTCAGATCACCACCTCCGGCACTACTCCTTCTCCGTTCTCTCTCTCGGTCTGTGTCTGTTTGTCTCGTCACTCTCTCTTTTCTTTGGACACCGACTGAGTGAAATGCAACGCGTGGTGATCAGCTGATGTATAGAGGAGTGAATCAGAACGCGTGGATAACCAGCTGTTACATGGAGGAGTGAATCAGGTGGCTATTAGAGAAGGTAGCACGTGTATTACAAAGTTCCTGGACCAATCTTGACCTCACACATAATTATTTCTCCAATCCTATCATTTCTCCTATTTTTCTGAAATATAAGATATATCCGAAATTAAACCAAAATATCCTGAATGGATTTTTCTTATCCATCACAACTGGTTATCCTAAAATTCTCAGATTAAATATAAATCTCTAAGTATTTTTCCATAATTTCCAGAGAAAATAAACCATTCTTCTCTTAAAATTATCTATTAAAATTATTTAAGCCATTTTTGGGGAAATACCTTTTCCAAAATGTCTCTAAACCCTAAAAATCATTATTCCATAATTTTCCCCCTTTATTTGGCAAATAAATAATTTTAATAAATTTTTCTCTTTTCTACTCATCCTAAATCATAAAATTCGAGGTGTTACAGTGAACTTTTTTAAAAATGGGAATTCTAATATTGATTCACTATATTATAACAGATTAACCTCTTTTGCTAAGCTCAACCCTCTTTAATTGAGACAAAATTCTTCTCACACACTTTTTCTTGTTCATAATATAAGAAGTCTTCTAGAAGAAAATTTTAATCCAAAAGATAAGATGTTGACAAAGTAATTAATAATAGTTTTTCATTTTTACCTCTTATTACATAGAGGGGAGAATATTCCAATCACTTTCTTTAATAAAGATAAAATAAATAACTTTTATCAATTTAAAACGTATTTAATGACTTTCCTAACTTTTTTGTTTTGTGAGAAGACTTAACCAACATTTTATATTATAGACCGGAGGGAGTATATACGGCCCAAATTATTTCTCCACAAGCTAATCCAAACACAAACTATAGGCAGTAATTTTCAGTTTTAGAATTATATTTTCTTGATCTAGTTTAATTTAAAAAAAAAAAGCCCTAATCATATAAGTTTACCTTATTTGGAGGCAGGATGAGGCAACGGTGACTACACAAATGGTTGTGCATTATTGTATGCAGAAGCTTCAAAGAAGCTATATGCTCCAAATCTAATGTACCAACTAGGTCGGACCACCCGACCACCTCTCTTTCCGTCACAACATTTAGAAATATCAGAGAATGCCCCACTCAAGCAAATGTCACAATCCTTGTTCGACAAGTCTAGCGTGCACTGTGCAAGACCGTATATGGTTTGATTGCCCGGACCACTAGCATTTGCCATTGCAAACTTCCGCAACGAGTCTCTGGAAGCAGCCCTTTCTCTCAGATAACTCATCATCTGCATCAATACATTCTTGAACTCGTCTTTCTCTAAAGCATCGGAGCTGTCTGACGAATTGTAACCCGACGATGTTTCCATGACACCAAATATCGATCGGTTTGAGTATCAGAGAAAGCAGACGTCGTACCACCCGATCGCTTCCCTCGCATTAGGTAAACATACTAGGAGAATAATCACCCTCGAATCTTGGATGCAACTGCGGCAATCTTGTATAGTAATATCTCCTCGGCATAGTCCGATGACGTAAACTTTGTTGGAGTTGTTGCCGGAGGAGAAGTTGTAGAAACCATAGTCTATTTGTGTGTTGAAAGAGATGTTTACTAAAAGGTTTCTGAGGTTGGATCAGAAGGAACTATTGCTGTCCGCGGGGCCTTCACCAGAGAAATGGTTTAAGAAGTCTTGCTGGGCGATAGTGCCATGATGAGAAATTAGGGTTAGGTAAAGGAGAAAGAAGATAAAGGAAACCCTAGGCATGGTTATTGTACGTGTTTTCTCTATGCGTAGGTTTGAGAATTGTCCAGTTGGGGTCTATAATCTTTTCTTTTCTTTGTATTTAGGTTAGAAGATGGTGCCAAGAGTAATTGGGGATTGAGAGTGACGATGCCCAAACTTTACTTAGAACGACTTGTAGTCATCTCTTGAGTTTACATTTTTCAGGGTAAATAATTTATCATACGAAGTGTTACGGGAAAGAGATAGAAAAATGTAGACGCCCCACTAACTTAGAAATAGAAGACCATAATGATTTTTCTGGACTTCTAAAGTCTTGTTGAAACAAAGAATGCATTAATTTATTTTTTTAAAAAAACTTTAGTCACAATCATAAATAGCCCTATACTCACCCTAGTGCATTGTCCAATTTGACAGCCTTGTAGGTGTGTGTGTATATATATATACGTATATATAACTCTCATACAATTTTACTTATGTTGCGGTGTGTATATTACTTTGATCCTAAATATAAGTTACTTATCAAAAAACTTTTGGTTCTAAATAAGTTACTTATAGTATATTTAATGCTTGTTTTCTAATTTAATCTTATTTAATTTTTATCAGAAAGAAAAAAAGAAAGAGATATCAAAATGATTTGTAAATAGAGAAAAAAATTGATAAAAATAAAATTTAAAAAACTTTATCAATTTAATATATTTTCTAATACAAAGGTATTTTAGTTATTTAACTATATTTACAAAATACCATATCAGATACCACTTCATTCTTTATCATTTTTCAACTCTTAAATACTTGAATTGGGAAATAATAATTTCAAGGCTTTTTTTCCGGAATTTTTTCTCTTGTTTTTAAAGTGTCGCCCAGTTTTTCTTCTAACATCTTTAAAAATTAAAAAAAATCAAACATTACAATTATTTTTATTATTAACACAAATATATATTACATGTATTTTAAAATCATATTTACACTAAAATTAGGCCTCCTATAATATTTCACAAAAAAATTCCAACAGAATGGTTTGATTATCCATAATTTTTATAGGAGTTAAAATACATCCAACATCTTGAGTATCTTTTAAGTATAGAAAAACACGCCCAAAAATCTTAAGTATTTTCTCAGTAGTATTTAGTATATTAAATTAATTTGTGATTTATCCATCACCCCAAAACATTTTTTACTACTTAAACAAGTATTTTCTAAGTAGTATTTAGTATACTAAATTAATCGGTGATTTATTCAACACCCTAAAACATTTTTCAGTACTTAAAAGATACTTCAAGATGTTGGGTGTATTTTAATCCCTGTAAAAACTATGGACAATCAAACTAGGTAGTTAGAATTTTTGCGTTAAACATTGTACGAGGCCTGATTTTAGTTTAAATATGATTTTTAAACACATATACTCATCCAGTCCTTAATATAAGACCTATTTAACTAATTTGATTAAATTAAGGAAGTCAAGTAAGTTAGTTAATTATAAAAAATATGACATTTTTTTTCAAAACACCATAATCATCTTCCTTAATATCCTTCTTCCCTCACTTATTTGATTATGGTTGATGAAACATCCATAAGGATAATTTAGAAAAAATTAATAAATATGAAAAATAGCTCTTATATTTAGGATCAAAATCAACTCAATAATTAGGTCCTATATTAAGGATCGGAAGGGTAATATAAACTTGTGTTAATTATAAAAATAATTACAGCCTAAGAAAAAGTATGGCTAATAATGGCCTAAGAAAAAAGGAGAGATGGGGAAATGGAGGCATCACGCGGGATGGGGGGAAAATCATTTAAAGTTACCTCTTTCCTACATAAAAAGAAGCCATTTGGGCACTGAGCATGAGGTGATCATGCATGGATTCGATGAGCACCTCATGCGGACTCTGTCCCATAGGGAGCCATAGCGACAGAAGATTTTTGGGAAGTCTTATTGGTTTTGGTGCCATGATAAGAAATTATGGTGAGCCAAAGAAAAAGAAAGTAAAAGAAAGGAACTAGGCTTAGCCGTGGTGATTTTCAAGGTCAAAGTACTGAAAACCAAGTCGATTAATAAACTGATTAAAGACAGTAATTTGAATTACGATGATTTACTCAGGATCAGACCAATCATAATTAAGACAATATTTATAGCAAAAACATTAATCCACAAGTGTATAGAATATTGGTGTATAAACAACGCATGATCCAACAAATGTCATTTCAAGCTTAATAAAAGATATAAAATCTAACATGCATGATCGATCTGTCCAAAATTTGATCAGACTCACTAGTCAGACTGGGCAACTTGGGTTAGGTTTTAATATGATGATGATTTCTATGCACCTACTGAAGGGATAGTTAATCATACTCTGAAAACCATTAATCTTATTATTTCAATTGATATGTAAACTTAATTTTGCTTATGATTTGTTTTGCCATGTCTCGTGTGTATTGCTTACTGTTCTCTTTTTTTTTTTTTTTTGCCTTTAATCTAGTATCGTTGACTGTCCTTGCTTCGTTTCTTTGAATGATATTTTCCTTTCCATTAAAAAAAAAAGGGCAGTGGGATATGATGTTTGAGAATTGTCATTTAGCAAAATGATGACTTGTTGGTCAGAAGTAAACTAAAGTGTGGTTGGGGATAATGATAAAGTTCCAAACTTAATTAGTGTGACTTTTACTAGTCATTTTGAGTTTAGATTCCTTTCGGGTAATTAAATAATTCGTTACTTCCACATTAGTCTATAAGAATAAAAGGGTAGGAAAAAATAGATGCCTCACTGTGAGAAATACGGCACAATGTGATGTTTACGCACTTTTAAAGTCTTCTTCACTATTGAAAGAGACGCACAAAGATAGTGCTTCTTGGCCAACCTTTGCATATAGGGGAAACGAAAATCTCATAGAAAAGAAGTCACCAATTATTAATCAATGGGATGACTAAGTCCAAATTACCTAATTGGATGGACTTGTCACTTTTCACTGAGCTTTGACTTATTGCAAAGGTTGTATGTGGTCTTGTTTTCGCCGTACAGAGACCCTGTCTCTTTGGCTTGATATAGAAAGGGTGCCACTAGAATTCTTTTTCATGTCTTGGCTCTTCCGCTTATATACTCCATCAGTTCAAATCACACACAATCTCTAAAAGGATTACATTTTCAACACTTCAATGGGTGCAAAAAAAAATGAGGGAAAGGCTGGGGAGTTCGACAAATTAATTAAATTACTTATAGCGACCTTAATTCAATCATTTCAAGTTGAGTTTTTTATAATATAAATAATTTACATATCTTGTTTTATTTATAAGTTAATTACTTCCAACATGTTTCATCAAAACAGAAATAATAATAACAATAATAAAGGGAAAATTACACTCAGGTCCCACAGAAGATAATTAATTCAGAAAAAGTCCCTAAAAATCCCAAAATAATTCCTAAGTCCCCAAGGACTTGTGTGTAATAAATTGTAATTATGAAATTACTTACTTATCCCCATTAATTTTATTGGAGCAATTTATTTACAACCTCAACGGTGGCTGTTGACAACTTAAGAAGAACTGGTTGACAACCTCGGCAGTGTCCCTCACAACTCACTCTGTGGAATGCCAGGGGCATTGCCGAGGTTGTTAACCACTTCTTCTCGAGTTGTCAATAACCACTATTGAGATTATAAATGAATTGCATTGGATTCAAGTTAATAGGGGTAAATAGATAATTTCACAATTATAATTTATTACAGGTCCCTAGGGACTTAGGAATCATTTTGGGATTTTCAGGAACTTTTTCTAAATTAAATGTCTTCTGTAGGACCTGAGTGTAATTTTCGCAATAATAAAACCTCATTAACTATGCCTTGAAAATAAATGAATGTAGTTTTTTTTTTGGCCTGAAAATAAATGTAGTTATAATGAACTAATATTTTACACCCCGTATAGTCCTATTTATAAGCTTTAAATTTTAAAAAATATTTATTCTAATTTATAAGTTTCAAATTGGGTTTGTCTCAACATGTAATGTATTTTTTTAGTTTCACATTTAATTATTTATTATCTCTCATTTGTCATACTTTCTCTCATTATCTCTACATATTCTCTCTCATCATTTTTCTCATTTATTATAAGGCTATATTTGAAAACAAAAGTTTATTTCTCACTTATTTATTATTTTTAACTAATTTTAACAAATTTTTGTTATACGTTATTTGAAGTTTGTCATAATGACAGGATAGAGTAAAAAAGTTAAGTTTGAGTATTACTGCCAATACAAAAAATTTAGGAACAACTCATTCTATCATACTAAATAGTAAATACCAAGCAGTTCAAGAAAAAATGACAATAATCACAACAATTTCGTTGACTAATTGCCTCATTGCTTTCTTTATCATCTGAAAAATTACGCTACCTTGCTTATATTAATTCATTCCCCTGGTCTCCACATATCATGCATTTTTCCAACATTAATAAGGTAAAAGGACTACACTAATTTCATGGGAAGAAATTATGTTTGGTGGACCAATTACGGGTATGTGGAGGTACAATGTTTCCGTTTTGATTTGTGATGTCCATTTTCTTAATGGAAAAACCATTATGCCTTGCGTCCTACGTGGAAGGGAGCTGTCTCATCTCATCAACATGTATTTTCACATTGGAAGAATCATTGTGAGATGATAAAAGAAAATATACATATATATTTACATCATTATAAGAAAAGAAAATACTTACATCAAATTTTTTATGTTATATTTGTTATATCAAGTTTTTCAATCACATGAATATGTATCGTATATATTTTTTCATATGGGTTTAATAATTTAATGAAAATGCTGGTAAAAAAATAGTTTAATGATCATATTTTAAAAATAGCAGACATGGTTTAATTTGATCGAAAAACTGCACATAATGGACATAAGAAAAAAAAAACTTATTGTAAGTGTTGTCCTATTAAAATTTTCAAATATAAGAGAATAGTTTGAATCTTGTCTTTATTTTTTATCCCACAATTCGTCATTCAATTGTTAAAATAACTTTTGATAATTATATTTCTGATTATCTTTTTTAAGACGCACGAGATTTCTCCATTTATATTTAATTAGTTGTCAATTTTGTTTGGAAATTGACGTGAAAGGAGAGGAAAGAGAGTCTCATCTACGTCTGAAGATAACTGATGACGTCCAGATTATCGCCTTCTTGACTTTTCTTTCCATGATGTCAACATTATTATTGGCTAGAGTATATATTTGGTCTTTTAATATGTAAGATTTCAGTTTTGTTTCGTAACTTTAAAAAACAAAATATTTTTAGTCCTTTAACTCCAAAACTGTTAACAAAAAAAATGATGATATTAAGTTCTTGAATACTGATAAAACTTTACTAAATGCTAAGCTATATATGCCGGGGGATAGAAATCAAGTTCTAGACTCAATTATAAGTAGTGAAAGGTTCGTCGATGCAATTTTTCTCTTAACATTTCACAAGACGCTACGTAATATATAAAACTCTAATTCACATGTTCTAACTTATTCGTATAAACACTCTTTAATTTATTTAATTACAGATGATTGAAAAGGTATTAACAAGTAATTAGAGCCTTGAGTTCGGCCCAAAAAAATTAGAGTCTTGAGTTAATTATAATTGCATTATAAAAATAAATTAAAAGGGAAGCTAATTATAGCTTTTATGAAATGCTAAGGAAATCATCACCCCAAACATTTCACTTCTTATTTTAGAATGTTATTCACTTTGTTATTTTTATCTAGTTTAATTTATCCTTTTATTTTGGCTTAATTCAAATTAAGGGGTCCCCTTTACTTTCGGTATTTATCAATTATATGAATAACAAACTTTTCGTGAGAGAAGAAAACGCTATTGTTCGTTAGTTATATTTATTATCCGACACACACACACACAAACCATATCATAATTCACAAAAGCCAATCATGAGTATATTGAGATGCATGAATTATATAAAACCACTCCATATATGTTTTTACTCACAGTAGTGTTACACAGGAAATCACAGGAAATCAAAATATACACACATACATATATCATAATTATATTTTTTCTCTTTGGGACAACATAGTAATTTTTCCTATAGCTACCGAGGATATTGCTCTGAAACTGAAAGCTGATTTACTGATCCGGCTGATTTGATTCCTGGTAAACTTCTCCAGATATAAAATGAAGGTTCTGAAGGAACAGGAAGAGTGATGGAATGAGTACTCAGCATTGGAACAATGGAAGCCATTGTTGGCCTGTGTTCTGCATTTTCTTGAACACACAGTAACCCTATGTGGATGCATCTCATTATTTCACTTCTTGACCCAGCATCCTCCATCAACGTTGGATCCACAATATTTGCCAATGTCCCTTTTGTCCAGTTTTTCCAAACCTGAAACAACTTGTTCGATAATTAGCTACTACCACATCCAGTTTTTTTTTTTTCAGTTAAACATTATTGAGAAATTCATGGCTAGTTTTGACTTTAGTACTAAAATTAGATTTGGATGGATAAAGGGCATGTACTTACCGTGCTTACTACGTGCTCCTCATTTTCTCCATTCTGAAATCGACAGTTTTTCTGGCCACTTATAATTTTTAAAACCAATACTCCAAAACTGAAGACGTCTGATTTAGTTGAAAACATTCCATTCATCACGTATTCTGGTGCCATGTATCCACTATCAGATATTTTATAAGAATAATGAGTATATTTAAATTTGATTAGTCAAGTGATATCTCCGCTGGCAAAGAAAAAAACAAGGTCAAGTTATATCTTCAGTGTTATAACACTAATCTAATAAATCAATAAACTTACTAGGTCCCAACAACTGTACTTGTCTTGGCTTGAGTTTGATCTACCGCAAATAATCTTGCCATACCAAAGTCTGATATTTTAGCATTCATCTCTTTATCTAAGAGCACGTTGCTTGCTTTGAGATCACGATGAACAATTCTTATTCGAGAATCATGATGAAGGTATACAAGGCCTTTGGCAATGCCTTCTATGATTTTGTAGCGCTTTTCCCAATTCAATTTCACCCTTTTGACGGAATCTACATAAATACACACGTTACAAGGTGACTTCTATATATCTAGTGGTGCTTTGAATTCGACTTGTCTAAAAGAAGTCAAAGAAACTTGGCAATAGGGTAATCTGAAATCAGAAGAAATAGATGACATTACAGAATCAAACACTAATATTGGATTACCAAAGATGAAGCAGTCAAGGCTTTTGTTGGCAACAAACTCGTAAATAAGGAGCTTTTCTTTTTTTTTGAGACAAAAACCAAGTAACCTCACTAAATTCCGATGCTGTAGCTTGGCCACCAGCAACACTTCATTCTTAAACTCCATTTCACCTTGCCCAGAATCTCTACTCAACCTTTTTACAGCGATCTCTTGTCCATTATATAACCTGCCCTGAAATTATGTATTTTAAAAAAAAATCAAATACGTGAGTTTTGATATAATATAAAATACAGGCACTGGAATATTCCGTTTGAATAATATTTAATTTAGTGCTGTATAATTTAATTTCTTACCAAGTAAACAGGTCCGAATCCACCCTGTCCAAGCTTATTTGCATCAGAAAAATCAACGGTCATGATTTCATCTTCATCTTCTCCGGCTACGTTACGCATGGCAGCGCAAGTATATGTACGTAAGAAGGTTAAAACGACATAAGAAAATATTTTTCAACTAAAATAATGTTGGCCATGATTTTCCAAGACTCCTTGTTTTGTATGTTTTTATTAAATATCACTTCTCTATACTTTAATATTTTATATTGAATTGAGATTTATACGTATAATCAATAGATGTTTCAACTCAATTATAAATCAATCTCAGTTGTAACACAGTCCTTATAATTTTGACTAGGTTATTACTCAATCTCTATAATTTAACCATTTAATAAAAAATTAGTCCACATATTTTAGAAAAATAAAATTAATATTTCTTGAAGTTCAAGGCAATGGTTGTGACTCAGGAATTGAGTTGCAGTCTAGTCAAAACTTTAGGGAGTCACTTGAACCCATCTAATGTATAAAAACTAAGTCAAGCTAAAACTATGAACCCATTTAACAGATAAAAGATTAATTTTTCGTAATTTATAATACGTTGACTTACTTCGGATAGTGTTCTTTAACCTCCTGGCTTTAATGATAACGATGAAGATGACCAGTGCGATGAACGCAACAGTTGACACAACTATGGCAACAACAATTCCTGTCGTGTTTCTCTTTCCTGTACAGGAAAAAAAAAAAAAGAAGAAGAAAAGGATTTTCTGCTCACAAGTATAACATGTAAATCAGAGATTGCCACATTCAAGCAAATTCTAGAGAGATATGTAAGTTGCTAGAGATTGACTCTGATCATCTTTTACCCCCATGTGTGTGTGTGTGTGAACTGCATGCAAATATTGATACCTTTCTTGGGTGCCGTTGGAGGAGCAATGGCAGAAGAGGAGACGGCGACGACTGTAATGATATGAATGGTTGTGCAGCCGCAAGATCAAAGAAGAGGTAAGTCTCATATATAATGCTGCAACTTGGTTGCAGCACTCCGCCACCTTTCATTCCATTGCAACATTTCGGAATTTCCGAGATTGTTACATTCAAGCAAGCTCTGCAAGCGTTCTGTGACAAGTCTGGCGTGCACTGTACTAGACCATATATCGTCTGATTGCTCGGACCTGTCGCATTCGCCACCGCAAACTTCCGAATAGAGTTGCCTGAAGAAGCCTTGTCTCTTAAAAGATTCATCATCTTCGTCACCACGCTCTTGAACTGGTCTTTCTCCAACACATCATGTGTGTCCGACCAGTAGAAATATGGCGATGTTTCCATGAGACCGAATATGGTTCGGTTGGAGTATCGCAGGAAGCAGTTATCGTACCAGCCGATCGCCTCCTTCACGTTAGGGCACACCTGGAGAAGGACAACCCTTGAATCTGTGAGACAACTGCGACAATCTGGTTCCTTAACATCTCCTCGGCAGAGTGCGATGGCGTTAACCCTGTCAGATTTACTGCCGGAAGAGAAGTTGTAGAAGCCATAGTCGATTTGCGTGTTGGAGATATACATCAAAAGGTTTTTGAGATTAGTCTGAAAGGTACTGTTGCTATCATCAGTAGTCCCAATACAGTTGAGTTTTAAGAAGTTTGATTGGGCAATAGCGCCCTGATGAGACATTAGGTCAAGGAGAAAGAAGAGAAAGGAGAAGAGCCTCATTGTGACAATGGTAAGAACTAAGAGTAGTAGTGAAAGTGTTTGAGATTTGGTGATGAGGTTTGTGTTGTGTTGTTTCTATTTATAAGATATTATCTCTGAGCCCTAAATTAATCAATTAAATCTTATACTACCTTCAGTCTTAACTATAAGATCTTATTTGCAAATTATAAATAAGGTCTTATAATTAAAACCAGAGATAATATTAAGGACGTGAGGCAATATATCGTAAATGCCTCTGTCTCTACATAACCTTGTGGTTGGGGAGATCAGGCGTTGACTAAGTCCAACCTTTCTAGAGTTTATCTTAATTTACCTTTTAAATGTTATATTTGTGTGTATTAATCCCGGATACTTATTATAAACATGTAATAACAACTTTATATAAATTAATAAAATTAGTTAAAATTAGATTTTTTTTTGCAAAATTTTAAAATTATCATCCGTAAAAGTTATTAGTTAGAATGAAGACTTTGATTAATTAGTCACCAAGTTTTATAATTAGTTAAAAATGCAATGTGTAAAAGATTGATACTTTAGACAAAATATATTAATTATATTTCAAATATATTAATTATATTATGAAATATGTTAGCAATCTCGATAATAAGCGCGGACACACATTATTGTATGGGGATCTAGCTAGTATTATTATAATTTATTGCATGTGGTTGCTATTTTTAACAGAAGATTTTGTTTATTTGTTTCAATAATACATAAAAATATTTTAAACATCAATAAAATGAGGTTCTGACTTGTGAAAGATAAATCAACAATCAAAATTAAAATCATTTCAAATATTCATTGTCACACAAAAAATAGGACTAATCTACATATTTGAAAACTAAAAGTGTCCTTTTATCTTTTATTTTACATGAGATTTCATTTTGATCTCTTAATTCTATAAGCTATCTTTTCTTTTTTTTTAACCCCAATGCACTTTACACAAAATATTCAGATACTGAAATTTTAAACATCAACAAAAGGTTCAAAAAAAAATTATCATATTAATTATAATTTTGAAAATAATATTATTTGTCACAAAAATCAACATTTGTGACTAATGAAGTTAGGTTTAGATAACCGAAAAAAATCTTTTTAAAAATTAAGGGATCAAACTTAAATCTTATATAGAGTTAGAGAATTAAATGAGTGTTACATATTTTAAAATATTAATGAGTAACCATTTACGCATGTATTGATAACAAGCACAAATGTCACTAGTAAAAATAGGAGAAAAAGATAAAAAGGAAAAAATTTGGCGAAATTTGAGTGGTTACAAATTCATCATATCCTTTATTCGAACTGGGGGAAAGTAGGATAATAACAAATGTAAAATTGTATAGAAAAAAATTATAAAATTCACTTATAATTCTTAAACAAACTCGAGTGATATTAATAAATTCGTATGAATAAATAAGATTCCTTTTGTCCTTCCACTAAATGAGATCCAAGGTTGCTCAAAAGAGAACCAATTCACCTCTTATCTTCATTGCTAGATTAATTTTAAACGGTCAAAATTTAATATCATGTAAAAACATTATTATAACATCGAATAATCTATATAATTAAACTATTAAAATATTACCTATCAAAACTACAAGGGATAAAAAAAAATCAACAAAAATATTCACCCGTAAAAATCATATTTTAACAGTATAAAATTATTTATATTTTTTTTATCAAAAAAATTTATTTATATATTTTTTGTTATTTCATAATATAATATTAAATCTCAATTACTCTTTCTGATCATTTTTATAAGAGCCTGATAACTAAATTATTTGGTTTAAGAAAATAGTTAAATTGAGTTAAAAGTAATAATATGTAATAAATGAACTTTTTTTAAGCATACCCTTATTTATAATTACAAGAGATAAAACATATGGAGGAGAATGTAGTAAACATTTTAATTAGTGCAATATATAAAATTAATTAGGAAAAAACTAAAAAAACATTAGACATTTAAACAAACATAGGTGTAATCTTTTAAAAAAAACCAAGATAATTCAAATTTTAAGCTATTATAAAAACGACATGAGGAAGTATTTAAATTTCATCTAATGACAGAGATAAAAAGTGGAGGGGGAGGGAAGTTGAAAGGTTTCCAATGTTGATTGTAAGTGCTACTTCTATCTTATTTATAAGTTCCAAATTTAGGAAAGAGTATAATCTATTTTATAAGTTTCAATGTGAATTTGTTTCAATATTTAATGTATTTTTTTAATGTTATTCTAAATTATTTTTCTCTTGTCATATTTTGATTTCTCATACATTCTATTTTATTATTTTTCTTATTTATTATAAAAATATATTTCTAATTTAGTTATTATTTTTAACTAATTTTAATTAATTATTTGTTATTCAGCGACTTTTCTTTCCGATAAAATTGTCTCCTCTGTGACCTTCCCAATTTATTGCGCTTTTGACGGACAAGGACAACCTAGTCAGTAGTCAATAATCCATCATCCATGAGAAAAAGACAAGGGTGAGGACGGCCCCGTCTTACATGCCATATAAGGAATCTGTACAAGTCTATCTAGTTTTTTTTTTTCCAAAAGAAAAAATTATTTTCTGGGTGAAAGGTAATTTTGTTCTCAAAATATTCACACACAAAAATTATAAATATATTAAAAAAATTTATTCAATGTGGTCCTAAAAGTATTAAAAAATGAATGATATCGCCATATTTCAGTTAATATCAATTTTTTAACCGAAAAGGTGACAATATTTTTTTATTTATGTTTTTACTCTTCCTGGGTGATTTTTTTTAACCATTCCTCCTAAATGATATTAAGTTTAAAAAAAAAAATACAGTTCCTTAATACTATTTCTAGTACTAAATATAAGAATTAGTTTAAGATTTAATTTGGTTCTGAATATAAAAACTTAATCTATTTTGTTTTCCATATTTATTTATTTATTTTCTCAAAATAGTCCCCATTATGATTTTACATGTTTTTTCCCACAATAATTATGATTATCTTTTTGATAAACTCACCAAAATTATGATTATACAAGTTAGAGAATTTTCAATATTCTAATACAAATGATTAACAAAGTATTTAAAAAAAAACAACACTTATCTATTATAAATAACCAACTTAACTTCTTTTTTTTTAAATATTCATGAATTAGTTATCTAACTCTCATATTAAAAATTGAAGGTAGTAGTTTCCAACTAAAAATCACCCTTGACTTTCTTTCTTTTTCCCAGTAGGGTCTATCTATTCTTTCATATAACATCTGATTAATTACTTCCTTCAGTCTTCTATATAAGACACAATATATTTCTCTAGTTTTATTTATAGGATAGAGAGGGAGAAAAAATTTGCTGGCAATATTTATAGGGAAGAGAGAGAAACTTTTCATATAAATATACAATTTTATTCTTCATTTATTATTTTGTTAAATTTATATTCATGTAGTGTGTAGCATGTACATTAAATATGGATTACATTTATATTCATGTAGAGTAAGCATAGTCCTATTCATAATATACACTTTTAAATCTCTGTAAATTTTTTTAGCAATAATAATTTTATTTTCACTCAAAAAAAAATGCACGCTTAAACCATCTAAAATTTTAACTAATTTTTTTAGCATTGATTATCCTTTTTTCCTCCTTATTCTCACTCGCCCCCTTTTTCTTGGGTTATTTGAAAAACAAGAGAAATAATTAGTGGGGAAGATGATTATGCCAATCCAGCCCAATGGTCACACTTCAAGAACCGTAATTAAACATTGGAAGCTTTTAGCTTCGCATCGATTTAAATGGCCAGTACATGTTCTGCAATATTTTCTAGTAATGAAACTCAAATATATATTCCATTACAACAGCTGGAATTACGTTAAAGTTCTTACTAGCACTACTATAACCTAAGCCAAATTTATATTGCCATTAATCTGCCAGCTAAGCTAATTATCTTTATTGGAGTGTGGCGCCTGAGTTTTATCGGCTCCTGGATTTCCACTGTATCGACCATCTTGTATCTATAAATAAGAATATACATTAATTATTAATTAATTAATATAAGTAACAAAAGTAAGAGATTTAATTAGTTTTATAATATGACATTAATTACCGTGGTAACAAGCTCAGATGGCAGCTGACCCTCAAAGTGTTGAAGTAGGAATGCCAAAGCTACATTCATCTGTTGCTGTTGTAATTTACTCTGTTCTTGTTGCACTTTCACTTTCTGCACTTCATTCTTTAACTCTACACACAACCACTCAAACTTAATCCTAGTTGTTTGGCAAAAAACCAAAATATGATTTTAAAAGTAATTAAATGGTATACGAAATAGGTATGTAAGAGGAGTTTTATATCGATTTGTATAAAAGTACTTTTTAAAAATGCTTTTTATAATTGCCAAACATCCAAACCCACTGATCTCCATTTGTAACAAGTCAATAATTATGATCCATTTTATGGTTAGATTTAGCACACTCAGATGGGAAAAATATTAAAGACATAAATCTATCCGTGAAGTGTTTCCTCATGCGAACTTGGTGTTATAAAGTTTTTTAAGCCGAACAAAAAATGTATCAAGTGGGCCCATGTACTTTTATGGTGTGAATGTTGGCCCCATTGAAATGGCCTCGGTAGCCCAGCTAAGGCCAGGCTGGGGCAAATATAAATAGTTTTAGCCCAAACGGATTTGGGTTTTCGTGGTAGCCCCTTGTTATTGGGCTTTTATGAACTCAACCCAGAAAAATTTTAAGAAAAATGACAAATAAAAACCTTTGAATTATCAAAATTATAAGGAGGTCATCTGAGTAAGTAAAATTACCATGAGGGACCCGATCCTATATTGTAAATATGAAATCTTAGTGAAATATCTTAAATGCCCCTCAGTCAAATTGTGATTTGGTCTACTAAAGTTGTTATTCGCTAAAGTGAACTTGTTATTTCCAATAGTCAACTTGTCATTTGGCATACCCTCAACTAAGTTATGATTTAGTCTATTGAAGTTGTCATTCATTAAAGTAAACTTATCATTTTCTATAGTCAACTCGTCATTTGGCTGAGGGGTATTTCAGACATTACACCCAAAATTTCATATTTACAATATGAGATCTGGTCCCTCATGGTAATCTTGCTTATTCAGGTGACTTCCTTATAATTTTGGTAATTCAAGAGTCTTTGTTTGTCATTTTTCCAAAAATTTACTTATAAATATAAAAGTTATTAAATTTAACACGTAAATATAATATAAATTCTTGGGACCTCTTGCATTATATTCACTTGTGTCTGCTTCGTTCCAATTTATTTTAGAGTAAAATACTATAATCTCCCTTTTATTTAATATTAATTACACAAACCTCCCTTCTATTTTGAAAACATACATTTAAATCCAAACTGTTAACTCCATTAAGAATATTTTTAAAAGATGTTTTTTAAATTCAAATTTATATTGAAATACTTTCTATTTACTAAATTACCCTTCATAATACTAAATCTCAAAATCTTGGTTAAAACTATATGGAAGAATTTAAGATTTTCTCCTTTGCCTCAATTTTATTTTTTTATTTTTGAAAATTGTTGTTTGTTTAATGTTTTTATCATATTGGGCCAAAAAATTGAGTAATTTAGTTAATGCAAAAATTTAAATGATTTATATAAGTTTCTGAACTCACATAATTTATATTGTGTAATAAGAAAATAAGCATTCAAAATATTTTCTAGCCATTTAAAAAAAAATCTTAATTTTCAATATTTCATGAGGAACTAAAAATGTATAATTCTATAATATAATTGAAATTATAACATATTAAAAATTTTGAAAATACATGTATTATAATTATTTTTTGTTGGATCAAAATTTTTTTTTATACATATAAATGTCTAAATAACATTTATGTTAAAGATGGATATTTTGGTCAAAATAAAAATTTAAAAGTCAAACTTAACGGTCAACTAACGGTTGAATGGATGGAAATTGAATATTAAAAACATAAGAGAGGTTTGTGTAACATACATTTTAATTTGAAAGGAAGTTCATGTACGTTTTCAAAATAGAAAGGAGGTTTCTATAATTTAAGTAAAATAAAAGGATAGTTAATGTATTTTACTCTTTATTTTATTATTTCTGCAAAATAAAAAGGATATATATAGATGTTGTGGCAAAATTACTTTTTTTACCCCCTAACAATTAAATTAAGGGAGAAAAGTACATATACAAAATAAATTAAATAAGTATAGAACTCACCAGAACATGAAATATTTGTTGACCTATTAGTTGCGATATTTTTGGCTCTCCTGGCTTTAAGTAGGCCCACAAAGATGAGCACTGCCAACAACACAATAATTGGCACTCCCACGGCAATTATAGCTCGGGGTGAGTTGCACTTTCCTGCTCAAAACAACTCTGGGTTACATTTCCTTTTCTTATTGATCATTAGATTATATATGAAATCAAAAACATTTTGATATGTTATAAATATGAAATAATACATTTTTGAATTTTTATTTATGATTTTTGGAAGAAAAATACTTTAAAAAAATGCAGTTTTGATTTTTAAAAAATTATAAAAAGCCCAAAATTACATCATTTCATATTGGTAACTTATTTTATAAAAAATCTAATGATCAGTGATATATGTGTGTGTGTAAGCTTATTGCATATAGAGTGGGCATAAGAGACCTTTTATCCTCAATCACACACACAATTTAATCAATAGAAAGTCAGCTACATCTTAATTTTAGAATTTTTCCCAAATATTTTTTGTGAGCTTTTTTTTATTATTAGATTTTACATGCATTTTGGTATCTTATTTATAAAAAAATAGTTTAATTTTTAATTTTTTTATATTTTTTAAGACTAATACGCTAAATGGTTCGATTTATTTTTTAACTTAAAGTATTAAATCTTTAAAAAAATCATTAAAAAAATAAAAACTAGACCATTTTTTATAAATAAGACATCAAAATGTCATTCATTTTAGGTAAAATCTAATGATAAAAAGAAACTAAAATTTTTTTTGAAAAGAACCCCAAAATCAACGGGTAGCTAGGAGGCGGTTCACAAAACGGAGCTCATGCCTCAACTCAAGTGAGCAGTTTGTAATAACAGCCTATGATATACAAGACAATGACAGCAGTTGCATACTACTCATTTAATTGATTAGATTATTTACATCGTACTCGTCATGTCCTAGACATATAAACTATTTTGTAATACAAATTACATTATAAAATAAGTTTTGTATTTAGAATTGGAGAGCACTGTTAAGTGATATTTTTTTTGAGTGAACTGTTAAGTGATTTTTCATATAAATATCTACGCACCTTGTTTCGGTACGTAATCAAGAACTGCCGGAGGAGACTGTGGCAACGGCGGTGATGTGAAAGATTGTGAAGCAGCAGGATCGAAGAAACTGTAGGTTTCATATCTAATGTTGCAGCTGGGTCTTACCACTCTTCCACCTTTCATTCCATCGCAACATTGCGGGATTTCAGAGATTGCCCCATTCAAGCAATTATTGCAATCCTTGCTCGAGAAGTCCGGTGTGCACTGTGCAAGACCGTATATCGTTTGATTGCTCGGTCCCGTCGCGTTCGCCGCCGCAAATTTCCGGACAGAGTCGCCGGAAGCAGCTTTCTCTCTCAAGAACTTCATCAATGCTGTCACCACAAACTTGAACTGGTCCTTCTGCAACGCGTCCTGTGTGTTCCACAGATAGAAATATGGCTGTGTTTGCATGACGCCGAATATGGTTCGGTTGGAGTATCGGAGAAAGCAGTTATCGTACCACCCGATTGCTTCTCTAACATTAGGGGCACAAACTTGGAGAAGAACAACTCTTGAATCTGTGAGACAACTGCGACAATCTTGTACCTTAACATCTCCTCGGCATAGACCAATAACGTTGACTTTGTCGGAGTTTGGGCCGGAGGAAAAGTTGTAGAAGCCATAGTCGATGTTTGTGTCGGAAGAGATGTTAAATAAAAGGGATTTTAAGTTGGTTTTGAAGGTACTATTGGTGGTATCATCGTCGACAGTGCTGTTACCGCAGAAGAATTTCAAGAAGTTTTGCTGGGCATTGGTGCCGTGATGAGATATTAGGGTTAGGTTGAGGATCAGAAAGAAGAAGAGAGGAGAAATCAGCCTTGGAGAAACCATAGCTATTTGTAAATGTACGTATTTTTCTGGATGG
This sequence comes from Neltuma alba, assembly GCF_004799145.2. NCBI lineage: Eukaryota > Viridiplantae > Streptophyta > Magnoliopsida > Fabales > Fabaceae > Neltuma > Neltuma alba. The sequence continues at coordinate 67,038 of NW_021635531.1, read as the reverse complement.
AGTGTTTGAGATTTTGATTCTTCCCGCTAGTTTGAGACTGTGTTGGGCTTCTATATATATATATAGTCCTTATCATAGGGGTCCTTCTGAAAGAAATTCTTAATACTTTTTATAAGCTAAGACATAGTTTTAATGTGTATGATTGATGTGTGTAAATTAGTTCCTATTTCTTATAATAAGCATAGAAGGAGTATATGTGTGTGTGTGTTGCCCTGACTATTATCCCAATTAAGCATTTTGTGCCTTCATTTTGTGATTATACTTCATCATTTTAACCAAATCACAAGAATAAAGAAAATCAATTAAAATATTTCCTAGTAATAATTATGTATTCTTTAACGATTAACCCTAATATTTACTTAGATATTTTTAAAAAACAAGTATGTTTTTATATAAAGAACCAAAACAAAGTATTCAACCAAAGAGTTTTATATATATTTATTGACTTGTGTATATATATTATTAAAAAGGTTTTGAATCATTAATCTTAATGCGTATCTGTGTATTCTATATTACGTTCTTCTCATTTAAGCCAATAACCTTAATTTATTACTTTTGCGTCTATTTTCACAATAGTAAACTTTTTCTTTTCTTTTTTTCTACAGATGACGTTTATTTTTGAGAACACCCCCCTGGGGGTTCAAAGTCCAAATGGTTTGGTATGAGTTGACATATGGTAACTTAACTATTTGGTGGGATTTAACATTTGATCAGCTAGTATGTGTCCGGTCAAAAACAAAAAAAAGTTAGTATGTGGTGTATTTAATGCTCCTTCTGCAAAACAGCTATCAAAATCACGAACTTTAAAATGTTAGTCAAATTTAGTAAAAGCAATAAATGTGTAAGTTCACTTTTCGATAGAGGTCTTGTCCAAAATAAGTTGTCTAAATATTTATTTATTTTTTTCTATTTTAACTCTAGTTGACTATACCATTCTGTTTTTTATTATAAGTCATTTGTATCTCAAACCCGCAAACTAAAAAATGCATTAAATTAATCAGTTTTTTTCATATTTACATTTATTAAAAGTTGAGAGAGAGGGAGGGGATGGATTGCATAGGAAATGATATTAATTAATTTTTTATTAAATTAATAGGAGTAAAATTGGAAAAAAATCATTAATTGTACTACAAATAACTTATATTTTGAAACAAACTTTTGAGATACAAGTGACGTATAATAAAGAATAGAGTGGTATTTAGTACTCCCTCTGTCTCATTAATATTATCTAATATATTATCTTTTATCATTTTTTATTTATTGCTTTTTTCATTTACTCCCTTAATAAATAAAGACAAATTTGAGGGAAAAAAATACATTTTTGACCTGTTTATTATTTTAAACCAATTTTAATTGCTATGTCATTAAACGTGATTCGGTTATGTGAAGCTTATGTATAAGATTGGAGGAAGTATGTTTTTGATTACTCCTCTGGTTCTATTTATAAGTCAGTTTTAATTTTAATATGTTTCACATGAACTGAGAAAAACCTTAAACTTTATTAACTCTTATTTAAAATTTAATAACTTTTTAACTTTGTTTTTATTTAATATATATTATACATCATATAAATTAAGTCAATACAGTAATAGATAAAGGGTAAAATTGTATACCTATTCATAAAATTTCTCTCAATATCCTAGAAATACAACCAAAAAATGTCCCCTCTCTTATCCCTATAATTAGCACCAAAGGACTGAAAGGAGTTTTTTTTTTTTTGTAAAGAAAGTATATAAGAGATAATGAATGAAAATTTATTTTAAAGAGATAATAAATGGCATATATTTAATGGAATAAATGTAAAAAAATGAATTTCAAATTTCAGACAAAAAGGATTTATTTCCTATATTTAGAAAACATCCTTGTGAGAAAGATTGTTGTTTTATTGGGAGTAATGTTTTATTTTACTGTTGAGTGGTTGTAAAAATCCATTTTCTTGACTGGGAAAAAAAGGTTTAATTTAGACATATTTATATTTATAATTTATAATTTTCATACAATTAAGTGTATGATGTAGAAAATATATAAAAGAGAAAAATATTATAAATATAATTATGAAGCACCTTCGGAGTACTTAAAAGATTTTTTTTCGACTTAATAATCTTTTGTTTATTTTAATAAAAATACGTGAAGGAAAATATCACCTTTAATTCTTCTGTCACTGTCAGCTTTCTTTTTTAAACACAAAACAAATCACGATTAAATTTTATAATAAAGTTGATCTTAAATCTTTCAGTAGTTCTCTAATCTTATTTTACTACCAAAATTTTGACCAGGTCCAATTGCTTTATGAAAGAGCAAATAATTGTGAGGGAAATAGTAAGTGGCTGAGAAGCTATCCTTGTCTCTGTTTTATGTTTCAAATTTCAATAGTGTCATCTAATGGTAAAGGACCACAGCTTTTTGACTAAAAATATCTTAGGGGACCACTTGGAATCTTTTCTTTTCTTTTTTTTTTTGGGGTCCAAGCTAGGGTTACAAACTATTTATGTTCCAAGCCAATCAACTATGTTACGTATCATCTGATAAAACTGAAATTATTATTGTTGCAGAACATATAAGTTACTTATAAATTGATGCCTCCTTCACAACATGTCTGGAGGAAATATGTTTCCTGCCAAGAAAAAAAATGACAATCACATATTATTAAGATTTTTTTGGTAATTATTTTTTTTAGATTTGTTTATAATTCTTCCATTTGTTTATGCACTACTCGTAGTCGAAGAAACATCTTTGGCCAAAAATCCACTGTGGTGGACCCACTGGATTAGAAATTTATCCACAGACAAGATGGGATTGAGAAGCTACTCAAGTGCTCAAGCGTAAATAATTGAATTTAAGATTAGAAAATGTATTTATTTCAACGCCCTTAAGTGACAACTGACAAAATGAAGGAATAAAAAACCAAATTGGATACTAAATCAGTTGAGATAGTAATTGAAAGATAAGTTGATCAGACCTGGGTCAAGTCAAAGTCAAACAATCATATTAAAATAATATAATTTAATTAAAAATAAAAAAATATAACAACATTAATAATCACTAATAAAAAAATACAAGAAAATATAACAATAGTTTGTTTATAACAATAACAAAGTATAATAGTATTAAGAATTTTAATCTTTAAGATTCATTAATAACTACAATTAATAATCATTGATATCAAAATTATCATTAAAATTTATTTAAATCTATAATAACTGACATATTAAGAACTAAATGAGAAAAATAAGATGAATACTAACATAATTATCCAGATCGGTTCAACACCGATTCATACTAGTTTAACCGGTTTAATAAGAAAACCAAACCGAATCACTAGGTAGTTCACTGCTTTTCCGATTGAACCGGCCAGTTGGATTCAGTTTTTTTTTCTATGAACAAAATATCAAAAAATATAATTACCATTTACTCCCCCATCTCCTTTTATAAGAAACATATGATCAAATTGGATAAAATAAAAAAATTAGTTAAAAATAACAAAAATTATAAGTTTTATCAAAAATATTCTTATCTATGAAGCAAGGAGAGTACAAGAGAGAATAAAAAAGTAACACCCCATGAAAAGTTCTAGGGTGGTTGTTTTTTTTTGTTTTTAACATGAACAATTTAAAACATTTTCTCCCACACACCTCCATTCTTATTTGACAACATGGAACATAGAACTAAGAAATTTCTCTATAAGAAAAGATATAGGGTGTCAATAAAGTAATTATTTAGAATAACTTATAAGTACTTTTTTAATCATAATTTATAAAATATGAGATAAGTATATTAAAAAAAAAATTTAACTTACATAAAATGTGCTTATAAACACTTCTCAATGTGGTTCCAAACCTAAGCCTTGACCTTTGTTGGTTGTCTTGGTCATGTTGTTGATAATGGGGAGGGACCACAGCTTTTTAAAAACACAACCGAAATGTCCTCTGTGGACCAATACACTGAAGACTCGTCCACCGTAGCTGCAAATTAGACGTCACTTCATACGTAGCATGAAAATAGCAAGGGAAAATTATGATGGAATACCACCAAAAAAAACAATCTAAGTCGCATAGCCACTGAATGACAGCAAGTGTCTGGGAAAAACAATTATATTACCCACTTGTTATTAGGACTTTTTATTAATTATTTTTTAAGTTTTTTATAATATTTAGTTATTTAAAATTTTGAGTTAATCCAATCTTTTCATATATGATTCAGTTTGAAATTATCTTAATATTAAATATATTTTTATATGTAGTCATAATTAAATGCATCATCCTTTTCTCAGACTTTTTCTCTCTTTTTCCTCATTATTTCTTTCCCTCGTTTATCTTTTGTAGTATATTTGAAAAAAGGTACATTATTGATTCCTTACATACTTATTACTTTTAAAGGAACCGAAAAAAAGTGTATTTTTTCTTGAGATCTCATAGTAATCTCTCCAAATAAAATAATAATGACTGGAGCAAACTACAACAGTAATCACAATGAGATAATTGTTGTATATTTATTTTCAATAAAATAAAATAAATCATCGTATTCAAACAATAATACAATAAATTTTTTTTACAAAAGAAATCATGATGATCCATTCCATATCTACTGAAACAAAATAAAAATATAATTTTATTTAATGAGGTACAAGGAGTATACTTTATCATCAACGGGAGACTTTAATCTCTCTCAGATGTTGAGATAAATGATAAATCCCTTCAATTATTTTTTTACCAGCGATAATTCTCTTTCAATTAATTAGATTGCTAGCTAGCTGGGATTGAGATATTTTTTTTGCCAAAGTTGATAGCTCTGCCTGCAGTGTATGGCGGCCACCATCATGTGTGCATAGTCTTGTTTTCTCTTTGATTGTTCTGTCTTTGTGATATTTTAATATTTCTATTCATAATTACATGATGAATCAAAGTTCAAATCCTTATTAAACGAAGTATGCACATCTAATAAAACAATACTTATGTTTAGCAAAAAAAACATCGATTCATCATTATATTTTATCTTTAAAACTTATAATTTTGATCCATTTATGGCACCAGGCGCGTTAAATTAAAGTTATCATGTTAAATATTCTAATTATTTAATATCAATTAAAATTTACGTTAAAAATTTTAAAATGATTAATCTACTCTAGTGTGTGAAAAATTTTCAACAAAACCATAAAAATCCATGCAAAGATCGATCAATTTGGTCTTGAAACTACAAAAGTACACACACACACACGAGTTGTAACATACATTTAAATCTGACAATCTTTTCACCTATATATCCCTTTTGTTCATCCAATTATATGTGAATGATACTTTTTAATTTCTACCTACATCAGTGATGGGTTGGCATACTAAGTAAACTGAAGCAAAATGAATTAGATTTATGAATTAGATTTACGAGAGATGAATGTAAGCTCTATTAGAGTACTACAACAATTACTTTTGGATGATACGATTGACTATAAACTCTAGGATTAATGAGAGGTGAAGACCCTAATTGACTTTTCTGGTTTTGGTGAGATTTTCTTATCCCGCATCCTTAACACAGCAATCAAGGGCCATTTATACAGAGCCTTACTTAACTAACTAAAATAGGTTTAATAACACCATCAAAAAGTATATTCACACTTTACAAAATAAAAATCTTTTTAGATATTTATCTTGTACAATATTCAAGGTAAGTTAAACCAAATTTAAGTTTAGCTTCCCTGTGCATGCATGTTGTTCTGAGATTATAAAATTATTAAAATTAGCGTGCGAGCTCAATGTTTTTTAATTTTATGAAGTCTAAAAGAAAATTATAAGCTCCACTACTCAACACAATAATTTGTCAGAACTGTGCACGCGTTGAATTCATGGTTTCAACAGATTGATGTTGTCCAGACGACGACGATGATGAAAGGAAGGTCGATAACAAATCACTTGCCTTCTTCTTCTTCTCCTGAACACATACACTAACCCTAAGGGTATGTTTGGCTCAATGAGAGGAAGGGGAGGGGAGGGATTTTAATGGAAGGAAGGGGAGGAGAGGAGAGCGGAAGGATTTTAATATTATCTTATTTGGATTTATAAAAAAAGAGGGGAGGGGAGGGAAAAATATTTTAATATGGACAATTTTGTTCTTATTTTATTTAAGATATGGGCATAATAGTCACAACATGATAAAATATGGGCATAATGATCACAACATGACAAAATATGGGCATAATGGTCACAACATGGCAAAATATTGTCCTTCCCCTCCAAATCCTCCCAATGTTGGAGGGGAGGGGAGGGAAAAATTTTTAAAATTTTCCCTCCCCTCCTAAAATTTGTGTGTTGCCAAACAAGGAAAAATAATTAAAATCCCTCCCCTTCCCTCCCCTCCCTCCCAAATCTCTCATACCAAACACACCCTAAATGGATGCATCTCATTATATCATTTCTTGAACCAGCTTCCTACATAAATATATACTCTTCAGGTCCTTAACATGAGACCCAGTTCTTAAATTGGTTTTGGTCCTAAATATAAGACTCATTTATCATATTTATCAATTTTCTCTAAATTACCCCTATGGATACTCCTTCAATCATAATCAAGTAGAAAAAGGAGAGGGAGCATTAAGAAAGATGATTATGGTGTTTTAGGAAAAATATGTCACTTTTCTTATAATTAACTAACTTAACTAACTTCTTTAATCTAATCAAATTAGTTAAATGGGTCTTATATTAAAAACCGGAGGAGTATATATATAATATACAAGGGTTATCATGAGGAGGAGGAGGAAGTTAATGGTGAGGAGTGTGATCGAAGTCAATAAAGGAAGGGGTAAGTTGATAATTTTACAGAACCACTGGGCCTATATATATATATATATATATATATATATATATATCATCATCATCATCATCCATGGTTGGAGAGGAAGAAAAGAAAGTAAAATAGATCAATGGGGAAAGTGAGCGTCGTATTGTGGGCGGTGTTCGTGGTGAGCTCAGTGGGAATAGCATGGGGACAAAGCGCCACCAATGTGAGAGCCACCTATCACATGTACCAACCAGAGCTTCAGAACTGGGATTTGATGGCCGTCAGTGCATTTCACTCCACCTGGGACGCCTCCAAGTCCCTACCCTGGCACCGCAAATACGGCTAGACCGCCTTCTATGGCCCCGTCAGCCCCCACGGTCGGGCCTCCTACTGCTGTCGCCTCCAAGTCAACAACACCCCCACTCGCGCGCAGCAAACTGTGAGGATTGTGGATCAGTGCAGCAACGTCGGTTTGGACTTGGACGTCGGAGTCTTCCGGAGGTTAGATACCGACGGCAACGACAACACTCAGGGCCATCTCTTCGTCAACTACGATTTCGTCGACTGCAAAAGAAAAAATTGACATGAACTTGATTGTTTGAGGTTTGATTGAGGTTTCCAAACGGTGGTTGGGAATTTTTTTTAACAGGTGGATTAATAACCATAATACTTATAAATTATTTCAAAGGTACACATTAGGAAAAACTTTTAATGGTACAGCCAATGGTTAATATGGGGTAAAAGTTGTAATTAATAGAATTTATGAGAATGGTTATTTGAGGACTGTAAATTCAAAATTAAGGAGATTGAAGGATGTATAGAGGCTGAATTGCTTAGCTTTCCTAGTTGGGTTTTGATATTGATTAGATGAATATATTTGTTGTAACGTGTGTCTTAGTCAAGAATTAATTAAAAATTAAACTTACTTGATTGGGACTCAAGTAAGCAAACTTGTATCTAAATGGTTAGAATGGGTGGTAACCAGTTAATAAGTAAAATAACTATTTGGGTTGAGATAAAGGGTGAAACCCTCCACAGTGAATGTATTGAATAAGAAAAAGTGTCCAGGATGACCAACTATTACGTTAGAGCAGAATTTAATGAAATTTGGAATTTAAAGAAGGTTAGTTAAATTATAAATTATGTTGGATCAAGCATTAACCTACCCTTACTGACATAATAGGTTTTGATATCTGCAAAAGTCCACCGAGAAAGATAAAAAGAAAGGAAGAAAGTAAGGTTTAATTTTGAAACGGAAGGCTCAGGTAGTAGTTTTTCCTATCTTACATTTATGTATGATTGTTGCATGTTTGTTTGTGCCATATTGCTATTCCAAAGCATGAGAACATGTAATCCTTAATTCCTTGCATGAGTTATTAGCCGTGATCATGTGCAACTAAAAGATATGGGGCCTTATGAGCCATTATTTGCGCGGCCTTACGAGCCATTGTATGTCCAGCCTTATGTGCCATTGATTGCGTATTCAGCTAATCAATCTGACTATTTGTCATTACACTTAAATGCTTTTTATGCATAACTTGCAAGGTTTTGTTCCGTATGGCTTGTTTTGCATGTTTCATATAACCTGCATATATGTTTGATAGAAATTACTACTACAGGGATTCTCTAGAATCTCACCTTCCCTTCCATGATGTGCAGCAAGGGCAAGCAGCTCCAAGGGTAAGGAGGTAAGAGCTGAAGGTGGGCATCTATGAAGAGCAGGAATGCCTGCTACTTTTGTACTTGTGAAATAATTATTTTGGTAGATAATTAACTAACTTATTAAATATTTAAGGGCAAGTAACCTCTACTTTCCTCTGTATATACTATTTTGTATCCTCTATAAGGAGGTATGCACTATCAGCGCACAGGTAAGGGCCATTGACTGAGATGACCAATATATCTACCTAAATATGTAGCATTATTATATATCTGTCTACCTACTTTATCAGTAATAGAGACAAGGTTCAACTGTGTGAATCACTCGTCAGTATTTAGTTAGTATTTGATATAAAAAAATTTCTTGTCTTTTCCCAGAACAGAAATCTGGCATTTAGTGATTCACAAATACATTGATGTTGAAATGACCCTATTAGTATATATATAGTTAGGTGTTGCAAGTATTGTTTTTATTCTAAGGTAATAATTAAAGCAGAACACACATATCACATTTGAAGTAAAACCAAGGAACAAAAAACCGGACCGAGGACTAAACTGGCCAAGGTAGTGGGTCAAGGGTCATAGGTCGGACCAATCATATTAAAATAATACAATTTAATTCATAACATTAAAATAAAACAATCATCATTCTAATTTCCAACACTTCTACTTATCAGCTACATAGTAGCAGCAGAGTTTCAATGGAGTAGCAGAAAATAATCGATCATATTCATTATTCTAACACTTCTAACATTGTTTATTTGTTTTATTTTTAAAGAAAAAATCTGGTGAAAGGCAGAACAAACCTCTCGGCCAACGGAGAAACTCGAAAGGCAAAGGCAAGGTGAGCAAACCTCTCGATGAAAGGCAGAACTCTCAAGAAGCTAAACTTAGCTAGAGATTTTCATCTCCCCTCACTTCCTATTTCCCAAACCTCTCGACCAATGGAGAAAGGCAGAAATCAAAGGCTCAAAGCAGAGATATCTATTTTCAGGCAAGGCGAGTAGAACGGCCAATGGATCTGGGGCAAGGCGAGCTAGAGATATTTATTTTCAGGCAAAAATCTCTACTTAGCTGGAGATTGAAGGATGCTGGATGCCTTTTAGTTTCAGGCAAGGCCAGCAGCAAGGGATCTGGGGCAGGGAGCACAGTCGAAATGAAGGAGGGAATAGGAATCTTGGTTAACCACTGTGGCTCCGTCTCCAACACAAGTCGACCATTGCGCCGTTGTCTCCACTTTCCACGACAACTCGATGGCACTGCAAGGGATTTGGGGCAGGGAGAAGTGGAGAACAGTTGAAGACTCGAAGATGGGAATGGGGGAGGGAATGTGTAATCTAGCCAGGAGGAGGGAGGGACCGAGGGAAAATTATCAAACGACAGAGTTCAAAATTTTTTTTTAAATATAAGACAACATCGTTTTAGGCATTGGCTGGGGCAAAAATTAAACTGGTCAACCCCCCAAACCGGACAGTTGACCGGCCTAATACTGGTCTAACTGGTTATTTACCGGTTCTTTAAGTGGTCGGTTTTCTTCATGAACTAGATCGGACCATGGACCGGTTCACCGGTTTTCTAGTTGAACCGGCCGGTCCAGTCCCCTTTTTTTTCATTGAGTAAAACTATAACTTTAACAGATATAGTAAACGTTGGTTTAAATATTACAACAGTACTCTTATCTTTGGCCAACAAAGAAACTCCTATCAATTTCTTTTTAAATATCAATTGCCTGCCATAAGAGTTATAGATTATGCGAGCTAATTTCAGCCAACAATATCATGTGAAACAAGGATTGGAACCCCTTAATTTAGTGCTCTCATTTAAGTCTCAATTAAAGGATATTAACTATTAGATTGCCCTCTAACAATGTTGAGATTTTTTTAAAAAATAAATTTGTAATTCCTTTCAAAGCTATCAAACTCGCGAGTTTAAACACACTTGTGATAGACATGTAAACTTGAATTATAAATTTGAATCTTGAATTTGTAAGAGTTTACTTTTGTAACATCCCGAATTTTCTGACTCAGGATGAGCAAAAAAAAGAAAGAAGAGAAAGTTCATTAAAATTATTTAATAGCTCAATCACAATTGGGGAAAATTATGGAATATTGATTTTTCAAGATTTATAAATATTTTGGAAAAGTTCATTCCCCAAAAAGTGGCTTAAATGATTTTAAAGCTATTTTCATAGCAAAATGGGTTATTGCCTTAGAAAATACTTAGAGGTTTCTAATTAACTAGAAAATTTTAGGGAAATTATCTTATGAGGTAAAGAAGTTATTTGAGGCATAAAATCTTTAAAATGGATTAAGGATTAATTTCTGAAGTTAAGAGCTATTTTCTTGGAAAATTTCAGAAAAATAGTCAGGAATGGACTTTTGACCTGAAATTCTTAGGAAAATTATTTTATGGGTCAAAGAAGCTAATGGATAAGAAAAATCCATTTTGATATTTTGGTTTAATTTCTGGATATATCTTATATTTCAGAAAAATAGGAGAAGGAATAGGATTGGAGGAATAATTATTTAGAAGGGTAAAATGGTCCAGAATGCTGTAAACACGTGCTGCCTTCTCCTCAAGACGTCTGAATCATTTTTCCATTCAACAGCTGGTCCTCCACGCGTTTAGATTCAGCTCATACGGTGGCAAAAAGAAAAGAGAGAAGGAGAACGAAAGAAAGACAGAGACGGAGAGCGAGAGAGGGAGAGCACGGGAGAAACAGAGTCGGTGGAGCTGGAGGAGTGACCGGAGGTGGTATCCAGTGCATACAAACCGATCAAACAATCCAGGTGAGCTCCACGGGTCCATTGCTGTCTTCATTTTCTGGTTTGGGTTCATGTTTCCGGTGAAGTTGAGGAGAGAAAGAGATGAGCTTAGAGAGAGAAAGTCAGGGAAACGGATGATATATGTAAGGAGGATTGTAGATTGAATCTTGTGTGGTTGAAAGGTGGTGTTGCATGTTGATAAATTTGGTTGCATGTGGATTTCTTCCTCTGTTTTTCAAGACCGAAACAGAGGCTAAAGGTTTGGGGGGGGTGGCGTTTTGTTTGGGTAATGTTGCTGGTTTAACGTGAAGCTTTGCTGTTGAATGAATGAAAAATTTCTCTGTATATGATTACCGAAACAGGGTCTGTGATTTCTTGGTTTAATGGTCTCGGCTTCTGAGGCATTAAAAGGAAAACAAAATACTGATATATATATATATGAGACTACACGTGACATCATTAGTTTAGTGCTGCAGTGATGATTTTGAAACTCCCAAGCTCTATTTTAATTCAACAGCATTAGGTTCTCTGTTTCAGGTGTTATAAGCTTCGGTCACTAGAAAGTAAAAGAGAACGAAATATTTAAACGAAGTACTACTGTAGGTATATGTTGATACGTATGTACATGTGTGTGTGTGTGTGTATATAGGATGTGTGTGTGCTTTGTTGCTGTCGTGGGACTGAAAATTTTAGAAACTAGAGTAGTGCAGATATATATATATATATATATATATATTTATACACACGGTTATTGCTGCTGTTAGAACTTGGGAGATACATTCATATATATGTCGTCGTTGCTGGAAGATTTGGGATTGCATTTTCTGAGGTTCATATTGAGGAAGCTGGAAATGGTTTGAAAATGAGTATTCCATGTTTTCAAGAGCTGTACACTAATTTCAGATGGTTAAATAATGGGTAGGAATTATTCTTGAACCTGGAAGCTTGAGGGATAAGAGTATATGCAGGGCAATGTGTTATGGAGAGAGAGCATTCTTTAATATTCTAGAGGTTGAGCAATGATTTTGGATTACTGAATTAAATTTGAATGCCTTAAGTCAATGATGGAGTTAATAAGTAATTATAAAGTCTAAATTAAATTAGTTAAATGTGAGAATTATAAAGGTAGCTAAGAACATGGGGAATTGGACTTGAATTAGAACATGTAGTTATAGTAAATCTGGAAAATTTTCAGACATAAAATAAAGGGGTACAAAGGTTTGAAGTGATAGGATAATGATTTAAAGAATGTTTAAATGTGGTCTTAATAGATGAATGGCCATTGGGTTATATAATTATAATTTGGAAATTTTAATAGTTTATTCGTGGCCGTTCGAAGTGAGAATTTTGGGGGTTATATAAGCGAATATATATAAACTTGATTGTTGTCTGTTTTGACCGTGGAAGTTGGGGATGGAAAATATTGAATATGGAATTGTTTTCCAGGAGGAGGTTAGGCTGCGAGGTTTATGGAATGGGTGATTAAAACATAATTGATATATTATATATGTTTGCTACATGTGTGTATTGATTGGAGATATATAGAAGTCTAGAAGTTTTAGATTGGGAAGTATTTGAGCATTATTGAAAGCTAATGATAGTTAGGAATTTAGGTGTTAATAAAGTCATTGAGAATGTTACTAAGTAAAGAAACTGTATGGATTGAGATAAGGAAGGAAACCCTCCATAGTTTGAATAAGAAAAATTGTCCAGGATAATCAACTGCTACGTAAGGGTAGAGATTAAAGAAGATTTGGGATTTAAAGAGTTATTTAATTTATGAGATACAGTTGGATGAAGTATTGATCTACCTTACTAATATGATAGGTTTTTATATCTGCTCAAGCCCACCAAGAAATAGAAAGAAAGGAGAATGGTAAGGTTTGATTTGGAGGGATGCGGACCAGGTAGTAGTTCTTTCCTACCTTACACTTGTGTATGATTGCTGCATGTCTGTTTGTGCCATATTGCTGTTTAAAGCATGAGAACATGTAATCCTTAATTCCTTGCATGGATTATTTAGCCGTGATCACGTGTAGCTGATAGACATGGGGCAGTGATTGCCAATTATTTGCGCATTATTTATTCAGCTTGTCTATCTGTCATTGCGCATAAATGCTTAATTGCATTAGCTTGCAAGGTTATGTTCCACTTTGGCTTGTTTTGCATGCTTTATGTGATCTTCATATGTGTTTGATGGAAATTACTACTACGGGGATTCTTCGGAATCTCACCCTCCAATTTATGATGAACAGTGAAGGCTAGTAGCTAGAAGGACAAGGAGGTTATTTAAGAAGAAGGTGGGCTGGTTGAAGAACAGAGATACCTGTTATAATTCTGTAAATGGTATAGCAAAATATATGGGCAAGTAACTTTACTTGCTTTATGTAAATATTATTTTATATCCTTCATAAGCGAAAGAGCACTGCCGGGTGCAGGTATGTGCAGTCAACCAAAATGGTTGCTATATTTTTAATATAATATTATAAGATTGCACGGTATGAAATCATTCTGGGTGATAATAGATTAAGTTGAAAGTAGGATTGATTGTGGATCACTCTTCTATTATTCTAAAGGTTTGAAATATTTGATCAACGGTTTCCAATGTTAAAGGATGAGGGGAAAAAAAAATTTTCCTGTCTTTTCCTAGGACGGAAACCTGGCGTTAGTGATTCATAGACGTTAAAATAATCCTATTAATATATATAAAAGTAAGGTGTTGCAACTTTTATAATAAATGATTAAAATATAAAAATAACAATAATTTTATTTAAATATATTTTAAATCCAAATAATTGAAATTAAATTTATTAATGTTCATAATATGCCATATTTGACAAAAAGAATTTTGCAAAATTCATATATAAAGTCATTAAACATAACCAAATTAAAAATTTTAGTATGAGTTCAAGAGTAAGTTAACATGATTTTACAAGCTGAAAACATAAAAACAGTGAACTCGGTGACTAAACCTATCATTAAATGTTAAGCTCGGAGAGTCAACTCGCGAGTTTAACAGCAATGATCCCTCCTCAACACTGTTAGATCATGATATGACCGTTAATATCTATCAATTAATTGTTTCACTTGCGAAAGCCTCAATTCGGGGATCCAAATTCGTGAAATCGAATAACATTTATACGGTTTAAAAAGATTCCTCCACATTTATACGTGGGGTTAACTCAAGTGGTCAGAGTGAGATGAGGTGTAGATATAAATATACAATGGTCAAAAGTTCAAACCTCTGAATATTTTTTTAAAAAAATTATCCAATACATCTTAAAGTAGCACCAAATATGTTTATAAATAGCGAATAAATATTAACCTCATTGATAAAAGTATGATTAATATAGCTAAGAAGAGTATATCTGGCACACAAAAAAAGTTCAGAAGAGTACAAGTTTAAATTTCATTGCGAATATCAGAATGTCATTGATAGCTAGGTATCCTGCAATTACTTCTCCAAACATCCTTTGAGTTTTGGATTTGCGTTTATACAAGGTACCCAAATTTTCATCCTGTTAGAAAAAAGAAAAAGACAATATCCTTTCAATATGGAGGGGTTAACTTTCTGGTCCAGTCTTGCGTGTTCTAAGTCCCACATCTTCGCATACTTTTAGGATTCCTATTATTAGAATAAAACAATCCCAAATTCAGCTATTTGACAATTGTTCACCCTCAAACTCCAGAAACACATCCGTATCCATTGACCTGACTTCCTAAACCATTATTCTTCTCATCATCCATGGATCAAAACTGATTCTCCTTTTCGTCCTTCTGTCTCCAATTAATTTTTCCCAGAAAAAGGTCTGGATGATATTCAGTTTGTGACAGCAAATATTATCATCATCATAATGATCCCAATCAATCACCCTAAGCCACGTGGCCGTTGTCTTCACAACAGCTTCTGATAACAAAATTACATCCCCATGGATCTATAACATTCACATTATTAATCTCACCCCAACAACAACGTTGTTGCTGCTATGTTCCTGCCAAGGAATCTGAAACCTTCCTTTCATCTAAAGGACAAGAGATTTATCTTCATCCATGTCTTGTAGTTCCAATCTTGTTTTTGTTTGTGTGTTTCTAGCGTTTGTTGGTACGAGTATTGGTGGGGATGGGAATTTCATAGAATATTTTGGCACTCTTTTCGGAGAGAACAGAGCCAGAATCGAAGATGAAGGCCAAAGCTTATTCCTAACGTTGGATCAATATTCAGGGTCTGGTGTCGTTTCCAAGAGTGAGTTTTTGTTCGGAAGATTTGATATGCAAATCAAACTCGTCCCAGGAAACTCAGCAGGAGCCGTCACTGCTTTTTGTGTACGTATAATTATAATGATAAGATGTTTTACT
The DNA here is from genome assembly GCF_004799145.2 of Neltuma alba. Lineage (NCBI taxonomy): Eukaryota > Viridiplantae > Streptophyta > Magnoliopsida > Fabales > Fabaceae > Neltuma > Neltuma alba. The sequence continues at coordinate 51,490 of NW_021635531.1, read as the reverse complement.
TCGTACCATGAAGGTGTTTATATATGTATGTGCCTACATTTTTTATGGATTGGGATTGGTTTTGGAGGTTAATTAATTTTGGTGTGATTAATGTTGTGTGCATGTGTAATGTACGAAGTTAAGCTCGGAGGGGCCACAACACGACGAGACAGACAGAGTTCCTAGGAAACTTGTCGGGAGATCCTTATCTGATGTCCACTAATATTTTTGCATATGGCGAAGGTGGTCGAGAAAAATAATGCAATCCTACCTTTGGTTTGATCCCACTGAGGACTTCCACACTTACTCTATTGATTGGAACTCCCAACGTATCATGTAAGTTACATTATTACTGCTCCCATATCCATCACAATATGTTCAGACATTGCATAGAGTTTTATGTCATACGTAAAAAACACTCTTAATCTTTGAAATGTTACAATAAACTTTTCTGAACATTGGCATTATATTTATTCAAATAACTTCATATTGTTTAATTATTTGCAAATGAGTTGAAATTTAAGGGGTATTGCGTATAACTCAAAGTTTGCGTGGATTGTATATGCATACAAAAATAAAGTTTAAGAAGTGTAAAATTGATTAGTTTGAGATTAATCATCAAGTTGTAAAGGATAAAGAAGTTATTTGTACATGGTTTTAAATTTAGGGAAGTTTTATGTTTTAGCCATATTATTAATGACCTGTTAATAATAGAAGTCAATTCTCTAATCATTTTGTATTAAAAACCACCCAATTAATGAAAGCCTTGCTCTTTACATGTGTAGTTATTAAGATTGTTTGCAAAAAATTAGAAATTTGAGAAACCATAAAGATTGAGGTTTTATATTTAGAACCAAAACAAACACTATGATCATTCTTATATTTAAAACCGGAGAAAGTATACCAATCATTCTTTCTTCCTTCCATTCTAAGCATCGAATTCGGGTGTGTCTGGATTTTCATGTGCAAGTGTATAATTTTTGAATTGAATTTGAATGCAGAATACTAGTGGATAATACTCCCATAAGAGTGATGCGAAACAGACATGAGATTGGAGTGCATTTCCCTACAAGGCAACCCATGAGGGTTTTCGCAACTCTTTGGAATGGAGACTCGTGGGCTACTAGGTGGGGGCAGGTGAAGATCGACATGTCCAATGCTCCGTTCATTGCGTCGTTCCAGAACTTCACCGCCCGGGCCTGCACGGTGAGCCCGGAGCCGTCATGCCGGGGATTCAATGTAGCCAAACAGACCAAAGACATAGATCCAGAGAACAAGATGAAGATGCAACAAGTGCAGCAAAAATGGGTGGTTTATGATTATTGCCATGACTTTAGACGTTATGCTCATGGGCTTCCCTGGGAATGCCGCAAAGCCAATCTAATACCTCAATAAACACATACCTTATTGCAAACTATTCATCCGATCTTAAATATAAAACCCACCTTATATTATAATGTACATTAAAAATTGGATTTTATATTTAGGACCAGAGGAGTATTTGTTAATTGTTACTCAAGAAGTGTATATTTAGTTGTTTAATTTTACATAAAAATTTCTTATTTTAATTCTTTTATTTTATACGTATTTTTAGTTATTTTAATCTTAATAATGTTAATAAAAAACGGACATCAAAATTTAAAATATATATTGAGAAAAAAAATCTCAAATACAGACATGTTAAATTTAATTTTTAAAATAATAATGAATGTACCAAAAGATTATTATTTAAAATTAACTGTGCTAAAGTTAAATGACTATAAAAGTATGCTTTTTTTTTTTTAAATTAAAGAATCAAATTAAAATTTTATATAAAATTAGAGAACCAAAAGTTCACTTTGCCGTATTTTACATACATTTTTTAAATACTGAGATCCATATATGTGTGTGTGTGTGTGTATTGTGATCAATTTTTTAAAACTGTTTCTTACCAAATTATTCCTGAGATCGCAGCCTTGCATGAAAGAAAAAGATGAGCATTGGTTCAGGAATTTTTTTAATTATAAAAGATCAATGAAAGTCTTCTTAGAGTCCTTCTAACCACAATAAAATTTTTAAAACAGAATTTTTCACCATTTTTTTTAATTAATTGTCACTGCCATATTTTGTGCAGAAAAATCTTGCTTTAAGTAGCGTGCTCAAGATTTCCACCCGCATTTTGAAACCACTTTACAACTAATTTATCTCCTGCACATTTTCTTCTCTAACACAAAGCTTTAAAAAGCTAGTTGTATAGTTATGAGTAGTATAACGAAAATTCTCAAATCCCTTGGCCCCCATATATACTTGCAAGTGATCCTAGCTAGCGAGGAAATTGCTCTGTAAAAGTAAGTTCATTTCTTGATTCTTCAGCAGATTGATCTCCAGATGATGATGATGGAATAATATCAATGCTTGGCATGCTTATCCAATTATAAAAGGATGGTTCTGAAGGAACTGGGATGGTACAGGAAGAGCTACTTAGCAACGTAACAATGGAAGCCATTGATGGCCTATGAGCTGTGTTTACTTGAAGGCACAGTAACCCTATTTGGATGCATCTCATCATTTTACTTCTTGAAGAGTCTCCTTCTTCAATCAATAATGTTGGATCTACAATATTTGCCAACATTCCTTTTCTCCAACTTTTCCAAGCCAGCAAGAATTATTTTTTTAGCTGTAGAGTTGTGGAACCCGAAAAAAAAAAAAGAATGATTATTCAAAGATGATTCAAGTATTGATAGAGGGAAATACTTACAACAGTTCCTATATGCTCTATGTTCTCCCCATTGTGGAATTCACCATTCTTTTGGCCACTTATAATTTCTAAAACCAATACTCCAAAACTAAAAACATCTGATTTTGTTGAAAAGATTCCATGTTTTACATATTCTGGTGCCATGTATCCACTGCATGTGCATGTCAAAAGAGAATTAGTATTTAAACTTAATTAATCTAATTATAGCTCTAGTGATTAGTATATAATTCAGAATATATATAAACTTACTAAGTCCCGACAATTTTACTTGTGTTGCTTTGAGTTTGATCGATTGCAAATAACCTTGCCATACCAAGATCTGAGATCTTAGCATCCATGTCTTCATCTAAAAGTATATTGTTTGGCTTCAAATCACGGTGAATGATCCGTACTCGAGAATCTTGATGGAGATAAAGAAGACCTCGAGAAATGCCTTCTATGATTTTGACACGTTTTTGCCAATTTAAATACGATCCCTTGATTGGGTCTGCATTAAGTCATGGACAACAAATTCCATGATTTAAAGTAATAATCCATTGAAGTAAACTTACCCACGTGAGAACCTTGATACGAATATTTTAGAAATTTAACCTCTTCGAATATATATCGATTATTATGATCTAGAAATTAAAAGAAAGGAAGACATGGAAGATTAGCATTAGTTAACATACCAAAAATGAAGTAATCAAGGCTTTTGTTAGGAAGGAACTCATAAACAAGAAGCCTTTCTTCTTTCTTATGACAAAAACCAAGTAGCTTGACTAAATTCCGATGCTGTAGCTCGGCCATTAGAAACACTTCATTCTTAAACTCCACATCACCTTGCCCAGAATTCCTGCTCAACCTTTTTACGGCAATCTCTTGTCCATTACACAACCTACCCTGGAATTATATATTAAAAGAAAAAAGCGCACACACGAGACTAGACCATTGAGTTTGAGTAATGCAATGCATGGGGGGAATCTGACTTTATTGTTATTTCTTATAAGAACATCTTAATCATGTACTCCACCGCTCTTAAATAAGACCAATTTTATAATGTAATTTATATTATAAAATGGTTTTTGTATTTAAGACCGGAGTAGTCTCACTTAATACACACACAATTTAGTATCTTACCAAGTAAACAGCTCCAAATCCACCTTGTCCAAGCTTATTTGCATCAGCAAAATCATTTGTTGCCATTCTGATGGTTTCAAAGTCCATTCGCAATGAGTCAGTAGCATCCTTAGCTTCAGCTATATAAACATGGATGGTAGTATAGTACAGCGAGTTATGATTAATTATTAATAACTATATATCAACTACATATGAAAATATTTTCCTCTAATAACTAATTTGAAAAATGAATAATAATTTTTTGACCTTGAACTTGGACAATAATTATCATTCAATCTTAAAATTCAATTAAAAAAATAAATTATGTATTTTGAATTATTTCTGCAGAATATACATACATTTTTATTTACTTTCAAAGTATATATTTTAATCTAAATTTAAATTTTTGACAAAAATAGCAGTAATAAAAAAATTGGTGATTTGACTTTTCAATAAAATATAAATAATTAATATATAAATATAATTTAATCAAATTGTTGGCAACCGTGTATTTAGTTAAGACGATATATACTTGTATAGAAACATTTTCATATGTTTCATGTTACTCCTACAGTCCTAAATATACCCTTTTTGTAGTATAAATTATAGTACAAAAGGGGTTTTGTATTTAGGACCGGAAGAGTATAATATTATAAACATGAGACGTTGACTTACTTCCAATTTTATTGGGTCTCCTCATTGGTTTTAAATATATTACAACCATGAAGATGAGTAAGGTGAGTCCTGCGGTGAAGGCAACAACCGCGGCAATCCTTGATGACTTGTTTCTCTTTCCTGCACAAAGCAAAATTTGCACTTATATTTGCGACAAGTTGATCCTGATAAGTTAAATTCAATAAATTTTCCAAAAGGAAATAAAAAAAGGGGAAAAAAAAGCTTTGATATATGTCTTTTAAAAGCGTTAAGATATTTTGAAATGTAAGTCCCCGTGAATTATAAGGGGTAACAACCGTGAATTATGACGGGTAACAAACGCCACTGCACAGGCATATTCTCATTCTCGTTGGAAACCTGTTTCAGACACTATTTAGTATTAGTTGTGAACTTTTTTTTAAATGGGGATTCTAATATTGGTTCGCTATATTGTAAGAGATTAACCTGCTAAACTCAACCCTCTTTAAGTGAGACAAAATTATTTTCACACACTTTTTCTTGTTCATAATATAAGAAGTCTTCTAGAAGAAAATTTTAATCCAAAATATAAGATGTTGACGAAGTAATTAATAATAGTTTTTTACTTTTACCTCTTAGTATATTACATAGAGGGGAGAGCTTTAAATGCAAGAGAAAGAGAGGAGAATTTTAATTTTGGGCCGTGCATACTCCCTCCGGTCTATAATATAAGATGTTGGTTAAGTTTTCTCACCAAACAAAAACTATAGGCCGTAATTTTCAATTTTAGAATTATATTCTCTTGATCTAGTTTAATTTAAAAAAAAAAAAGCCTTGATCATATAAGTTTACCTTGTTTGAAGGTGGGATGAGGCAACGGTGACTGCACAAATGGTTGTGGATGAGGCAACGGTGAATGCACAAATGGTTGTGTATTATTGTACGCAGAAGCCTCAAAGAAGCTATTGGCTCCAAATCTAATGTAGCAACTGGGTCGGACCACCTGACCACCTCTCTTTCCATCACGACATTTAGAAATATTAGAGATTGCCCCACTCAGGCAAATGTCACAGTCCTTGTTCGACAAGTCCGGCGTGCACTGTGCAAGGCCATATATGGTTTGATTGCCCAGGCCACTAGCATTCGCCACCGCAAACTTCCGAAGCGAGTCGCCGGAAGCAGCCCTTTCTCTTAGATAACTCATCATCTGCATCAACACATTCTTGAACCCGTCTTTCTCCAAAGCATCGGAGCTGTCTGACGAAGTGTAACCCCCCAATGTTTCCATCACACCAAATATCGATCGGTTGGAGTATCTCAGAAAGCACTTGTCATACCACCCGATTGCTTCCCTCGCATTAGGTGCACATACTTGGAGAATAATCACCCTCGAATCTTGGATGCAACTGCGGCAATCTTGTACAGTAATGTCTCCTCGGCATAGTCCGATGACGTAAACTTTGTCGGAGTTGTTGCCGGAGGAGAAGTTGCAGAAACCATAGTCGATTTGTGTGTTGAAAGACATGTTTTGTAAAAGGTTCATGAGGTTGGATCGGAAGGAACTATTGCTGTCCGCGGGGCCTTCACCACAAAAATTGTTTGAGAAGCCTTGCTGGGCGATAGTGCCATGATGAGAAATTAGGGTTAGGTAAAGGAGAAAGAAGAGAAAGGGAACCCTATGCATGGTTATTGTACTTGTTTTCTCTGTGCCTAGTAAAGGTAGGTTTGAGAATTGTCTAACTGAGGTCTGTAATCTTTTCTTTTCTTTGTATTTAGGTTAGAAGATGGTACCAAGTGTAATTTGGGAATTGAGAGTGACAATGCCCAAACTTTACTTAGAACGACTTGTAGTCATCTCTTGAGTCTAGACTTCTTTCCGTCTTATAAAAAAAAAAATCTCTTGAGTCTAGATTTTTCAGGGTAATTAATTTATCACACAAAGCGTTATGAGAAGGAGATATGAAAATGAAGACGCCCCCACTAAATTAGAAATAGTAGGCTATAATGATTTTTCTGGACGTTTAAATTCTTGTTGAAACAAAGATGGCATTGATTTATTTTTTTTAAAAAAAAAAACCTTTAGTCACAATCATGAATAGCCCTATACTCACCCTATTACATTACCCAATTTGCTAGCCTTGTAGCCCTGTGTGTGTATCCTCTTCCCTCCTCTTTCATTGGATTAATATTTAATAGTTTAGATTTTAATTTTTTATAAACCATTTATAAAAAAAATTTGAAAACATTTAGTGCATTGAAAAACCATTAGAATTAAATTTTGACATAGTTTGTAATTTATTATTTATTTATTTTTATAATTTATTTTTTATATTTTAATAATAGTTTTAACAAAATTAAATGTGAACTGTTAAAATATTAAGTCAACGAAAGAGAAGGGAAGAAGATGGGAAGAAAATAGGAGAGGTTCGAACCGTCCCAAGCCATGGAGAAAAAATCATTTACGATTGCCTCTCTCCGACGTAAAACCATGGCGTTTGGGCGTTGAGGACTCTGTCCTATGGGGAGCCGTAGCGACAGAAGATTTTTGGGAAGCCTTGTTGGTCTTGGTGCCAGAATTAGGGTGAGGAAAAATAAAGTAAAACAAAGGAACTAGGCTTAGCCATGGTAATTGTTAAGGTCAAGGTACTAAAAACAAAATCGATTAATATTAATAAACTCATGAAGACAGTAATTTAAATTATGATGATTTACCAGAATTAGACCAATCATAATTAAAATAATATTCATATCAAGAACATTAATCCATAAGTATATAGAATATCCGTGTATAAATTATGCATGATCCAACAAATGCCATTTCAAGCTTAATAAAAGACATAAAATCTAAGCTGATCGATCTATCCAAAATTTGGGTAGGTTGGTCAAAAAAACTACTTTATTAGCTCACTAGTCAGACTAAGCAACCTGGGTTAATATGATGATGATTGTGCGTATTTTCTATGCACCTACTGAAGCGATAGTTAATCATACTCTGAAAACCATTAATCTTATTATTTCAATTGATATGTAAACTTAATTTTGCCTATGATTTGTTTTGCCATGTCTCGTGTGTATTGCTTACTGTTCTCTCTGTTTTTTTTTTTTTGCCTTTAATCTAGTACCGTTGACTGTCCTTGCTTCGTTTCTTTGAATGATATTTTCCTTTCCATTAAAAAAAAAAAGGATAGTGGGATATGATGTTTGAGAATTGTCATTTAGCAAAATGATGACTTGCTGGTCAGAAGTAAACTAAAGTGCGGGTGGGGATAATGACAAAGTTCCAAACTTAATTAATGCGGCTTTTACTAGCTAGTCATTTTGAGTTTAGATTCCTTTAGGGTAATTAAATAATTCGTTACTTCCACATTAGTCTATAAGAATAAAAGGGTAGGAAAAAATAGATGCCTCACTGTGAGAAATACGGCACAATATGATGTTTACGCACTTTTAAAGTCTTCTTCACTATTGAAAGAGACGCACAAAGATAGTGCTTCTTGGCCAACCTTTGCATATAGGGGAAACGAAAATCTCATAGAAAAGAAGTCACCAATTATTAATCAATGGGATGACTAAGTCCAAATTAACTAATTGGATGGACTTGTCACTTTTCACTGAGCTTTGACTTATTGCGAAAGTTGTATGTGGTCTTGTTTTCGCCGTACAGAGACCGTGTCTGTCCAAAATTTGATCAGACTCACTAGTCAGACTGGGCAACTTGGGTTAGGTTTTAATATGATGATGATTTCTATGCACCTACTGAAGGGATAGTTAATCATACTCTGAAAACCATTAATCTTATTATTTCAATTGATATGTAAACTTAATTTTGCTTATGATTTGTTTTGCTATGTCTCGTGTGTATTGCTTACTGTTCTTTTTTTTTTTTTCGGCCTTTAATCTTGTACCGTTGACTGTCCTTGCTTCGTTTCTTTGAATGATATTTTCCTTTCCATTCAAAAAAATACAGGATAGTGGGATATGATGTTTGAGAATTGTCATTTAGCAAAATGATGACTTGCTGGTCAGAAGTAAACTAAAGTGCGGGTGGGGATAATGACAAAGTTCCAAACTTAATTAATGCGACTTTTACTAGCTAGTCATTGAGTTTAGATTCCTTTAGGGTAATTAAATAATTCGTTACTTCCACATTAGTCTATAAGAATAAAAGGGTAGGAAAAAATAGATGCCTCACTGTGAGAAATACGGCACAATATGATGTTTACGCACTTTTAAAGTCTTCTTCACTATTGAAAGAGACGCACAAAGATAGTGCTTCTTGGCCAACCTTTGCATATAGGGGAAACGAAAATCTCATAGAAAAGAAGTCACCAATTATTAATCAATGGGATGACTAAGTCCAAATTACCTAATTGGATGGACTTGTCACTTTTCACTGAGCCTTGACTTATTGCAAAGGCTGTGTGGGTTCTTGTTTTAGCCGTGCAGAGACCATGTCTCTGTGGCTTAATACAGAAAGGGTGCCACTAGAATTCTTTTTCATGTCTTGGCTCTTCCACTTATATACTCCATCAGTTCAAATCATATACAATCTCTAAAAGGATTACATTTTCAACACTTCAGTGGGTGCAAGAAAAAAAATGAGGGAATGGTTGGGGAGTTCGACAAATTAATTAAATTACTTATAGCGACCTTAATTCAATCATTTTAAGTTTATTCTTTTATAATATAAAGAATTAACTTCTCTTGCTATATTTATAAGTTAATCACTTCCAACACGTTTCATCAAAACAGAAATAGTAGTAATAATAACAACAACAATAATAATAATAGCTCGTTAACTATGCCTTGAAAATAAATGAATGTAGCTATAATGAACTAATATTTTATACTATGTATGCTCCTATTTTTAAGCTTTGAATTTGAAAAAATATTTAGCCTATTTTATAAATTTCAATTTGGTTTTATCTCAACATATAATGTATTTTTTTTTAGTTTTACACTTAATTATTTATTATGTCTCATTTGTCATACTTTCTCTCATTATCTCTATATATTCTCTCTCATCATTTTTCTTATTTATTATAAGGCTATATTTGAAAATAAAAGTTTATTTCTTACTTATTTATTGTTTTAAACTAATTTTAGCAATTTTTTGGTTATACATTATTTGAAGTTTGCCATAATGACGGGATGGAGTAAATAAGTTCGAGTATTACTGCCAATATAAAAAATTTAGTAACAACTCATTCTATCATACTAAATAGTAAATACCAAACACTTCACGAAAAAATGATAACAATCACAATAATTTCGTTGACTAGTTGCCTTATTGCTTTCATTATCATCTGAAAAATTGCTGGTGGACCAATTACGGGTATGTGGAGGTACAGTGTTTCCGTTTTGATTTGTGATGTCAATTTTCTTAGATGGAAAAACCATTATGCCTTGCGTCCTACGTCTAAGGGAGCTGTCTCATCTCATCAACATGTATTTTCATATCGGAAGAATCTCTCTGAGATGAAAAATTACGCTACCTTGCTTATATCAATTCATTCCTCAGGTCTTCATATATCATTGTCCCAGCATTAGTAGGGTAAAAAGACTACATTAATTTAATGGGAAGAAATTAAGCTTGGTGGACCCATTACAGGTATGCGGAGGCACAATGTTTCCGTTTTGATTTGTGAAGTCAATTTTCTTAGATGGAAAAACCATTATGCCTTGCGTCCTACGTCTAAGGGAGCTGTCTCATCTCATCAACATGTATTTTCATATATTGGAAGAATCACTGTGAGATGATAGAAGAAAATATACATACATATTATATATCATTATAAAAAAAGAAAATAATCACATCAAATTCTTTATGTTATATCCATTATATCAAGTTTTTTAATGGACATAATCTGTATCGTATATATTTTTTCATATGGGTTTAATAGTTTAATGAAAATGCTGGTAAAAAAATAGTTTAATGATAATATTTTAAAAAAAGTAGACAAGGCTAAATTTGATTGAAAAACTTCACATAATGGACATAAGAAAAGAAAAACTTAATGTAAGTATTGTCCTATTAAAAATTTCAAATAGAAGAGAATAGTTTGAATCTTGTCTTTATTTTTTAGGAAAAATTACAATTAGGTTCTATCCAAGAGAATTAAATACAAACAAGTCTCTTTATATCATGAAATTATTTTATAAAGTCCCAAGAAACTTTTTTGCAATAAATTTTATTTGTTTAATTACCAAATTATCTTTTTTTTTTTTTAAGTTTATACTGACAACTGAAAAAGCAGTCGTTAACAACTTAAAATGTATGGATGAACAATTATCACTGCAAGTATTGACAATACAGTTTTTCAACACATCACAAAATCTAATATATGAGTTGTTAATACCTTCCTCAATAGTTGTCAATCCTTACCCCCTAAGTTGTTAACCACTGCTCTTTCAGTTGTCAATGCAAACTTTAGGGGGAAAAAAATAATTTGGTAACTGAACAAATAAAATTTATTACAATAAGGTCTTTAGAATAATTTTATGATTTTAAGAGACCTTTTTATATTTAATTTTCTTGGATGGGACCTAATTGTAATTTTTCCTATTTTTATCCCAGAATTTGTCATTCAATTGTTAAAATATTTTTTGATAATTATATTTCTGATTATCTTTTTTAAGACACACGAGATTTCTCCATTTATATTTAATTAGCTGTCAATTTTGTTTGGAAATTGACATGAAAGGAGAGGAAAGAGAGTCTCATCTACCTTTGAAGATAATTGTTGATTTCCAGATTATCACCTTCTTGACATTTCTTTCCAGGATGCTGACATTATTATTGGTTAAAATATATATTTAGTCTTTTAACTTTATGTAAGGTTTCAGTTTGATCCCTTAACTTTCAAAAGTATACTTTTAGTCCTTTAACCCCAAAACTATTTTAAAAAAAAAACATTAAGCCTTTGAAAGCTGATAAAATATTACCAAATGCTAAGCTATATTTTTGGGGGGGGGAATAGAAATCAAGTTCTAGACTCAATTATAAGTAGTGAAAGGTTTGTCAATGCAATTTTTCTCTTAACATTTCATAAGAAGCTACTTAATATATAAAACTCTAATTCACATGTTCTAGCTTATTTGTATAAACACTCTTTAATTTATTTAACTATAAATGATTGAAAAGGTATTAACAAGTAATTAGAGCCTTGAGTTCGGCCCAAAAAAAAAAATAGAGTCTTGAGTTAATTTAGCAATAATTGCATTATACAAATAAATTAAAGGGAAGCTAATTATAGTTTTTATGAAATGCTAAGGAAATCATCACCCCCAACCTTTCACTTCTTATTTTAGAATGTTATTCATTTTGTTATTTTTATCTCATATTTTAATTTATCCTTTTATTTTGGCTTAATTCAAACTAAGGGGTCCCCTTTACTTTTGGTATTTATCAATTATATGAATAAAATAAAACTCTATTGTTCGTTAGTTGTATGTATTATCCGATACACACACACACAAACCATATCATAATTCACAAAAGCTAATCATGAGATATAAAACCACTGCATATATGTTTTTACTCCTAGTAGTGTTACACAGCAAATCAAAATACACACACATACATATATAATAATTATATTTTTTTCTCTTTGGGACAACATAGTAATTTTTCCTACAACATATTATAGCTACCGAGGATACTGCTCTGACACTGAAAGCTGATTTATTGATCCATCGGCGGATTGATCTCCAGAAGATAGTGATTTGATTCCTGGTAAGCTTCTCCAGATATAAAATGAAGGTTCTGAAGGAACAGGAAGGGTGATTGAATGAGTACTAAGCATTGGAAAAATGGAAGCCATTGTTGGCCTGTGTTCGGCATTTTCTTGAACACACAGTAACCCTATGTGGATGCATCTCATTATTTCATTTCTTGTCCCAGCATCCTCCATCAACGTTGGATCCACAATATTTGCCAATGTCCCTTTTGTCCAGTTTTTCCAAACCTGAAACAACTTGTTCAATAATTAGCTACTACCACATCAATTTTATGTTTTTTGTTTTTCTGAATGTATGTTTCACTTAAACACTATTTAGAAATTCATGGCTAATTTTGACTTTAGTACTAAGATTAGATTTGGATGGATAAAGGGCATGTACTTACCGCACTTACTATGTGCTCCTCACTTTCTCCATTCTGAAATTGACCATTTTTCTGGCCAATTATAATTTCTAAAACCAATACTCCAAAACTAAAGACGTCTGATTTAGTTGAAAACGCTCCATTCATCACGTATTCCGGTGCCATGTATCCACTATCAGATATTTTATAGGAATAATGAGTATATTTAAATTTGATTAGTCAAGTGATATCTCTGCTAGCAAGGAAAAAAAAGAAGGTCAAGTTATATCTCCAGTGTTATAACACTAATCATAAATCAATAAACTTACTAGGTCCCAACGACTGTGCTTGTCTTGGCTTGAGTCTGATCTACCACAAATAATCTTGCCATGCCAAAGTCTGATATTTTAGCATTCATCTCTTCATCTAAGAGCACGTTGCTTGCTTTGAGATCACGATGAACAATTCGTATTCGAGAATCATGATGAAGGTATACAAGGCCTTTGGCAATGCCTTCTATAATTTTGTAGCGCTTTTCCCAATTCAATTTCACCCTTTTGACGGAATCTACATAAATACACACGTTACAAGGTGACTTGTGTATATCTAGTGATCCTTTGAATTCGACTTGTCTAAAAGAGGTGAAAGAAACTTGGCAATAGGGTACTCTGAAATCAGAAGAAAAGCTTAAATATACACGTACATGACATCACAGAATCAAACATTAATATTGACTTACCAAAGATGAAGCAATCAAGGCTTTTGTTGGGAACAAACTCGTAAATAAGGAGCTTTTCTTCTTTTTCGAGACAAAAACCAAGTAACCTCACTAAATTCCGATGTTGTAGCTTGGCCACCAGCAACACTTCATTCTTAAACTCCATCTCACCTTGCCCAGAATCTCTACTCAACCTTTTTACAGCTATCTCTTGTCCATTATATAACCTACCCTGAAATTATGTATTTTTAAAAAAAAATCAAATACGTGAGTTTTGATCTAATATAAAATACAGGAACTGGAATATTCCGTTTGAATATATTTAATTTTTTTGAATAATATTTAATTTAATACTGTATAATTTAATTTCTTACCAAGTAAACAGGTCCAAATCCACCCCGTCCAAGCTTATTTGCATCAGAAAAATCATTCGTTGCCGCTCTGATGGTTTCAAAGTCCATTTGCAATGACTCAACCGTCATGATTTCATCTTTATCTTCGCCGACTACGTTACGCATGGCGGCGCAAGTGTATGTACGCAAGAGGGTTAAAGCGACATAAGAAAATATTTTTCAACTAAAATAATGTTGGACATGATTTTCCAGGACTCCTTGTTTTGTATGTTTTTATTGAATACTGAACTTCTCTATACTTTATTATTTTATATTGAATTGAGATTGATTGATTATACGTGTAATCAATCAATGTTTCAACTCAATTATAAATCAATGTCAGTTGTAACACAGTCCTTATAATTTTGACTAAGTTATAACTCAATCTCTATAATTTAACCATTTAATAAAAAAATTTGTCTCCATATTTTAAAAAATAAAATTGATATTTCTTGAAGTTTAGGGCAATGGTTGCTATTTAGGAATTGAGTTGCAGCCGAGTCAAAACTTTAGAAAGTGACTTAATAATATATAGAAACTGAGTTGCAATCAGCTAAAATTAGAGGGGTTAAAAGATCAATTTTTCATAATTTATAATACGTTGACTTACTTCGGATAGTCTTCTTTAGCCTCCTGGCCTTAATAATAACGATGAAGATGACCAGTGCGATGAACGCAACAGTTGGCACAACTATGGCAACAACAATTCCTGTTGTGTTTCTCTTTCCTGTACCAAAAAAACAAGATTTTGTGCTCATAAGTATAACATGTAAATCGGAGATTGCCCCATTCAAGCAAATTCTGGAGGGATACAGCTAGAGATTGACTCTGATAATCTTTTACCCCGTATGTGTGTGTGTGTGTGTGAACTGAATGCAAATATTGATACCTTTCTTGGGTGTCGTCGGAGGAGCAGGTGGCGGAAGAGGAGACGGCGGCGACTGTAATGATATGAATGGTTGTGCAGCCGCAAGATCAAAGAAGCTGTAAGTCTCATATCTAATGTTGCAACTGGGTCGTACCACTCTGCCACCTCTCAATCCATTGCAACATTTCGGAATTTCCGAGATTGCTCCATTCAAGCAAGCTCTGCAAATGTTCTGTGACAAGTCTGGCGTGCACTGTACCAGACCATATATCGTCTGATTGCTCGGACCTGTCGCATTCGCCGCTGCGAACTTCCGAACAGAGTTGCCGGAAGAAGCCCTGTCTCTTAAAAGATTCATCATCTTCGTCACCACGCTCTTGAACTGGTCTTTCTCCAACGCATCCTGTGTGTTCCACAAATAGAAATATGGCGATGTTTCCATGAGACCGAATATGGTTCGGTTGGAGTATCGCAGGAAGCAGTTATCGTACCACCCGATCGCCTCCTTCACGTTAGGGCACACTTGGAGAAGAAGAACCTTGAATCTGTGAGACAACTACGACGCTTCCTTAACATCTCCTCGGCAGAGTGCGATGGCGTTAACCTTGTCGGAGTTATTGCCGGAGGAGAAGTTGTAGAAGCCATAGTCGATTTGCGTGTTGGAGATATTCATCAAAAGGTTTTTGAGATTGGTCTGAAAGGTACTGTTGCTATCATCAGTAGTCCCGTTACCACAGGAGAATTTAAGAAGTTTGGTTGGGCTTCAGTGCCCTGATGAGACATTAGGCTTAGGGTAAGAAGAAAGAAGAGAAAGGAAAGAGCCTCATTGTGACAATGGTAAGAACTAAGAGTACTAGTGAAAGTGTTTGAGATTTGGGTGATGAGGCTTGTGTTGTGTTGTTTCTATTTATAAGATATTATCTCTAGGCCCTCAATTAATCAATTAAGTCTTATATTACCTTCGATCTTAACTATAAGATCTCATTTGCAGACTACAAATGAGTTTTTAAGACCAGAGGTAGTATTAAGGACCATAGGTAATATATCGTAAATGTCTCTTTCTCCATGTAACCTTGTGGTTGGGGAGATCAGGTGCTGACTAAGTCCAACGTTTCTGGAGTTTACCTTAATTTGCCTTTTAAATGTTATATTTGTGTGTATTAATCCCGGATACTTATTATAAACATGTAATAGCAACTTTATATAAATTAATAAAATTAGTTAAAATTAGGTTTTTTTTTTGCCAAAATTTAAAATTATCATCCGTAAAAGTTATTAATTAGAATGAAGAGTTTGATTAATTAGTCAGCAAGTTTTATAATTAGTTAGAAATGCAACGTGTAAAAGATTTTTTGTTGTTGACCAGCGTATAAAAGAATGATACTTTAGACAAAATATATTAATTATATTATGAAATATGTTAGCAATCTTGATAATAAACGCGGACACACATTATTGTATGGGTATCTAGCTACTACTACCACCTCCGATCCTTAATATAAGACTTTGTTTGACTTTTATTTTGGTCCTAAATATAAGATCCCAATCCACTTTGTCTCTCATATTTATACATATTTTTCCAAAGTACCCTTCTAATAATAAGAGTTCTAGTTAATTCACTTGATTAGCAAGGATATTTTAGGAAAGACAACACCTATTTAGGACAAATAACTAACTCAACTTATTTTCTTAATCTCCTCAAATTAGTCAATTGGCTCTTATAATTAGGACTGGAGGTAGTATTATAATTTATTGCATGTAGTCACTATGTTTAACAGAACATTTTGTTTATTTGTTTCAATAATACATAAAAAGATTTTAAACATCAATAAAATGAGGTTCTGAGTTGTGAAAGATAAATCAACAATCAAAATTAAAATCATTTCAAAATATTGATTGTCACACAAAAAAAAAGGACTAATCTACATATTTGAAAACTAAAAGTGTCCTTTTACTCTTTTATTTTACATGAGATTTCATTTTGATCTCTTAATTCTATAAACTATCTTTTCAGTTTTTTTAACCCTAGTGCACTTAACAAAAAAATATTCAGATACTGAAATTTTAAACGTCAACAAAATGTTCTAAAAAATTATCATATTAATTATAATTTTCAAAATAATAATATTTGTCACAAAAATCAACATTTGTGACTAATGAAGTTAGGGTTAGATAACTGAAAAAAATATTTTTAAAAATTAAGGGATCAAACTTAAATCTTATATGGAGTTAGAGAATTAAATGAGTGTTACCTATTTTAAAATATTAATGAGTAACCATTTACGCATGCATTGATAACAAAAATGTCACTAGTAGAAATAGGAGAAAAAGATAGAAAGGAAAAAAATTTGGTGAAATTTGAGTGGTTACAAATTCATCATATCCTTTATTCTAACTGGGGGAAAGGAGGATAATAACAAATGTAAAATTGTATAGAAAAAATTATAAAATTCACTTATAATCCTTAACAAACTCGAGTGATATTAATAAATTCGTATGAATAAATAAGATTCCTTTTGTCCTTCCACTAAATGACATCCGAGGTTGCTCAAAAGAGAACCTCTTCACTTCTTATCTTCATTGCTAGATTAATTTTAAACGGTCCAAATTTAATATCATGTAAAAACATTATTATAACATCGAATAATGTGTATAATTAAACTATTAAAATATTACCTATCAAAACTGCAAAGGATTAAAAAAATCAACAAAAATATTCACCGTAAAAATCATATTTAACAGCATAAAATTATTTATATATTCTTATCAAAAAATTTATTTATATATTTTTGGTTATTTCATAATATAATTTTTTTATAAGATATTAGATCTCAATTACTCCCTCTGATTCATTTTTATAAAAGCCTGATAACTAAATTACATGATTTAAGAAAATAGTTAAAATTAGTTAAAAGTAATAATATGTAATAAATGGACTTTATAATGCAATATATAAAATTAATTAGGAACAAAATGCAAAAAAAAACAAATTAAATATTTAAACAAACATATGTGTAATCTTTTAAAATAAACCAAGATAATTCAAATTTTAAGCTATTATAAAAACGACATGAGGAAGTATTTAAATTTCATCTAATGATAGAGACAAAAAGTGGAGGGGGAGGGAAGTTGAAAGGCTTCCAATGTTGATTGTAAGTGCTCCTTCTATCTTATTTATAAGTTCCAAATTTAGGAAGGAGTATAATCTATTTTATAAGTTTAATTTGAATTTGTTTCAATATTTAATGTATTTTTTAATGTTGTTTTAATTATTTTTCTCTTGTCATATTTTGATTTCTCATACATTCTGTTTGATCCTTTTTCTTATTTATTATAAAAATATATTTAAAAATAAAATTATATTTCTAACTAATTTTTATTAATTATTCTTCCGGTCCTTAATACAAAACCTATTTAACTAATTTAATTAGATTAAAAAGTTAGGTAAGTTAGTTAATTATAAAAAATATGATATGTTTTTTCCTAAAACACCATAATCATCTTTCTTAATATTTTCCTTTCTCTTCTACTTGATTATTGTTGAAGGTGTCCATAGGGATAATTTAGAAAAATTGATAAATATGAAAAATAAATATTATATTTAAGATCAAAATTAAATAATAATTAGGTTTTATATTAAGAATTGGATGAGTACTTGTTATTCAATGGCTTTTCCTTCCATAAAATTGTCTCCTCTGTGACCTTCCCCATTTATTGCGCTTTTGACGGGCAAGGACGACACTTCTTAAACCATGTTTGGATCCAAACACTCCCTAGTCAATAATCCATCATCCATGAGAAAAAGACCAAGGTGAGGACGGCCCCGTCTTACGCGCCATGTGAAAAATCTGTGCAAGTCTATCTAGTTTTTTTTTTCAAAAGAAAAAATTATTTTCTGGGTGAAAGGTAATTTTGTTCCCAAAATATTCACGCAAAAAAATTATAAATATATTAAAAAAATTTATTCAATGTAGTCCTAAAAGTATCAAAAAATGAATGATATCGCCATATTTCAGTTAATGTTAATTTTTTAGCTGAAAAGCTGACAACATTGTTTTTTTTTTTTAACTCTTCCTGGGTGATTTTTTTTTTTACCATTCCTCCTAAGTAATATTAAGAAAAAAAAAACTTTTAGATACATACAGTTCCTTAATGCTACTTCTGGTGCTAAATATAAGAATTAGTTAGAGATTTAATTTGATTCTGAATATAAAAACTTAATCTATTTTGTTTTCCATATTTATTTATTTATTTTCTCAAAATAGTCCCCATTATGATTTTACATGTTTTTCCCCACAAAAATTATGATTATTTTTTTGATGAACTCACAAAAATTATGATTATACATGTTAGAGAATTTTTATCATTCTAATATGAATAATTAACAAAAGTATTTTAAGAAAAAAAACACATATCTATTACAAATAACCAGCTTAACTAATTTTTTTAAATATTCACGAATTAATTATCTAACTCTTATATTAAAAATTGAAAGTAGTAGTTTCCAACCAAAAATTACCCTTGAATTTTTTTTTTCAGTAGGGTCTATCTATTCTTTTGTATAACATCTGATTAATTACTTCCTTCGGTCTTTTATACAAGACACAATATATTTCTCTAATTTTATTTATAGGATAGAGAGAGAACAAATTTGTTGGTACTATTTACAGGAAAGAGACGGAAATTTTTCATATACATGTATAATTTTATTCTTCATTTATTATGTTGTTAAATTTATATTCATGTAGTGTGTAGAATGTACATTAAATATGGATTAAGTTGAAAAGTTATTAAATTTTAAAGTTAATAAAGTTTAAAATTTTTCTTAGTTTGTATAAAACATATTGAAAAGTAAATTTTAAATAGAATCAAATGAGTAATTTTAGAGCAAGCATAGTCCTATTCATAATATACACTTTTAAATCTCTGTAAATTTTTTTAGCAATAATAATTTTATTTTTCACTCAAAAAAAAATACTCGCTTAAAATGTCTAAAATTTTAACTAATTTTTTAGCATTGATTATCCTTTTTTCCTACTGATTCTCTCTCCCCCATTTTTTCTTGGGTTATTTGAAAAACAAAAGAAATAATTAGTGGGGAAGATGATTATCCCAATCGAGCCCAATGGTCACACTTCAAGAACTGTAATTAAACACTGGAAGCTTTTAGCTTCGCATCGGTTTAAATGGCCAGTACATATTCTGCAATTTTTTCTAGTAATAAAACTCAAATATATATTCCATTACAACAGCTCGAATTACGTTAAAGTCCTTACTAGTACTAGTACAACTTAAGCCAAATTTATATTGCCATTAATCTGCCAGTTAAGCTAATTATCTTTATTGGAGTGTGGCGACTGAGCTTTATTGGCTCCTGGATTTCCACCGTATTGACCATTTTGTACCTATAAATAAGAATACACATTAATTAATTAATTAATTAATTAATATGAGCAACAAAAGTAAAAGATTTAATTACTTTTATAATATGACATTAATTACCATGGTAACAAGCTCAGATGGCAACTGACCCTCACAGTTTTGGAGCAGGAATGCCAAAGCTGCATTCATTTGTTGCTGTTGTAATCTGCTCTGTTCTTGTTGCACTTTTACTTTCTGCACTTCATTCTCTAACTCTACACACAACCACTCAAAATTAATACTAGGTGTTTGGCAAAAAACCAAAACATGATTTTAAAAGTAATTTTATAGTATATGAAGTAAATATGTAAGATAAATTTTATTTCCTCCGATCCTATTTATAAGACATGATTTATAGTCTACAAATAAAGTCTTATAATTAAGATTGAAGGTAGTATCTCGATTTGCATCAAAGCACTTTTTAAAGCTACCAAACACCCAAATCCACTTATCTCCATTTGTAACAAGTCAACAATTATGATCCATTTTATGGCTAGATTTAGCACACTCATATAAGAAAAATATTAGATTAAATATACAAATCTACCCGTGAAATATTCCCTCAAACGGATTTGATGCTATAAAGTTTTGTTTTGTTTTGTTTTGTTTTGTTTTTTTAAGGCAACGATATAAGTGTAGTTAACGTCCATTTATTTTATGACATTGGATTCGAGTGGACCCATTTACTTTTTATGGTGTGAATGTGAGATGTGATTTGGCCCAATTGAAATGGCCTGGGTAGCCCAACTATGGCCTAGCTGTTATTGGGCTTTTACGAACTTAACCCAGAAAATTTTACTTACAAATAAAGTTGTTAAATTTAACATGTAAATATAATATAAATTCTTGGGACCTCTTGCATTATATTCACTTGTGTCTGCTTCATTCCAATTTATTTTATTATTTCTGAAAAATAAAAAGGACATATATAGATTTTGTAGCAAAATAATTTGTTTTTTCTATCCCCTAACAATTAAATTAAGAGAGAAAGTTACATATAAATTAAATAAGCATAGAACTCACCACAAAGATGAGCACTGCCAGCAACACAATAATTGGCACTCCCACGGCAATTATAGCTCGGGATGAGTTGCACTTTCCTGCTCAAAACAACTTTGGGTTACATTACTTTTTCTTATTGATCATTAGATTATATATGAAATCAAAAACATTTTGATGTGTTATAAATATAAAATAATACGGTTTTGAATTTTTCTTTATGAATTTTGGAAGAAAAATACTTTAAAAAAGCATGCAGTTTTGATTTTTAAAAAATTATAAAAAGCTCAAAATTACATCATTTCATGTCGGTAACTTATTTTATGAAAAATCTAATGATCAGTGATATGTGTGTGTGTAAGCTTGTTGCATTAGAGAGTGGGCATAAGAGACCTTTTATCCCCAATCACAAACAAACAATTTAATCAATAAAAAGTGTCACAAGAAGTGAGTGGGATTAGGGTGTCAGCTGCCTCTTAATTTTAGAATTTTTCCCAAATATTTTTTGTGAGCCTTTTTTTATTATTAGATTTTACAGACATTTTGATATCTTATTTATAAAAAAAGATTTAATTTTTAATTTTTTATATTTTTTTAAGATTAATACTCTAAATGGTTCGGTTTGTTTTTAGCTTAAAGTATTAAATCTTTAAAAAATTATTAAAAAATTAAAAAAATGTCATTCATTTTAGCTAAAATCTAATGATAAAAAGAAACTAAATTTTTTTTTTGAAAAAAAACCCCAAAATCAACGGGTAGCTAGGAGGCGGCTGACAAAACTCAGCTCACGCCTCAACTCTTATTAAAAAAAATGTGATTGAAAAATTCTCTTTTATCTCTCATCCTTGTGACAAGGTTTAAAGATGAAAACTATCATCAATTACCATGTCAAAACATCTTATATTTTGAACCAAAATTTTTTTCTAACCAACTTTTTATGTTATGGCTCAAAGGGAGTATAATCATGATGGAAACTACTTTGATGATGAAAAAATGAATAAATACGGAGAAAAAATTGGATTAGAGTATTATATCTAGGATCAAATTGATTTTTCAACTAGCTCTTATATTTAAAATAGGATGTAGTGGATATATATACACATGTACATACATATATGCATATAATAATGCCTCCTAAACTTTTAATTTGTATGTGCCCATAAATAATAAACGGCTTTAAACTACTAGTTGGAAAGTTATTTGTCTGAATGTATAAGTTTAACAGATTTATTGTGAAATTTTAAAGATTAAAAAATTATCTGTACATAAGATATATAATATAAAGTTAAGGGGGAGTTATGTATAATTCTAAAAAATATTTTAGAAAAAACGAAGTCTCGTACACGCTTCCATTCTTTATATCACGTTCTCTTTGAAGTTTTAGACAAATTTTACAATAAAAATTTCTTGAGATTATGAGATAAGTATACATTTGTAGTTGTAATTAATTAATAATATACTATAATTAGAGTAATGATGTATGTTCAAACAAGATTAATGACCCATTGATTCTTCATAATCTTCTCGCATGATCAACACAATTAATCCAACCTTCATGAGAGCTGGAAGAGTGAGACCACCGGACTTCTTGGGATTTTGTGGCTGGTGAAAATCCTTTTTTTTTTTTCCTTGGCATTTTGAAAATTTTTTAACTGGATCTTTTGCCATAAGTATTTTTTTTATAAAATCTTGATAATCAAATTATCTAGTTTAAAAAAATAGTTAAAATTAAATATAATAAATATGTAAGACATAAACTTTTTTAAGTATGCCCTTATAAGGAGCTAATAAAAGAAAAATAGAATAGTAATAATTAATGAGATAAAGTATAAAAGAGAATGTAGTACTTCAAATTTTCAATATTTTGATTAATGCAATGTATAAAAATAATTAAGGATAAAAATGATAAAAATATATCAAATGTTCGGACAACGACCCCAATTAAGATCTTATAAAAAGAATAAAGACAATTAAAATTTCAAATTCTTATAAAATAAACTTTTGCTTATTTATCTCATTTTTATAATCAAATTGATTTTCTCCTTCTATGACTCATCGTCTATAATTTTTATTAGGGCCAATTTACACATGAATTTTTTTTCTTGTTTTATTCCCTTTTTGCATATTTTCTTCTTTAAATCATTCAGCCATATTGTTTGTTAATTAATTAGCCGACCTGATCGATTAATAAACACAGAGCCACGATTGATTGACTCAGAAAGATCTTCATAACTTTCGTAAGCAAACCCTTTTTTCCCCGATTGATCAATTTAAAATTTAATTATTAAGGTAAACATGCGTCACAATTAGTAAATCAAAAATTTCTCTTCATAAATAAGACATTTTTTTAAAAAATAAGTTATATTTTTTTTACATATTTATTACTTTTAATTAATTTCATCAAATTTTATCTACATAATTTAATCATTTGTATCTTATAAAAAAGATTAGAGTGAGGTTTTTTTTTTTTGGATGAGCGAATTGTATCACATGAATCACGTCGAAAAAGCTATAGAAGCTGCATTGATGAAATTTTAAATAGAGTTAATCTTGAAAAAATTGTGATGAATATCGCAATTTGGGCATATAATAAAGATTATTTCTTTCTTGTAAAATGTGCTTTATGATAAGGATAGAAGGAAGCAATATTTGCAAAAAAAATAATTGAGAAATATTTAAATATATTAATTAATTTTAGATGCAAAATTTGTTATATATTTATTATTTGCGTTTAAAAATATATCAATAAGTTTTTGGGAAATTATTGCTGAACTACTCAGTTGCTAGATATTGTCTTCTGAATTAAACACAAGAAACTAGTTCCGTGTACAATTAGATAGTCAAGTTTATTATTTTACAAATAACAATTTTAGATCAATGTATTTCAATCCCTACACTGTTATTTTTTCCTAAGGCCTCTTCTGTTTCTTTCTTGGATTCCACATGTATACCAAATGGGGCCTAAGATATTTCTTATAGACAACTCCACCGTCTCATTCAAATTTTATACTCTAGGACGGTTTGTGACTTGAAGAAACGGTTGACCTTGTGATAAGAATCAACTTGGTTTGACAATTTGTTGTTCTTCTTCTTCTTACACAATAAGTAAATAAACCAATTAAATTTCCCTATAAAATATGTGAAGCAGCACATATATCCCTCAAGACAACCAAAAGGAAATAAATGAGTTCAGCATTTTCGAAATCCTTGATCCTCTCATGAAGTTTAACTTCCCTTTGATTGTCGCTTTGGGGTTACTCCAAAAATTAACCGAATTAATGTAATATAGTGCACAATCCGGGTCGTATTCACTTTGAGGAGCCGAAAATGAAATTGAATTCTAGTAAATAAATGCAAGTAACCTTAACTATAAAAAGGGATTTTTGATTTTTGAAAAACTGCTAATTAAATGCTACGAATCAAATTGAAACTAAAATACTTTTTTTTTGTTTTTATATAAAAGTAATTAAAATGAATGAAAATTAAAGAAATGAAAATGAGACACACAAATAACACTGATAAAAATTAATCCTCCAATTCAACAACGCAGGCAATCATTACTCTAAAAGATGTGGGAGTTAAAAACAATGAATTAAGAATTATAATTAAGCTTTTGATCCAACAACCGAGCCACCTCGAGTTGCCACAAAATATTTTTCTAAAATCCCAACTTACTAACTGCAACCAGAATAGTAAACTGGGATTAAGGATGCTAAAAACCAATACTTAATTAGAACTCTTAAATCCAAAACAATAGATTTAAAACTAGCAAGAGACAATATGATCCAAGATTTCAAGCCACCTTAGAAAATCACAATATATTAACTCTAAAATCAATACAAATGTCATAATCACAACATCATAATTGAAATCAAAGCTATAAACAGCCCAATGTCAAATGCTAAATAATAATCCAGCCACAATAATTTCCACAGATAATCAGATTTAACAATACAAAATTTTCTAATAATTAGAATAACTATCCTAAGACCTAGGAATTATTAAACAATTATTAGATAGGAAATTAAAGTAACTAAACTCTCCTTTGATGATCCAAGCTCCTGCCATTGTTGTTGAATTAGAGAATTAGAGGATCTTAGCCACGGTTTGCCATGAGAAATGTCATATTCAGAATTTTGCTACAGGATCCCATGAAAAATAATAATAATACTGTTCACGCTGTTTCTGGTTCAGCCGTGAGCTCGATGGAACAGTGGATGATTTCTTCCTTCTTCGTTGCTGGCAGCAGTGAAGAAGAAGCAGACGACGCCGCCTCCAGCTCCTGTTTTATTTCTTCTGCTGCCGAATGCCTCTCCTCTGGCGCCGCTGATCTGGTTCGTCGAGCTCGTGCTGTCGCCTTGCTCTGTTTCGTATTCGCCGCCCAGCTCCCTCTGCCCGTGTGTGTGTGGTTTATTTCAGCGCCGCCCAGCGTCTTCTCCGTTTTTCTCCCCGGTTCCCTCCAGCCGCGCCTCGCGTGTGTGTCCTCTGCTCGCTCGGCGTTCAGCTTGTGGGTCTCCTCTGTTTTCGTTCGGCCGCCCCAAAAACTTCCTCCCAGCTGATGATAATAATGGATATTAGGGGTGGAGCAAAACGCAGCGTTTTGCTCCCCCCTTTTATTATATTATTTTTTTCTTTTCTTTTTTTAATTAATTTTTTTTATTTTTAAATCTTCTAAAAACCTGCAAACAAAATTCAAAAATAAGGTAGCATTAATTGTCCTCAAAAATCAATTAGTCACAATCAAACCAAAATATGACAATTTTGCCCCTATAAAATAATAATTCAAAATAAAATAAAATAAAATAAATCAAAGAACAATCAATTAAGGCAAAAAGGGACCAATTAAGCTGACAAAACTCATATAAAAGATACCAAAATATATAAAAATAATTAAGTTTGTCATCACAACTTCACTACCAATGTCCACGGATCTCATGTGCGGCTTCTTCTTCCTCCTCTTAATTGCATTTGCTTCTTTCGGTTTCTTGATGCACAAGCAAAGCCATATCAGAAAGAAATAGAAGCTGCCACCAGGCGAAATGGGGTCCCTATGGATCGGAGAAACCATGGAGTTTTTCAATGCACAGAAAAGAAACAAGTTGTTCGAGGACTTCGTGCAGCCTCGGATTCTGAAACATGGAAAGATCTTCAAAACAAGGCTCATGGGGTCACCAACTGTGATAGTGAATGGATCAGAGGCCAACAAGTTCTTCCTGTCGAATAAGTTCAAGCTGGTGAAAGCTCTTGGCCTTCGTCTTCAGTTCAGCTCATGGGGAAGGACTCAATCATGGAGAAAGACGGCGAAAGGCACCGATTCCTCCGTGGGGTTATAGTCTCAAGCCTTGCCCATTCTGGCCTTAAAATGCTGGTTTCAAAGATTTGCAGCTCAGTTCAGCTTCATATTTCCAGAGACTGGCATGGCCGAGAAACGATTCACCTGTACAGATCAGCCAAAATTCTTACTTTCAACAGTGTTCGAGTGTTTAATGGGGATGAAGGTGGATTCAGAGATGCTGAACACGTTCGAGAGGGTTTTAGAGGGAGTGTTCTCACCAGCAGTTAAAGTTCCTGGTTCTAGGTTTTGGAGAGCGAAGAAGGCGAGGGAGGAGATCGAGAAGATGCTGGGGAATGTCGTAAGGAAGAAGAAGAAGGAGATAATGCAAGGAAGGTTGAAGAAAGAAGAAGAAGGGATGCTTCTAAGTAAACTTGTTTGTGGGATCATTAAAGGAGAGATCCCTGAACAAGAAGCCGTCGACAACATGGTTCTGCTAGTTTTTGCAGCTCACGATACAACTTCTTTCGCCATTGCTATGACCTTCAAGATGCTTGCTCACCACCCTGACTGCTACGCCAAGCTTCTTCAAGGCATTTTGATTACATTGTTCAGTTACTTGATCTATATATATCTTGATTTTCAATGAATGTATCAAATACATATAGATCAGATATATATATATTAATTTGCAGAACATGAAGGAAGAAGAAAAGGAGGGGTGAGAAGTTGACAGTGGAAGACGCAAAGCAGATGAAATATTCATGGCAAGTTGCGAGAGAAAGCATGAGATTGCACCCTCCTATCTTCGGCTCCTTCAGGAAGACAATTGCTGATATTGATTATGAAGGCTTCACAATACCCAAAGGATGGAAGGTCAACTTCTTTATTTATTTCTCTCTTCCTCATTTATTACAGAGTGAGACACCATATATATATATATATATATTGCGCAAAATCTCATATATGATACTCCCTCCATTGATATAAATAAAATATAAATAACCAAATTATATAAATAAAAAATCAGTTAAAAATAATAAATATATGTAATTTTTTCCTCAAAAATATCTCCTTATTGATATGGGGTGAAAGATATTGAGTGGGAAAAGAGATAAGACCTGAAACAGAAAGAGTGGGGGAAAAATAAGTGAGACATGTAGTTAATTGGAGTTTAAAATGGAGAAAGTGCATTCAACTTTTAGAAAAAACACAAAGTATTGCTTATACATAAAATTAACCCTATGTGGCAAAATGTTACGTATATATAGGATTGAAGGAAGTGTTATAAATTTAATTTTAATTAAAATTTATTATTTTTACTACTAATTCATATACACCCTCAATTAAGAGTAATTTAGGAATGTTTGAAGAAATTAAGACACTTAATTAACTAAGTTTGGGGGGAGTTTGGGAAATCCCAAAAACACTTAAAAAAATATTTTTATGCAAGTTAAGACAAATTTTTTTTCATATATTTATCTCGCATATCTAACATTACTTCTAACAAGCTAATCCAAACACCAGTTTCATCACATTTCTTAATTCTTATGATCGATTAGTTAAAAAGCGTCTTATATATGATGAGACTGAAGAGAACATATTATATAGAGATTAACTGCATTTGTAGCTAAGTGGTGTGGTTACTCTTGATCAGAGAGAGAAGGCTAAGCTTATTAATATTAAATGGTGATTTTGCAAATTACAGGTGCTATGGACAAAATACGGGACACACTACAATGAAGAGTATTTTAAGGATGCAACGAGGTTCAAGCCAAGGAGGTTTGAGGAGGATGAGGCAACAAAAATACCACCATATGCATTTGTTCCATTTGGAGGAGGACCAAGACTTTGTGCTGGTTACCAACTGGCTAAGCTCAATATTCTCATATTTCTCCATTATGTTGTCACTCGCTTTGATTGGTCCTTACTTCATCCTCATGAGCCTATCACTTTAGATCCCCTTCTCTTGGATTGCCCATCAAAATCTGCCCCAAGATCTCCCTCACTACTCCTTCACAACTTTGAATTATATGTATTTCTTAGATTTAGGGAATTGTTCAGATCAAATTTTAGTCGTTAACTTTATCGGTCGGTCTAGATTGTTTATTTATGACAAGTGGCAATAATAACATGGGTGTGATGTGTCCATGGTAGTTAGTTCGAATTGATCTATATTTGTTGTCCACATTAAAAACAGAGACGAGGATTTAGTCAACATTATTTTTTTGGTAAAGTCAATGATAAATAAATGTGTAAGTCTATGAATGTTTATTGGATCATGATTTTGTTTTCTTGCGTGGAAATGATAATTTAGTTTGGATATATAAGACCAAGTTTGACTAGAGATTTTAATATTAAGAGAAATTAATTCTGGCAAAATGAACCTCCTTAAATACAAAGACAAGTAGACATATATAATATCGTTGAAAAACCAAGTCAATTATCTTCCATTACTGGGTAACGTAACACTATAAATAACAGAACATAATGATGGCTCAATTGTTGGCCGACGTAAAAGATTGTTCTCATATTTTTTGTTGCTCATACAGGTTATGTTTAATCAGTGTTTTTCTTAATTTCCATATGTAGTGAATAGCTGAATTACATATTAGTAAGATCTAATTTAAATACAAATTTTTATATTTTATTTTAATTTATAACAGGTTATACTATTCATAAATCACAGATTATTCATTTAGCATAATATGTGACACGGCGAAAAATATCAGGGCTTCATCACCATTTCAAGGGAACGAGTTTCAGTGCGAAGCGGCTTGATAAGCACAAGGAGCTCATCACGGCAACGCACCGTTTCATTAAAGTTCGAATTGATCTTGACCGTTGGATGATGAGCGATATAAAATGCTGAAGGTGTGGGCGATTTCAATCCTCTCTCTTCGTTCCCCCTTCTTCTTCGGCATCATCTTCATGCGCAGGTAAACACCTGATCAATAATCTCAGCAAGATGCTTCAGGAGGTGCCTATAAAGTGTAGGTTTTGAAGGATCTTGCTTGATAGTTGGGGTGTAAAGTGCTGCGACTTTGACTTCTCTGACTTGAAAAATTCATTGCCTTGATCTTTTAGAGACATTTGTTTTTTTTTTTTTAATTTAGCTTCTGCTTCTGCTGAGACAGTCGCCATTGGTATTTTTCCTTTTTTTTTTTTAATGAAAAGGCAAAATGCATTAATTAAATAGAGATACAGATTTGAAGGTTCACTACACTAGAAAAAAACAGGACTAACCGAAGCAGCTACTTTAAAATGATCAAAAGTAGAAGTCTAAGAGCTGCAGAAAGTCCGAGACAATAACATCCCGTGATTCTGCTTTGCGGCAGGTTGAGACTTGCTTTTTGATTGAGAAAATAACCTTTTTTTTTTTTGAATGGCTGCCTCCTGAAAAGGAGAGTTGGTATCCAAACCAAAGCTGCCCTTAAACAACAGCGGAGGAGGTTTCTGTTGAAACATTCGAGCTTTCCCAAGGGGACTTCGATCGAAGACTGGCCCTGGTATTTTTCTTCGAAGAGGAAGAGAAGCGAAAATTTGGAACTTGCATATCTATTAATATATAAAAATAGAGTACAAAGCAAGAGCTACTGACAGCATGACACATGACATCACCTAAGATTAGATAAATGTTTCTTTTTTTCAAAAAAAATGAAATGCCACATTTTTTACCCATGTTGCTACCCACGTTCCTAATAGTCCGATATGTGAGTGCTTCTAACGGTTACCCATGTTTTCATTGTAGCAGTTACCCTTTCTAATGTAGACAATGTGTAGTACTTTTCCCCTTTAAGCGATCGTGCCACGCATATCATTCTTTACCGACGCCAGTTTTGGGATGGACTCGGACTTCTTATATCACTAGGGATGGTGGCAAGCATTATATCGATAGGGGTTTGTATTGCTTGACTCTAAAGATGGTTTACAGCAATTTGAAACTATCAGAGAAAGCTTCTTTTTTCTCACCTTTTGAAGGCGTGGTTGACATCAGCTTCCAATCTTCTCGCTTTGTCTTGGAGGTTTAGCCGACGGGAAGCTCTAATCTTGCAACAACAGAGCAGTCTGGTTGCACGACACTGACGTAAGCGTTCCACCGTACTTGGCGTTTCCCTCTTCTTTCACCCAAGCATCAAAGCTTCCTAGATCACTGTGTCTCTATCTTTCTTGGTGTAATTGCCTCCCTATTGCTCAATGGCGACAATACCATTCATGTTCTCTTCCCCCCCCCCCCCCATGAATATCTTGTGGCTTGGACTCGTCGGCTGCATGTTTAAGGAGAGAATGGATGATTGGGTCATGCTTGAGGAGAAGAAAGAAAAGGTTGAACTGGATCCCCCCCCCCAAAGTCAATATTGTGAGTAAAACTCTTTATCCTATTTCTGTTATTTTGATCTTCTCCGTGCAAGTCTCTCTACGCACAAAAATTGGTACATCCAATTGATCTTTCCCCAAGGATATTGCAATGAGTTTGCTGAGAGCTATTTTAGTTTGAAAAGTGTTGATTTACGACAGTGGTGTTTTGTTGAGAGCAATTTTGGTGATATGGGACATGGAGAGATAGAGGCACTCTCGCTGACGTCTCTCTCTCCGCTTTTTGTTGAGTGTCTTAGCTTGGGTGAATCTTGTGTGTGTGTGTGTGTTTTGGTTTTTGTAGTGCAACCACAATTGATGTTGATCTCCAATAATGAAAAATGGTTTCAAATAGAATTTTAATTCACTACTGATCAAGTCATTTAAGAATGTCAGTTTTTTCCTCTAATTTTCTTACAGCAACTACAACACAAAACACATACAGGTAATGAGGGGTGCATTACACTTTTTCTGTAATATAGGTACTTGGTTGGCTATGAGGGAAGCCCTGCATCTATCAGTGCATCATCACAGTGAAATCAGAATTACAGGAAATATGGATAGTTTTATTTTGCAGGACCCGCGTTGCTATATGATTAGACTGTATATAATCCACGGTCGACTTATGTTTATATAGTGCTTGATCCTTTCAGATGATTTTGATTTGTAAATACTTCTACTTGCATTTTAGTTTTTTAGAATGTTTAACCAGTATTTGATTAGACTGTATATAATCTCTGCTAGGGAAGGTGTTTATATTTATTATGACTTGAAATAGAAATGTAATATTTAACTAATTATATTGTGGTGATTCAACTTTTGATCTTATATAAAAAAAACTACCAATTTATACCCGTGTATTGCACTGGCGCTGTACTAGTTATTAAAATAGAAAAAAATAGAACTTGCCTTGAATGGAGGGAACTTCGTTGACTTTATCTCAGAGAACGACGTCGCATGGCAATTAAATAGAGGGAACTCGTCCTTGACTTTGTTAAAACGGTGCGCATAAATGATGAGCTCTCAGTGCTCATCATCTTGCTTAGCACCGAAATTGGGTCCCATTTCAAGGTGCTTCCATTTATATAACAGAAAAAGTGTATTGTTTATAGTGAAAAGGAGAGCAAGACACGGAAACAGCTAGTGTGCATAATTAATGAGCTCACATGACAGATAATTAATACTGGTATTAAAATAAAACCAAATCTTGAAGACAAGAATAAAGCATACTTAAGATTTATATACTACTTTCAGTCTTAATTATAAGATATCATTTATAAACTATAAACGAGATTTTATAATTAGGATCAGAGATTATATAATTCATAATGTTAATACCTAAAATGTTAAGAATAGTTTGGTCAAATATTATAAACATTTATTAATACTAATAGTAATACTGATATCCTTTTTCTTATTATTAGTGCCTATTTTTCTAATAAGATAAGAGTACTGTTTTTATTCTAAGGTAATAATTAAAATAGAACACACTTATCCCATTTGAAGTAAAATTATAGCCTTAATAAATATGGTAAATGTTTGTTTAAATATTATAACAGTACTCTTATCTTTGGCCAACAAAAAAACTCTTATCAATTTCTTTTTAAATATCAATTGCCAGCCATAAGAGGCATAGATTATGCGAGATAATTTCAGCCAAAAGTACCATGTGAAATGAGGATTGGAACCCTTTAGTTGAGCTTTCTCATTTAAGTCTCAATTAACGGATATTAACTATTAGATGCCCTCTAATAGTGTTGAGATAAAGATCTTTATTTTTTTTTAAAAAAATAAATTTGTAATTCCCTTCAAAGTTATCAAATTCATGAGTTTAAATACACTTATGATAAATATGTGAACTCAAATTATAAACTCGAATCATAAACTTGTAAAAATTTACTTTTATTAATAAATTAGTATTAAAAATAGATAATTAAATAATTAAAATATAAAAAATAACACCAATATTATTTAAATATATTTTAAATCCAAATAATTGGAATTAAATTTATTAACGTTCACAATATGCCATATTTAACAAAAATTTTTTTTACAAATTCATATATATATAAAGTTATTAAACATAATCAAATTAAAAAATTAACACGAATTTAAGTGTAAGGTGACATGATTTTATAAGCTGGAAACGTAAAAACAGTAAACTCAGTAAGCAAACTCTTAAGTTTAACCTAGTTTATAATTATCATGAGTTTAAGAGCAAGTCGATATAACTTTATAAACTGAAAATGTTAAAATATTAAACTCGGAAAGTCAACTCTTGAGTTTAACAGCAATGATCCCCCTCAACACTATTAGATATCATGATATATATGATGATTAATATCTATCAATTAATTGTTTCACCTGCGAAAGCCTCAATTCAGGGATCCAAATTCGTGAAATCAGATAACATTTATACGCATTAAAAAGATACCTCCACATGATCTGACGCATGCTACGTGGGGTTAACTCAAGTGGTCAGAGTGAGGTGAGGTGCAGATATAAATATACAATGGTCAAGAGTTCAAACCTCTGCATTTTTTTTTGAAAAAATAATCTAACGCATTAAAGTAGCACCAAATATGTTTATAAAATAGCGAATAAAGATTAATCTAATTGATAAAAGTACGATTAATAGCTCAGAAGAGTATATCGGGCCAAAAAAAAAAAAAGCTCATAAGAGTATAAATTTCATTGCGAATGTCAGAATCTCATTGATAGGTATTCTGCAATTACTTCTCCAAACATTCTTTTGAGTTTTGAATTTGCGTTTATCCAAGGCACCTAAATTCTTATCCTGTTAAAAAAAGAAGAAAAGAAGACAGTATCCTTAGAATATGGAGGGGTTAAGTTTCTGGTCCAGTCTTCGTATATTTTTTGGATTCCTAGTATTAGAATAAAACAATCCCAAATTCAGCTCTTTGACTATCGTTCAACCTCAAATTCCAAAAACACATCCGTATCCATTGACCTAACTTCCTAAACCATTATTCTTCTTATCATCCATCGATCAAAACTGATTCTCCTTTTCGTCCATCTGTCTCCAATTAATTTTCCCAGAAAAGTAAAAGTCTAAGGCTTAGATGATATTCAGTTTGTGACAGAAAATATTATCATCATCATAATGATCCCAATCAATCACCCTAAGCCATCTGGCCTTTGTCTTCACAACAGCTTCTAATAACAAAATTACATCCCCATGGATCTATAACATTCACATTATTAATCTCACCCCAACAAGAACGTTGTTGATGTTATGTTCCTGCGAAGCAATCTGAAACCTTCACTTCATCTAAAGGACAAGAGATTTATCTTCATCCATGTAGTCTTGTAGTTCCAATCTTGTTTTTGTTTGTGTGTTTCTAGCGTTTGTTGGTACGGGTATTGGTGTGGATGGGAATTTCATAGAATATTTTGACACTCTTTTCGGAGAGAACAGAGCCAGAATCGAAGATGAAGGCCAAAGCTTATTCCTAACGTTGGATCAATATTCTGGGTCTGGCGTCGTTTCCAAGAGTAAGTTTTTGTTCGGAAGATTTGATATGCAAATCAAACTCGTCCCAGGAAACTCAGCAGGAACCGTCACTGCTTTTTATGTAGGTATAATTATAATGATAAGATGTTTTACTTCGTGCCATGAAGGTGTTTATATATGTATGTATATGTATGTGCCTACATGTTTTATGGATTGGGATTGGTTTTGGAGGTTAATTTATTTTGGTGTGATTAATGTTGTGTGCATGTGTAATGTACGAAGCTAAGCTCGGAGGGGCCACACCACGACGAGATAGACATAGAGTTCCTAGGAAACTTGTCGGGAGATCCTTATCTGATGTCCACTAATATTTTTGCATATGGCCAAGGTGGTCGAGAAATGCAATTCTACCTTTGGTTTGATCCCACTAAGGACTTCCACACTTACTCTATTGATTGGAACTCTCAACGTATCATGTAAGTTACATTATTACTGCTCCCATGTCCATCAGAATAGGGTAACTTTCAACCATTGCATAGAGTTTTATGCCATGCGTAAATAACATTATTAATCTTTGAAACTTTACAATAAACTTTCCTGAACATTTATATTTATGCAAATAACTTGACATTATTAATTTTGTTTATTGTTTTATTATTTGCAAATGATCATTTAACGGGTATTGCTTATAACTCAAAGTTTGTGTAGATTGTATATGCATATAAAAATAAAGTTTAAGAGGTGTAAAATTGATTAGTTTGAGATTAATCAACAAGTTGTAAAGGATAAAGAAGTTATTTGTACATGGTTTTAAATTTAGGGACCTTTTATGCTTTAGCCATATTATTAATGACTTGTTAATAATAGGAGTCAATTCTCTAATCATTTTGTATTAAAAACCACCCCATTAATGAAAACCTTGCTCTTTACATGTGTAATTATTAAGATTGTTTGGAAAAAATTATAAATTTGAGAAACTATAAATATTGGGATTTTATATTTAGGACCAAAACAAAGACCGTAATAAACTCTTATATTTAAAACTGGAGGAAGTATACTGATCATTCCTTCTTCCTTCCATTCTAAGTAAGGAATTTGGGTGTGTTTGGATTTTCATGTGCAACTGCATAATTTTTTAATTGAATTTGAATGCAGAATACTTGTGGATAATACTTCCATAAGAGTGATGTGAAACAGGCATGAATTGTGTGATGAGCATAAGCCCATGAGTCAAACAAGGAACATGCAAATGAAGGTCCACATCGCAGCACCTGTGAGAAAAGACTCACGTGGAAACTCAGGCAAGAGTGAGGAATATAAGTCGTTAGAGGAAAGAGAGAAGGGTGTGGAATATGTGATTGATCTCTGATTTCTCTCTTTCTAGGTCTCTTATTCTCTCTAAATATTCTGCTCCTTCTCTGGTGTTTTCCCTTCTCATTCCCTGTTTCCAGTCATTACGTATCTGTTGAGCTTGTATCTGGGTATTATAAGTTCAATGGGCTCTCTCTTCTAATAGGCTAATCTTTTGGGATGAGCTCTCCTTTTGGGCTTATGCTCATCACATTGGCACTTTCATTAAGAGTCGGCCAACCGAAAAGAGCTACCTACGGAGGATTCTGATCAATAAGAAGACTGAGTGAAGTGTCGTAGAGTAGAGCTGCCGAGGACATCGGCTCTTGAGAGGGGTGCTCTGTTATGAGTCCCACATTGGGGAATCTCACAAGTGTTGTGGGGTTTATAAGTTTAAGGGGCTCTCCCTCCTAATAGGCTAGTCTTTTGGGATAAGGCTCTCCTTTGGGCTTTTGCTCACCATAGATTGGAGTGCATTTCCCTACAAGGCAACCCACGAGGGTTTTTGGAACTCTTTGGAATGGAGACTCATGGGCTACCAGGTGGGGGCAGGTGAACATTGACATGTCCAATGCTCCGTTCGTCGCGTTGTTCCGGAACTTCACTGCTCGGGCCTGCACGGTGAGGCCGGAGCCATCGTGCCGGGGACTTGGCGTAGCCAAACAGACCAAAGACATAGATCCGAAGAATAAGATGAAGATGCAACAAGTGCAGCAAAAATGGGTGGTTTATGATTATTGCCATGACTTTAGACGTTATGCTCATGGTCTTCCCTGGGAATGCCGCAAAGCCAATCTAATACCTCAATAGACACACACCTTATTGCAAACTATTTGTTAATTGTTACTCAAGTAGTGTATGTTTTGTTGTTTAATTTGACATAAAAAATTATTTTAATCCCTTACTTTTATACGTATTTTTTTAGTTTTTTTAATCCTAACACCATTAATAAAAACTACTAGCATCAAAATTTTAAATGTTGAGAAAATAATCTCAAGTACTAAATGTTAAATTTAATTTATAATAATAATGAATGTACCAAAAAATTATCATTTAAAATTAGCTGTGTTAAAGTTAAATGACTATAAAAGTACACTTTTTGGGGCAAACAAAAATCTTAAACCGTGTGAGTTTTTACTGCGAGCGCACACGAAGAATGATGAGGGACGGAACTGCACATAACGGCGCTACCTCCGAGGAGGTGGATGCCTTGGTTCGTAGCCGGAAGAAGGTTAGAACAGGTGATGGTACTTTGTCAAATGATCAATCGCTGGTCCCTAGATTGGAAGATTGGATGAGTGATGATGCGGAAGATGTGAGCCAGAAGGTGGTGTCACCTACGAAGTCCTACCAGGAAGCTTGTTCGAATCAAAACACAACCACCATGAATGAAGATGATGAGGGAGAGTGGTGGCATGGTGATGGCTGGAAAACAAAGCTTAGAGTCGAGATCACGGAAAAAGGGCCTAATGTTATTGTCCTTCCAGAGTTTCAGAGGAAACTGGCTAAGAAGTGGGAGACGTCGCTCTTGTCCGCTTGTTGGGGCGAATGGTGCGTGAAGATTACTTGGGTGATAAACTGCAAAAGATGTGGGGTCGTCATGGTGAGGTCGAAACGCTGGAGATTGGATCTGGATACTTCCTGGTTCATTTGAGTAATAAAGAAGATTATGATCATGCTCTAACTGAAGGTCCTTGGCTGATCCTGGGTCATTACCTGGCGATCCAACCTTAGAGGGCAGACTTTGATCCGGATGCCGACAAAGTTTCAAAAATCGCTGCTTGGGTAAGGATTCCTAAGTTTCCTGTTGATTATTATGACCAAGGAATCCTCTATGTTGTAGGTAATCAGATTGGAAGAGTGTTAAAAGTTGATCGAAATACGCTTCGCCAAGCCAAAGGTCGCTTTGCTCGATTGTGTGTCGAGTTAGATTTGAATACACCTCTCTTGCCATCGATCCTGATTAATGGAAAGGAAAAGAAGATTGTGTATGAGGGCCTGCATTTTATATGCTTCACGTGTGGAAAGTATGGTCATGATTCTGAGCATTGCCTCAACCGTAAAATGTCCAACGTTGAGGTGCATTCACAACCAGCTGCTAGTAATCCAGAGGTTAGCAAGGCTGCAGTGGTTGACAAAGAACCTTCTAGTAGCACCTCATTGCAAACCTACGGTGAGTGGATGGTGGCTCCACGGCGGCGTAGGCCTCAACGAGCACAGGCGGGGAATGCGTATAATCCTGGGCGTAATGGTCGGCGTGATGGTGGGGTTGGTGTCGTGAATGCAGGATCGAGATTCATGGCTTTGAATGATCTTGATTCTGAGGAGATGGCCGTTGAAAATAATCAGTTAGTATCGCGGGAATCTCTTAATGACGTTGGCACTATAACTACCGTTATCTCTAAGGACCTGAAATCACGGGATCTTAATGTTGGGAAAAAGAAGCAAGTAGTTGCAAGCAGTGGGTCTAAAAACGATGGTGTGGGTCGAAGTGCAAGTGTGGACCGAAGTGCTATAGTTGCAAGCCTAATGGAGGCATATTTAAAGGTTAAAAATAAATTGGCAAAACAAGGCCCTACACAAGTAAGCTCGGCAAGCAAGATAGTGGTGCCAAAAAGTTCCACTCATGTTGATAAAATAATTAATAATGGACTTCCTCATTTGACTCATAGTGGGCCGTTAGATGCTGGGGTCAATTATGTGGATAGGGGTTTAGTCCCAATTGATCCGAATATTACAAATGGTGCATCTATTCCTTTAGATTCGGGTTCAGGTGGACGTACGTCTTTTGTCTTGCATTCTAATCCTTTGATGGAAGATAATGATGTGGTTATGCGTGTTGAAGGTGAAGTCTCGCTTGGGACTTATAATCAGTAGCTTCTTGTTGTTTCTGGTGTTCATCTCTCCTTTAGCTTTATGATTATAATGACTTGGAATACTCGAGGTGCCGGTGGCGCCTCTTTTCGACGTCTTTTATCTGATCTTATGGTTCGTAATAATGTCAATATTTTTGCACTTCTAGAGTCGAGGCAGGATGGGGAGAAGGCAGGATTAATAGCTCGTAAGCTTGGTTGGCCGAATAAATTTTTGGTGGAGGCTAGAGGTTTTAGTAGAGGCATATGCCTCTTTTGGGACATGAATACTGACTTTGTTGTTCTATCTTCAAGTGACCAATTTGTTCATTGCAAGGTGAGGAATGGTAATGGTGATGCATGGTTGTTGACCTTTGTTTACGGTCATCCCAATACAATTCTTAGAAGACAGTTATGGCAGTCCCTTCATAATATCTACAATGCTTCTAATATGAAATGGGCTGTGGCAGGGGATTTCAATGCTGTTGCCCATAGTGAAGATCGTTGGGGGAGGGGCAGGCAAGGTAACTCTAGGATTGATAGGTTGTTTCGTGCTTGGATTACGAGCTGTGGCTTGATTGATATTGGTTTTAGTGGGCCTCGCTTCACCTGGGGGTATGAGAGGAGTCAAAGCAGGATTGACCGAGTCTTTGTCAATGATTTATGGCATATTGCTTTTCCCAATGCTACTGTTGTTCACTTGCCCAAGTACAAATCCGATAATTGTCCGGTCCTCCTTAAGACTGACAATTTCACCACTGATCGTCCTAATAATCGGCCTTTCCGTTTTTTTGCTCCATGGGTTCTTCATGATGAGTTCCATAATTTTGTCAAGGAGAATTGGTTACCACAACATGATTGGGGTGCTTCAGTTTTTGAATTTACAAACAAGCTTTTGACTTGGAATAAGGAGGTCTTTGGAAATATCACATGAAATAAAGAGAAACTACATCGGCGACTTGAGGGAGTGCATCGTAAAATTGCGTCTACAGGGCCAACCATGCATTTGGAGAAAATTAGAAAGGATTTGTGGCACGAATTGGAAAACATTCTTAAGCAAGAGGAGGTAATGTGGCTGCAATACTCACGATCTTCTTGGTATATCAATGGGGATCGTAATACTCGGTACTTCCATGCAGTTGCTAACGGACGACGACGACGTAACAAAATTGAAGCTCTTAAGCTTGATAACAGGATGTGGTCTTATGATTCAAATGAAATCATGAACATGGGAAGCAGGTTTTTTGAAGAGCTTTATACAGAATCTGGCTCTCTAATAGGATCTCTTCACTTCTCTTGTACTTATCCGGCTATTGAGGATAGGCATCTGCAATGTTTAGGGAGGAATATTGATGAGAAAGAAATTAAGCAGGCTCTTTTTGATATGGGGCCCCTTAAGGCTCCGGGACCGGATGGCTTAAACCCCCTATTTTATCAAAGCCAATGGAATACTGTAGGGGCATCTCTTATTTCTATGGTGAAAGAAGTTTTCAACAATCCTCGCTGTGTTGAGGATATTAATGGCACTCAAATTGTCTTAATTCCTAAAATTGATCATCCACAGACTATTCGAGATTTTCGACCCATCAGTTTATGTAATGTGATTTATAAGGTGGTAACCAAAATCATCACAAATAGGCTCAAGCCCATCATGCCTCTTGTGGTGGCGCCTAATCAATGTAGCTTTGTGAGAGGGAGACAAAGTTCAGATAATATTATTTTAACTCAGGAAATCATACACTCCATGAGAACTATAAAGAAAAAGAAGGGTTTTATGGCCATCAAAATTGATTTGGAGAAGGCTTATGATCGTGTTCGATGGAATTTTATTTTTCATTGCTTAGCAGAACTTAAGGTTCCTAATTATATAAGAGACGTCATCCATTATTGCGTGTCCACTCCCCATATGCAATTACTTTGGAATGGGACTGCTAAGGAATTTTGCCCGTCTCGTGGGGTGCGACAAGGAGATCCTATCTCCCCATATCTCTTTATTCTTATCATTGAGAAACTGGGCCATCTTATTCAGAGTGCTGTTGATGATGGCGACTGGCGCCCTTTTAAATTAAGTAAAAGAGGTACGCCAATTTCTCACCTATTTTTGCTGACGACCTTATCCTATTTGCTGAAGCGGATATGGAGCAGGCTGGAGTGATCAAAGCTATTCTTGATGATTTCTGTGACATTTCTGGACAGAAGGTAAATGCAGGTAAATCACGGATTTTTTCTCAGAAAATGTGAACCATAATAGGTGCCGCGAGATTAGCACGTTCTTGAATTTTGCACCTTCTTCTGACTTAGGCAAGTATCTGGGTATGCCTATTCTCCATAAGAGGGTGTCAAAGTCTACGTATAAATATATTCTAGATAAAATGGATTCTCGCTTATCGAGTTGGAAAGCCAATACTCTTTCGCTGGCAGGTCGACAAACACTGGTTTCGTCTGTAGTTTCGGCCCTGCCGACTTATGCCATGCAAACTGTTCCACTCCTGAGTGCGATCTGCAGTGAAATTGACAAGCGCTGCCATAACTTTATGTGGGGTAGTGGGACTACGTCTCGCAAAGTGCATCTGGTTTCTTGGAACAATGTTTGCCGTCGTAAACAGGATGGTGGGTTGGGGCTCCGTCATGCTTCTCTCCAAAATAAAGCCTTCATGATGAAACTAGGGTGGTCTTTAGCTACTCGTAGTGATTTACTTTGGGTGAGGTTTTTGAGTGAGAAATACAAGACTGGTGAGGATATTGTCCCAAGAGTTGAACGGAAGAGGTTTGAGTCTAGCACCTGGAAGGGCATCAGATATGCTGGGAGAAGGTTAGCGAGGGGTTGGCATGGCGTGTTGTGGATGGTCGACGAACACTTTTTTGGAGAGATTGTTGGGTTCCTCATCTAGACAATTGGGAGAGCCTTGCTATATGCGAGATCCCAATGGATTACTTGGAATGGAAAGTGGCCGAGTGCATTACGCAATCTGGGTCGTGGGATTGGCAGAAGTTAGCAGAGTTCTACCCCCTCAGGTCTTGGAGGCCATACAAAGAGTACGTGTGAATGCTACAGGGGGAGGGAAACGATACACTAGTGTGGGGATGGTCTGCTGATGGAAGCTTTACGAGTCAGTCAGTGTATGGACGTCTCTCTATGATTCACCCTCCTGTTCATAATAGGAACTTATGGCAGTCTGTCTTGAAATTACGAGTGCCACAGCGTAACCGCATGTCATGTGGCTTTGCTCCCATGATCGTTTGCTCACGAATGTGTCGCGACAGCGACGTGGGTTACATTCTACCGGGCTATGTGAAGCTTGCTATGAAGCACCTGAAACCATCCTTCATGTGTTGCCGATTGTTTCCACTATCAGGCATGTCTGACCTCCTTGCTCACCGGGGAGTGTTGGGATTGATTCTTTAGTGAGTCAATACTTACGGAGTGGATTGGGTGGTGCTTGTCCCAACGGGCCTTGGTGGAGGGCTATGAGTTTCAGTTATGGTTTGCAATTCTTGGAAGAAACATTTGGTTGAGGCGAAATGATCGTATCTTCAAGAATATTGCTTGGAGAACTAATGATTTACTGCACGCACTAGAGCCAATCTTTCTTGGGCTCCATGAATTTATCGCAGAAACAATCCTCTGTGTTTACGAGTGTCGGGTGGAGACCACCTCCGGCTGGTTTCGTAAAGATTAATGTCGACGGATCACGGAATCTAGCATTGGGTCTTTGTACTTGTGGCGGAGTGTTAAGAGACCATAATGAGAGTTCTTGCGGGGCTTTATGTATAAGGTTGGGTATGGTTCAATCCTCATGGCAGAAGCTTGGGGTGCACTTTGGGGATTGAAGTTAGCTTGGGACATGATTTAAAGAAAATCATTGTTGAAAGTGATTGCTGTGATCTAGTTTCGTACAATCCAGTCTGAGATACCTTGTGACCATCCGGACTATGGTGTTCTTGTGGAAATTCAGCGGATGATTGCAAGGGAATGGGAAGTTGATCTGGTTTTCTGTGATAGAGAGACAAATAAGGTTGCTGACGCCTTGGCCGCTGAGCTTGGACCATGTTGACTATTTCCATGTTCTTTCCTCTCCTCCTGACAGAGTGGTTGCCTTACTGAAGATGGATGCAGCGTTTCATTTGCATAATGTTGCCCCTGTTAGTTAGTTTTCTGACTGTAACCTTGTTTATCAAAAAAAAAAGTACACTTTTTAAAAAATTAAGCATTAAATTAAAATTTTATATAAAATTAGAGAACCAAAAGTGCAATTTTTGCCGTATTATATACATTGCCCAAACAGATAACGAGCATACATTTTTTAAATATTGAGATCCATATATATACAAGCACATTGGGATCCATTTTTCAAACTGTTTCTTACTAAATTATTCCTGAGGGATCGTAGCCTTGCAACTTGCACATTATAAAAGATGATGCCGTTGACATGCAAGGATATAGCGGTGGCATATGGTGTTTTTTGGGAAGAGGGTATTGACTTCCAGGTTTCCATCCTGAACCGATCAGCTTATGCATGGTGCAGTACTTAGGGGACACACCGATGAATTCTCCATTACGGTGGTGTGTGGTAAGCCTCTGTTTGGGTATCATCAGAAGCTCTGGGATTCTCTTCGAATGATTGGGCCAAGCATCTGGATGCCTTGGTGTGTGATAAGGGACTTCAATGCTACCTTAATTACGAGCTGGTGAACACTTGTCTAAGGCTGTTAAAGGAGTCATGGCGACCCTTTCTTTAGAAATGGGTTATGGACTATAAGTTCGAGGATCTTGACTTTTATGGTCCCTCCTTTACTTGGAATAACCAAAGTTGCTTTGGCCATATTGATAGAGGGGTGGTGAATAAAGCATGGTTGGACAAGTGTAAAGATGCTAAAGTCTTTCATCTGCCCAAATACAAATCGGATCACAGTCCGTTGTTATTGAAGGCATATGATACGAACAGGGAAACGCGACGGCAAGAAAGGCCCTTTTGCTTTTTCACTCCTTAGGTGACTCATGAGAGCTTTCATGACTTCGTTAAGAGCTCTTGGGATAACAGTTTGAGTTGGAACTCTACGGTGGAGGCCTTTACAGACTGTGTTGTTTCTTTGGAGCAAAGAGGTCTTTGGGCACGTTGGATACCTAAAAACAAATTTTGCACAGGAAGTTACAACACTTGGAACAAGGTCTGAGTTTGAAACCGGGTCGTGTTGACCTTTTACAGGAGAGAGGAGGTTGGAGGAATCTGGAGGTTTATTGTTGCAGGAAGAGGTCATGTGGCTACAGAAATCAAGGTGCAACTGGTACTCTTTCAGTGACAAAAATGCAAAGTATTTTCACTGCATAGCTAACAGTAAGGGGAAAAGAAACAGCATTGAAGCTCTTAAGCTTGAGGATGGAGAGTGGTCGTATGACTATGAAGAAATTATGAAGTCAGGAACTCAATTCTTTAAAAACTTGCATAAAACTGAGGGGGATCAAAATGTGAAGGTCGTTTTTGACACACACTTTCCGACACTTGATGCAGACTCGCTTAGTAGACTAAATGAACAGGTTTCTTTAGAGGAAATTAAGAGAGCGTTGTTTGATATGGGGCCTCTAAAAGCACTGGGTCCAGACGGTCTTAACCCACTCTTTTACCAGAGTCAGTGCGAGACTGTGGGTCAGTCAGCGGTACAAATGGTTGCTTCAGTTATGGAGCTGCCGGAGACTATTAGCTCAATAAATAAGATTGATATTGTTGTTATTCCCAGGTGGAGACGCCCGAGACATTTAGGGAGTTTCGTCCAATTAGCCTCTGTGATGTGATCTATAAAGTTATTACTAAAGTTATTACTAATAGACTTAAAGGGATTATACCAAAGATTATCTTTCCTAATTAATGTAGTTTTGTTCTCGGCCGGCAAAGTGTAGATAACATTATTTTGGTTCAAAAATCATACACTCTGACTTGCAAACAGGACAAGAAATGTTTTATAACTCTTAAAATTGATCTTGAAAAAGCTTACGATCGTCTATGGTGGAAATTTCTTTTGGAATGCCTAGAAGAGTTGTCGTTACCATCATGGATGGTTAATCTCATTAGAGAATGCATATCTTTGGCGTCCATGCAATTAGTTTGGAACGGGGAAAAAACTTGCTCGTTAATCATCATACGTTATCTGACAAGGTGACCCACTATCTCCATATCTATTTGTTATTGCAAAGGGGAAATTAGCTCATATGATCCAATCTGAAGTTGCTCATGAAGTTTGGCTCCCCTTCAAATTAAAGAACGATGGAGT
Organism: Neltuma alba; assembly: GCF_004799145.2. NCBI lineage: Eukaryota > Viridiplantae > Streptophyta > Magnoliopsida > Fabales > Fabaceae > Neltuma > Neltuma alba. The sequence continues at coordinate 6,990 of NW_021635531.1, read as the reverse complement.
AGCAATATCTCATTTATTCTTTACTGATGATTCAATTTTGTTTGCCGAAGCTAGTATGGAGCAAGCGGGGTTGTGAAGGTATGCCACGATGATTTTTTCCATGGTGTCATGTGAGAGGGTTAACGCCGCAAAATCTCTGACCTTCTTTTCGTCTAATGTTAACCGCACCTAGCAAAAAAAGATCATTGTATTTCTGGGCTTCACCCTTACAAGTGACTTGGGAAAGTACATTGGTGTTCCGTTACACCATAAGAGGGTCTCAAGGGGCACTTATCATCACATTCTGGACAAAATGGATAGCAGACTGTCCAATTGGAAGCCTCCTCGTTGTCTCTTGCTGCACGAAATACACTCTTGTCTTTTGTTGTATCGGCCATTCCGTCGTTTGCCATGCAAACCACTCCCCTACCACGTACGGTGTTTAAGGATATCGACAAGAGATGTAGAGCTTTTCTGTGGGGCAGTAATAATCAGGAAGCCTCACCTTGTTGCATGGGATGGCATGTGTAAACACAAAGATGAGGGCGGCCTCAGAATTTGAACGGCTACGAAGCAAAATAATGCTTGTATGATGTTGGGATGAGGCATGATTAGAAGAAGAGATGCTCTCCGAGTTTAAGTTCTTGCGAGAAAAGTACAGCGAGGATGTCGTCCCTAAGATTAAAAAGCGTAGAAGTGAATCACAAGCTTGGAAAAGGATCAGAAATAATTGGGAGAACATGTGAAGGGTTTGGCTTGGAACATAGGCGATGGCTCGTAGGTTAAGTTTTCGAGTGACAGGTGGCTTACTAATCATGAACCGCTGTCTTTAAAGACTTTGGTATATGATATGTTGACACCGTCGGGGGGCTGGTGCTGGGACAGTTTCAAAGATCTTTTGCCTGTGTCTATCTTGAGAGAGGTGGATAAAGTCAGAATAGGCAGTGAAGGTCTTTCTCTTGATATGCCCAAATGGAGGTAGTCCAACAACAGAGAATTCACTCTTCGGACAGCGTATAACAGTCTAAATGACCAGGTAGATCACTCCCAATCTGGGTTATGGCGCAAGGTTTGGAAACTTAAGGTACCACAATGATGTAAGACATTCCTATGGCTTTTTATTAGAGGATGCCTCTTGACTAACTCAGTTCGATGCTTAAGACGTTTCACATTAGATGAAAGGTGCACCTTCTGCGAGAAGGCTTCATCGAGATTTCTTCGACTTCACCAATGTCACTTTTTTGGGTTAAGTGGAATATTTCTCAAACTATGAACCAGATGGAGTTAGATGGGGGATATACTTTGCTGTTGCTTGTCGAAATATTTGGTTCAGCTAGAAACAAAAAGGTCTTTGAGAATGCTATGGAGGTAAGAGTTGTTTTAAAGCGACGGCCCTGGCTTGCTTAGCTTGGACTAACCTGGAAATGAAGTCCCTATAAGGTTTATGTGAGCCTAACCCGAAGTGGCACCCACTGTTGGAGAATTGTATTAAGATTAACATGGATGGAGCCTATAGTGCTGCTATGACTAAAGCGGCTTGTGAAGAGATATGTCGCGATCATACGGGGAAACTATTGCGGGGCTTCATGGTTCATTTAGAGCCTTGTAGCAGTATCTCCATACAGAGCTTTGACCCCTTTTTTTAGGGAAAAAAATATCAATGAAGTCTTCGTTGGGTCCTTCTAACCAATAAAACTTTTGAGCAGAAAATTTTCGTCAATTTTTTTATTAGTTGTCACTACAATATTTTGTACAATAATCTTGCTTTAAGTGGCGTACTCAAGATTTCCACACGCATTTTGAAACCATTTACAACTAATTTATCTCCTAATAACACAAAGCTTTAAAAAGCTAGGTGTATTTTATGAGTAGTATAACAAATTTCTCAAGTCCCTGGCCCCTACATATGCTTGAAAATGATGATCTAGCGAGGAAATTGCTCTGTAAAAGTAAGTTCATTTCTCGATTCTTCAACAGATTGATCTCCAGATGATGACGATGGAATAATCTTAATACTTGGCATGCTTGTCCAATTATAAAAGAATGGTTCTGAAGGAATTGGGATGGTACAGGAGGAGCTACTTAGCAACGTAACAATGGAAGCCATTGATGGCCTATGAGCTGCTGCGTTTTCTTGAAGACATAGTAAACATATTTGGATGCATCTCATCATTTCACTTCTTGAAGATCCTTCTTCTTCAATCAATAATGTTGGATCTGCAATATTTGAATACATTCCTTTACTCCAACTTTTCCAAGCCTGTAAGAATACTTTGTTTAGTTGCAGAACCCAAAAAACAATGAAGAATGATTTTCAAACCTGATTCAAGTACTGATAGAGGGAAATACTTACAGCAGTTCCTATATGCTCTATGTTCTCCCCATTGTGGAATTCACCATTCTTTTGACCACTTACAATTTCTAAAACCAATACTCCGAAACTAAAAACATCTGACTTTGTTGAAAAGATTCCATGTTTTGCATATTCTGGTACCATGTATCCACTACATGTGCATATCAAAAGATGATTAGTATTTAAACTTAATTAATCTAATAATAGCTCTAGCAATAGTATATAATCTAGAATATATAACTTACTAAGTCCCCCAATTGTACTTGTGTTGCTTTGAGTTTGATCGACTGCAAACAACCTTGCCATACCAAAATCTGAGATCTTAGCATTCATGTCTTCATCTAAAAGTATGTTGTTTGGCTTTAAATCACGGTGAATGATCTGTACTCGAGAATCTTGATGGAGATAAAGAAGACCTCGAGAAATGCCTTCTATAATTTTGACACGCTTTTGCCAATTTAACATGCTCTCTTGATTGGATCTGCATTATGTCATGGACAACACATTCCATGATTTAAAGTACTAATCTAGCTATTGAAGTTTAACATGATACTAATATTTTAGAAATTTAACCTCTCCAAATATTAGCTATCATACCAAAAATGAAGTAATCAAGGCTTTTGTTAGGAAGGAACTCATAAACGAGAAGCCTTTCTTCTTTCTTGAGACAAAAACCAACTAGCTTGACTAAATTCCGATGTTGTAGCCTGGCCATTAGCAACACTTCATTCTTAAACTCCACATCACCTTGGCCAGAATTCCTGCTCAACCTTTTTACAGCAATCTCTTGTCCATCATACAACCTACCCTGGAATTATATATTAAAAAAAAAAAGCGCACACAAAACTAGACCATTGAGTTTGAGTAACGCAATGCATGGGAGGAACCTAAATTTATTGTTATTTCTATAAAACAATTTAGTCATATATTCCTTCAATTCTAAATATAAAACCCATTTTATATATAATTTACATTATAAAATAGGTCTTATATTAAAATCGAAATGGTATCTTCAACTATTATCTTACCAAGTAAACGGCTCCAAATCCACCTTGTCCAAGCTTATTTGCATCAGCAAAATCATTTGTTGCCATTCTGATGGTTTCAAAGTCCATTTGCAATGAGTCGGCAGCATCATTAGCTTCAGCTATATAAACATGGATGGTAGTATAGTACAGGGAGTTATGATTAGTTATTAATAACTATATATCAACTACATATGAAAATAAGTTCCTCTAATAACTAATTTGAAAAATGAATAATAATTTTTCGACCTTGAAATTGGACAATAATTATCATTCAATCTTAAAATTCAATATAAAAAAATAAAGTATGTATTTTGAGTTATTTCTGCAGAATATACATACGTTTTTATTTACTTTCAAAGTATATATTTTAATCTAAATTTAATTTTTAACAAAAATAGCATTAATAAAAAAATTGGTGATTTGACTTTTCAATAAAATATAAATAATTAATATATGTAATTTAATGAAATTTTTGGCAACCGTTTATTTAGTTAAGAAGATACATACTTGTATGGAACATTTTCATATGTTTCATGTTATAATATTATAAACATGAGACGTTGACTTGCTTCCAATTTTATTGGGTCGCCTCATTGGTTTTAAATATATTACAAAGATGAAGATGAGTAAGGTGAGTCCTGCGGTGAAGGCAACAACCACGGCAATAACAATCCTTGATGACTTGTTTCTCTTTCCTGCACAAAGGAAAATTTGCACTTGTATTTATGACAAGTTGATCCTGATAAGTTAAATTCAATAAATTTTCCAAAAGGAAATAAAAGAAAAAAAAAGAAATAGCTTTGATATATGCCTTTTAAAAGGGTTAGGATATTTTGAAATGTAAGTCCCCGTGAATTATAAGGGGTAACAACGGTGAATTATGACGGGTAACAAACGCCACTGCACAGGCATATTCTCATTCTCGTTGGAAATCTGTTTGAGATACTATTTAGTATTAGTTGTGAACTTTCTTAAAAATGGGAATTGTAATATTGATTCCCTATGTTATAAGAGCTTGACCTCTTCTGCTAAACTCAACCCTTTTTAATTGAGACAAAATTCTTTTCACAATTTTTTCTTGTTCATAATATAAGAAGTCTTCTAGAAGAAAATTTTAATCCAAAATATAAGATGTTGACAAAGTAATTAATAATAGTTTTTCACTTTTACCTCTTATTACATAGGGGGGAGAGTTTTAAATGCAAGAGAAAGAGGGGAGAATTTTCCAATCACTTTCTTTAATAAAGATAAAATAAATAACTTTTATCAATCGAAAACATATTTAATGACTTTCCTAACTTTTTGTTTTGTGGAGAAAACATAACCAACTTTTTATATTATAGATCGAAGGGAGTATATACAGTCCAAAATTATTTCTCCACAACTAATCCAAACACAAACTCTAGGCAGTAATTTTTCAGTTTTAGAATTATATTTTCTTGATCTAGTTTAATTTTTTTAAAAAAAGCCCTGATCATATAAGTTTACCTTGTTTGGAGCAGGATGAGGCAACGGTGACTGCACAAATGGTTGTGTATTATTGTATGCAGAAGCGTCAAAGAAGCTATCGAGTCTAAATCTAATATAGCAACTGGGTGGGACCACCTGACCACCTCTCTTTCCGTCACAACATTTAGAAATATCAGAGATTTCCCCGCTCAGGCAAATGTCACAATCCTTGTTTGACAAGTCCGGCGTGCACTGTGCAAGACCGTACATGGTTGATTGCCCGGACCACTAACATTCGCCACTGCAAACTTTCGAAACGAGTCTCTAGAAGCAGCCCTTTCTCTCAGATAACTCATCATCTGCATCAACACATTCTTGAACTCGTCTTTCTCCAAAGCGTCGGAGCTGTCTGACGAATTGTAACTCGGTGATGTTTCCATCACACCAAATATCAATCGGTTTGAGTATCTCAGAAAACAGATGTCATACCACCCGATCGCTTCCCTCGCATTAGGTGAACATACTTGGAGAATAATCACCCTCGAGTCTTGGATGCAACTGCGGCAATCTTGTCCACTAATGTCTCCTCGGCATAGTCCGATGACGTAAACTTTGTCGAAGTTGTTGCTGGAGGAGAAGTTGTAGAAACCATAGTCGATTTGTGTGTTGTAAAGACATGTTTAGTAAAAGGCTTCTGAGGTTGGATCGGAAGGAACTATTGCTGTTAGCAGGGCTTTCACCACAGACATACTTCAAGAAGTCTTTGCTGCTGGAGGGCGATAGTGCCATGATGAAATTAGGGTTATTAGGCAAAAAGAGAAAGAAGAGAAAGGAAAACCTAGCATGGTTATTGTACGTGATTTCTCTGTGAGTAGAGATAAAATAAACTAGGTTTCTGTATAATAGTGGCGCACTGAGCAGAGGACTAGAGGATTACTATTCATTTAAATAGGGGTTAGAAACCTAGAATGTACAATGGTGTGACACGTATACAGGACGAACAATGTAACAAATAAAATATACTCACGTCAAGAATAATAAATGGACTCTATAACAATTGGGCTTTGGACTCGTTTTATGTATTGGGCTCTATAGTCTTTGTCTAAACAGGCCCCCTCAAACTAGGGATGGGTTAACTTCGAGATCCCTAGTTTGTCTCTTAAGGCCCAAAATGTGAATGAGACAAAGGTTTAGTGAAGAGATCTGCCACTTGCTCAGAGGAAGGTACATAGCACATAGAGAGTTTGTAAGCAAGAACCCGGTCCCTGACATAATGCACATTCAGCTCTATGTGCTTTGACCGAGTGTGGAAGACTGGATTTGAGGCGAGAGCAGCGGCGCTAAGGTTGTCCACCAGGAAATCGGAGGCTCCCTCAGATGAAGTCCAATTTCTTGCACAAACGCTTGAATCCAAGCCAGCTCCGTCGTGAGATCTACAAGTGCTTTGTATTCGGACTCCGCACTGGATCGAGCGACCACCTTTTGCTTCTTCGCTGACCATGACAATTAGAGAGTCACTGAAGTATACGCAGTAGCCACCCATGGATTGTCAGTCATCAGGACACCAGCCCAGTCGGCGTCGAAAATCCTTGCAAGGTAAGATGATTGCTCGGTTTAATATGTAAAGCCATATCCTTTGTTCCCTTTAGATACCTGAGTACTCGCTTTAAGGCTTGCCAGTGAGTGCTTATGGGTGAACTCAGAATTGACTTAGTTTATTCACTGCGAACATGATATCCGTCTAGTGTTGACAAGATATTATAGAGCTCCAATCAGTTGTCTGTACAGAGTAGGATTTCTAAGTGCGATTCCGTCATCTTTGGTGAGGTGTCGTTCACTACCAGAGTACCATGAGTGTAGGAACCGTGAGGAATTCTGCATGCCACTCTAGTCAGTAAACTTGCAATATACCTTTCTTGTTTGAGATACAGACCAGTATAGTCTCTGTAAGCTTCTATTCCCAGAAAATGATGAAGTCGGCGATGACTTGCGTTCAGGGCAAAGTGTTCGTTCAGGTGCTTGACAAATAGATTAATTAGCTTGCCTGAGTTTCCTGTGACAATAATGTCATCTACATACACGAGCACAAACATCACATTTCTTTCATGCTTCAGGAAGAACAACGAAGAATCACTTTAGAGTGTAAGAAACCCCAGCCAACCAAGATAGATTTAAGTTTCT